>NC_083095.1:74490018-74794673 GCF_949774975.1 Lagenorhynchus albirostris | reverse complement strand
TCTCCCACATCACTGTTGTCTCTCTCTTCTATGGCAGTTGCATCTTCATGTATGTCCAGTCAGGCAAGGGTGGCCAGGGCGAGGACAGGAAAAATGTGGTGGCCTTGCTCAATACCATGGTGACCCCGATGTTCAACCCCTTCATCTACACCCTGAGGAACAAACAGGTGAAGCAGGTGTTTAGGGAGCAGGTGAACAAGCTCTTCTTACAAAGATGTACCGGACCTGAGAGGAGGGGAGGAAGTTACCTCCTTGCCTGAACCTCTGCAAATGCAGCTTCTGTCCTGACCTCCATGAACTATCCCCTCCTAGATAGTTTTCAGCATGTCCTCTAATCTACAGTGGTTTCTCACATGCATCATTATTGGCTCACACAGTCTTCTCAGAGTACAGAAAGCTCAGCGTACCACAGCTATGTCTGGTATGTCTTAATGTTTCTGACCCTAGCCTATACCTGAGTTTCTTAATCTTGCCTCATTTTTAAGTTATAATTATAAACTTAGCATACCTTCTTCACTAGAACATTTCAAAATTGATAAAAAAAATACTCTCAGTAAGAATATATTCATGATAGACTTCAGAAATATTATATATACAGAAAAATTAATGAGATGGAATGGCCAAGAAACGTTGAACAAAAAAAGTATCAGGTATTAAAAACACTAACTTAAAAACAAACAAATACAACAGTGGAATTGGATACCCTAGAAAGATAATGCAGAGTAGACATAAAGATCTAACAGATAATTAAAGTAGACTTTCTAATCAGTAAAGAAGGTCAAGTCAATAAACGATGCCAAGACTACTGGCTATAACCACATTAGAAGACTTCCTTTAAAAAAGATTGAGGTCTAGTACATAGTTGGTTATTTGGGTGGGGGAAAGGTTAGAGCAGAATATCAACTTAAATGTTATATGTGCCTTAAATATTTATTTGAAATTAAAACCTAGAAACACATATGTACTCACTAGTCTATAAATATCCTTTTCTTTGAGAATGAATATAATGACTGTTGTAGTATTTCTTGTTTAAACCACATTCATAATATGAAATTTCAAGATTGGTTTCAGCAGCACAAAAATTGTAAAGATGCTTAAGAAACTATCTGTGAGCAGAATTCTAGCATTTTCGCTTTTTGTCTTTTGCCAGTCTTCACAGTCCTTGCCCACACCTCAGTCAACAATTTTTTTCCTCAATAGTCAATTTTTTTTCAATAGATTCCAATATGGAATCTACTGAAAGGAACTGACTTCATTTTCATAGAAATAGCTTTGTTTTTAATACTCGTATTTCATTGGCTTATCTTTAGTTAATTAAAATGTCATTACAATAACAAGTCCAACTATTACATCAAGGCTTAGAAACAACTGATTTTTGGTACAAGCCAACTGAAAGGAACAATAATATGCATGGGGGGGCTTCCCTGGTGGCGCAGTGGTTGAGAGTCCGCCTGCCCATGCAGGGCACACGGGTTCGTGCCCCGGTCCGGGAGGATCCCACATGCCACGGAGCGGCTGGGCCCGTGAGCCGAGGCCGCTGAGCCTGCGCGTCCGGAGCCTGTGCTCCGCAGCGGGAGAGGCCACAACAGTGAGAGGCCCGCGTACCACAAAATAATAATAATAATAATAATAATAATATGCATGGGTACAACAGAAGCCTACTAGCTGCAAACCTAGTAGCTTCAAGGCATGCTGTGGACATCAATGATTTTTAGAAGCAGTATAGCACAAAGACTGAGAACAGCTACTAGAAACCCAGGTTCAGAACTCAGCTATTAGCCATTTGATCTTGAGTAAGCAATATTTCTTTGCAACTCAGATATATATGGAGATAATAATAGTATCTACCTCATAGAATCCTTATAAATATCAATGTATTAATATATGTTAGAATGCTTAGCACAGGGCTTGGTACAAAGTTAAGTACCATGTTAAGTGTCAGGTACTATGTTTTACTGAAGGAATAAGCTGAATAAATGAAGGTAAATGAAGAGATTACCTAGTACCTTGAAGAAAAAGTTGTTAGATCCTCACCTCATCTCTTAAACTGAAATAAATTCAGGATGAATTAAGTAGATAGATATAAACCATGAAAAAGAAAATTTAGGTAAAAATTATTTTATTAAAGAAATGTAGGGAGCTCTTTTGATGGAAGAAATATAAAAATAAGTTTACAAATTTGGCTATGTAAAATTTTTAGACTTCTTTATATCAGGAAAAAAACCATAAATGCTGTAATGGCCATATGTACTTTCTATCTGCCTGCACGCATTTCCCATTCTTAAAGTAGTAGGTCCCTGATCTTTCTCAGTAAGGCCCTTCCCCCACTCAGTTCATGGAGCTGGGGTGGTGGTGACTTCATCCCTAACCAGTCAGAGCATGACCATGGTTATTGGCTCAGGAATGGCCATATCACTAAAATCAGGCCAGTGAAACCAAACAAGTCTCAATTCTGAGATACTTGTGGGAACTGGTGGAAGAGTCTCTCTGCTGGACTTGAGGTTGGGAGAAAGTAGGGAAAAAAGGAGAGAAGACACAAATTACCAATAAGGGGAATAAGAAAGTGGATACCACTATGAATTCTATAGGAATTAAAAAGTAATAATGGAACATTATAAACAACTTATGTTAATGTTTTTGACAACTTAGATGAAATGGATAAATTTCTTGAACGACACAAGCTACCAAAGCTTACCCAAAATAAAATAGATAACTCTAGTAGTCCTGAATCTTTTAAAGAAATTGCATTTGTAGTTAAAAACTTCCCCAAAAAGAAAAGTGCAGGCCCAGATGTCCTCATGGTTAACTCTACTAATTACTTTAAAAAGAGATAATACCAATGCTATAAAACTCTTTCAGAAAACAGAAGAGGAAGAAACACTTCCCAAATTAACCTATGAAGCCAGCATTATCCTGACCAAAATCAGACAAACATACTAACAAGAAAGAAGTTACAAATATCCTTCAGAACATAGATTTTAAAATTCTTAAAAAAACTTTAGCAAACTATTTCCAACAACATAGCAAAAAGGTAATAAAATACATCCTTGACCAAGTGGGGGTTATCCCACAATTACAGGATTGGTTCAACAACCAAAAGTCAATCATATGTAATTCACTACATTAACAGATAAAGGAGAAAAACCATATGATCATCTCAATAGATGCAGAAAAAGCATTTAACAAAGGTCAACCCCCATTCATGATTAAAAAAAAAAATGGATAGCAAACTAAGATAGAAGAGATATCTTAGCAAACTAAGATAGAAGAGAATTTCCTCTAGCTGATAAAGGATACGTATGAAAAACCCACAGTAAAATACTAAATGGTGAAAGACTGAATGCTTTCCCCTAAGATTAGGAACAAGAACTTTACAACTTCTACTCAACATTGTACTATAGGATCCCAGCCAATGCAATGGTAAGAAGAAATAAAAGGCATGCAGACTTATCACGAAAGGATGCTGAATTTTGTCAACGGCTTTTTCCTGCATCTATTGAGATGGTCATGTGATTTTTAAAATTATTTACTTATTTATTTGGCTGCGCTGGGTCTTAGTTGTGGCACGTGGGATCTTCATTGCAGTGTGCAGGATCTTCGTTGCGGCATGCAGGATCTTTAGTTGCAGCACGTGGGATCTAGTTCCCTGACCAGGGATCGAACCCCGGCCCCCTGCATTGGGAGCGCAGAGTCTTAACTGCTGGACCACCAGGGAAGTCCTGATCATTTGACTTTTATCCTTCATTTTGTTAATGTGGTGTATCACATTTCTTGATTTGTGGATGCTGAACCATCTTGCATCCATGGACTAAATTTACTTGATCATGGTGTATGATCCTTTTAATGTACTGTTAAATACAGTTTGCTAAACTTTTTTGAAGATTTTTGCGTCTGTGTTCATCAGGGATATTAGGTATAACATTTTTTTCTTGTAGTGTCCTTGTCTGGCTTTGGTATCAAGGTCATGCTAGCCTTACAAAATGAGTTTGGCAGTATTTTCCCCTCTTCACTTTTTTGCAAGAGTTTAAGAAGGACTGGTATTAATTTTTCTTTAAATGTTTGGTAGAATTTACCAGTGAAGCCATCTAGTCCTGGATTTTCTTTCTTTTTTCCTTTTTTTTTTGGGTGGAGGGGTGTTGATTACTGATTTAATCTCCTTACTAGTAACTGGTCTGTTCAGCTGATATAAAGGGAACCTACCTCTGCATAATAAGGGCCATATATGACAAGCCCACAGCTAACATTTTACTCAACGGTGAAAGCTTTTCCTCTAAGATTAGGAACAAGGCAAGGATGCCCACTCTTTCCACTTTTATAGTACTCTTTCAACATAGTACTGAAAATCCTAGCCAGAGAAATCAGGCAAGAAAAAGAAACAGAAAGACTCCAAATTGCAAAGGAAGAAGTAAGGTTGTCTTTATTTGCTGATGACATTTTATATATAGAAAACCCTAAAGACTCCTCTAAAAAACTGTTAGAACTAATAAACGAATTCAGTAAAGTTGCACAATGCAAAATCACCACACAAATATAGGTTGTATTTCTATACATTAATAACAAACTATCAGAAAGAGAAACTGAGACAACAATCCTATTTACAGTAGCATCAAAAATAATAAAATACTTAGGAATATATTTTACCAGGGAGGTAAAAGATCTGTACATTAAAAACTATAAGACATTAATGAAATAAATTGAAGGGGACATAAATACATGGAAAGATATCCTGTGTTCATGGATTAGAAGAATTAATAGTGTTAAAATGTCCATAACTACCCAAAGCAATCTACAAATTTAATGCAATCCTTATCAAAACAATCCTAAAATTTGTATGGACCCACAAAAGGCCTTAAATAGCCACAGCAATCTTGAGAAAGAACAACAAAGCTGGAGACATCACATTTCCTGATTTCAAACGCTATTACAAAGCTATAATAATCAAAACAATATGGTATTGGCATAAAAACTCAGTGTTAACAGACCAGAGAGCCCAGAAATAAACCTATGCATATATGCTCAATTAATTTTTAACAAAGGAGCCAAGAATATACAACAGGTAAAGGATAGTGTCTTCAACAGGTGTTGAGAAAACTGGATATCCACATGCCAAAGACTGAAACTGGACCCCTATCTTACACTACTCACAAAAAATCAATTCAAAATGGATTGAACATAGACCTGAGTGCTTAAAACTCCTAGAAGAGAACATAAGGAGTAAGATCCTTGACACTGGTCTTGGCCATGATTTTTGGATATGACACCAAAAGCAAAGGCAACGAAAGCAAAATAAACAAGTGAGACTGCATCAAACTAAAAAGTGTCTGCATAGCAAATGAAACCATCAACAAAGTGAAAAGTCAACCTATGGAATGGAAGAAAGTATTTGCAAGCCATATATCTGATAAGGGGTTAATATCCAAAATATACAGAACACATAAACTCAATAGCAAAAAAAAATAAACAACCCAATTTAAAAATGGGCAAAGAGCCCAAATAGACATTTTTCCAAAGAAGACATACAAATGGGCAACAGGCAAATGAAAAGGTGATTCACATCATTAATCCTTGGGGAAATGCAAATCAAAACCACAATGAGATATCACTTTACACCTGTTAAGATGCCTATTACTAAAAAGAAAAGAGATAACAAATATGGGCAAAGTTATGAAGAAGAGAAAACCCTCATGCACTGTTGGTGGGAATGTAACTGGTACTATCACCATAGAAAACAGTATGGCGATTCCTTAAGAAATTAAAAATAGAAGTATCATAAGATCCAGCAATCCCACTTCTGGATATACAACCAAAGGAAACAAAATCATTTTTTCGAAGAGGTATCTGTATTCCCATTGCAGCATTACTCACAATAGCCAAGGTATAGAAATAACCTAAAAGTCCATTGACAGATAAATGAATAAAGAAAATGTGGTATATATAAATGATGGGATATCATTCATCCTGTAAAAAAAGAAGGAAATCCTGACATTTGTGACAGCATGGATGAACCTGGAGGGCATTATGCTAAGTAAAATAAGCCAGACAGAGAAAGACAAGCACTGCACGATATCACTTATATGTGGAACAACAACAAAAAAAAACTAATAGAAACATTTAGTAGAAAAGTGGTTGCCAGGTGCTGGGGTGGAGAAAATAGGGAGAGGTTGGTAAAAGGGTACAAACTTTCAATTATAAGATGAATAAGGTATGAGGATCTAACGTGTAATGTGGTGAGTATAGTTGATAATGCTGTACTGTATAATCGAAAGTTGCTAAGTGAATAGAACTTAAATGTTCTCACCAAAATAAAAAGGTAATTATGTGAGGTGATGGGTATGATAATTAACTCTGGGGTTATCCTTTAACAATATATACATCTATCAAATCATCGCCTCGTACACTTTAAATACCTTACAGGGGTTTCCCTGGTGGCGCAGTGGTTGAGAGTCCGCCTGCTGATGCAGGGGACGCGGGTTTGTGCCCCAGTCCGGGAAGATCCCACATGCCGCAGAGCGGCTGGGCCCGTGAGCCATGGCCGCTGAGCCTGTGCGTCCGGGGCCTGTGCTCCGCGGCGGGAGAGGCCACGACGGTGAGAGGCCCACATACCGCAAAACAACAAACAAACAAAAAAAAAACCTTACCATTTTATTTGTCAATTGTACCTCAGTAAAAAGAAAAAAAGGGCACACAGTTTGGGGGGTAGGAGGAGGTAAAATTGTCTTTGTTTTCAAATGATATAATCATCTATGTAGAAAATCCTAAGGAATCTATCCAAAAATCTTCCCAGAATTAATGAATAAGTGTAGTAAGGTTGTAGAATACAAGATTCTTATAGAGAAGCCTATATGCTAACCTATATGCTAGCAGTAAACAATCAGAAATTGAATTTTTTTAAAAAACATTTACAACCACACCAAAAAATATGAAATACTTAGGGGTGAATTTAACAAAAGATTTTTAAGACTTGAATATGCAAGTCTGAAAACAATAAAACTGTACTGAGAAAAATTAAAGACTTTAATAATAAAAGGAGAAATATATTGATGAATTGCAAGACACATTATTATTACGATGTCACTTCTCCTAAATTGCTGGTGAAATCATAAATTGGTACAATTTCATATTATCTAATGAAGTTGAAGATCTGCATAACCCACAACCTACTAAAACCACTAAATCTAGCATTTGCCCTGGAGAAACTCTTGCATGTGTGTCCAAGAGGTATGTCCAAAAACATTCATAGCCACACTGCTAGAAATTGGGGGGAAGAAACTGATAACAATCAAAATGTCTTTCCACAAAGTAATGGAAAAAGCAATGTTACGTAGTGGAATGCTATACGACAGTGAAAATGAATGAATGATAAACCACATACTTTAACACGGATGACTGTCAGAAACATAATATTGCAGTAACAAAAGAATATACACAATTTGATGCCATTTATATAAAGTTCAAAAATGTGCAAAGATAAAAATATATTGTTTAGGAACATATACACATATAGTAAAATGATAAAGGAAAGCTAGGGAAAGATAAGCTCAAAAAATTCAGGACTGCAGTTAGTTCAGATGGGAAAAGAAGATGGAGTTGGAGGGGCACATACAGACCATCAACAGTGTTGATGTCCTATTTCTTAAGCTGGGTGGTAGGTACATGTGTGTTCATTTTACGGTTGTCCTTTTATCTTACGTGTAGATTATAAATACACATAAGTATTTATTTAATGTATAATAAAAAATTTGTAAATAAAATACAATTAAAATCCCCATGAGAAGCACTTCGAGCCAAAAATAATGGCACACAACCTGCTGAGAATTACATATAATTCTGCCAAAAGCTGGCTGAGGACTTCTCACTAAAGGATATGAGGATGACAGATAAGAGGAAAATGCAGGTATTTCATTTTGAGTAATGTATAGTTTATTTGGCGAGGGTGGAGGGGCAATAGGCCTTTATAATAAGTAGAGAGATTATAATATTTAAAAAGCACTTACGCAAGCATCGTATCAGTTGAGCCTCATAACAGTTTTTTGAGATGCAGTACCTAGTATTTGGTCTCCATTTTTCAACAGGGGAAGCTGAGAGTCTCATAGGTTAAGGGGACATGTCTAAGATCACACCACTGCTGGTGAGTGGCAGGGTCAGAACTGGAATCCAGACCTTCCAGTTCCAGGTCGAGTGCACTTCCAGTGTACAGATCTGCTCACCTTGAGGACAGCGTGGAAGCATGTGGCAGGGAAAGAGCTGCCAGGGGGATGTAGACTCAGAGAGGAAGAGTGGTGGGAAGACAACTTTGGCCAACTTCACAGCTTTGCCTAGGACCAAGCCTGAATCGGGGGTCACATCACAGCAGGACAGAAATCTCCATCGGCTGTCTCGGTTCTCATGTCCAATCTTCTCATGCCCTCTCCACATTTCCATGCCTCTGCCCACTGGTTCCAGCATTCTCTGCCTCTGGGTTCCTACCTACTTACCCCATTATGATGCTACCGACATCTTTCTTAAAAAGAGAATTTAGCCCTGTCCCAGCTTCTCCAGTCTTAAATTCCCACACACTGCTCAACAAACAACATTCTTAGGATATTGCCTTTTTATAGAGCAACAGGGACTATAAATGGTAATGTTCCTTCCCATTTTATTATTACACCACACTGCAGACTTCTGGTCTCAGTGCCCAACTTACTTCCTTTAGCGCTCTCCCTTTATCTTTCTCCAACATTGCATTAGATACTTGAGAGTTACACTATTTTAGGAATCTCAAGAATCTTCACATTGCACATATAAAGGGTCTAAGGCCTTCTATAGTAGAAGGTAAATTACAGATATGTGGTGTATATAGTATCTAGCTTTGTTCAGACCACAAAACAAACTATTCCAAATTGCCTTGCTGTGAAATAAAGTCACTCATTCATTCATTCAGCCATCCATCTATCTATTTGTAACCAATAAATCAACTTCTCCACAAACCCATGGAGATATGTGGCTACATGTGGTCATATTTTTTTATTTTTTCAGTTAATTATGCAAATCCCCATTTTCTGTATTGACATCAATTCTAGTATCTGTTATTGGGCCTACCTGTTTCTCTCCTAAAGGGTCCCTGAAATCCAGTCATTACACAGAAAGGGGGTATAGCAGACAGGCTGGTCTCACACAAGCACGCGTCTGAGCGCACACGTATCCACTCGGCCTTTCACCATTTCAACACACACCAGTGACTTCCAACATCGCCTTTCAAAGAGATTGGAAGGCTTTCTCTGGCCACAGGAGCTGCTCTGCCATGCTCACAGAACCAGGAGAAGCCACTCACCCACTCTCCTTTGGAGAGGATGACTTCAGAAGGAGTCTTCTGAAAGGAACGCCCTTTAGTGAGTCCATGGTCATTTCCCTTTCTAAAGAAAACTCCCAATCTGATTCCGAGGTGCCCATTGGTCCCTTTGTGGGAGAAGACATGGCATAGGGGCTGCCTTCAGTGATTCATAGAGACTTTCAAGTTTATAGCACCTCTGTCACTTTTGAAAAGGAACATATACATTTAACCTCTATCATTTTTTTCTTGAAAACAAATCTTAGTATCAACTTCTCTCCATATCCACTGCTCCCACCTGGTTCAGGTCTCCAGCATCTGTCATGGATGACTTGTGATGGTCCCCTCACCCACCTCCCTGAGCCCTCTTTTGCCCACCTCCAGCCCATCCTCCCACAGCAGCCAGAGTGATCTTTCTCAAACATAAATGGGGTCAAGTCACTTCCCTAAAACTCATTAGTAGCTTCCCTTTAATCTTCAAATAAAACTCAAATGCCTTACCTTAACCCCCAGTGTCCTTTGGTGATTTCAAGAGCATTTGATTTTCTAAGAGAGACCCAGTTGATTGCAAATTGCCTTGTGTGGCCCAGGTCTAGCTGTCCAGCAGCAGCTTCTGCCTTTGCCCTTCCTCCACCACCCTCCAAACACACTGACCTCCTTCTGGTACTGGGATACACCAGCTCTTCCCCAACATGGAGCCTTTGCCCTTGTTCTTTCCTCTGGAGAGTTGCTTTTCCCCCAGCCTTGACTGTGATGAGCTCAGTTCATTCACCATGTGTCAGCATAAATGTCACTCCCCAAAGAAGTCTTCCCTGACCATTCTGTTTACATAGATCCTCTTGCCCTCAATTTTTCTACCTCAACACCTATTTGTTACACTGACACGCTTCAAATTTAAAATGAATCCTTCCTAGAACACACCCTCTCACCATACACAAAAATAAACTCAAAAGGACTTAAACATAAGACATGATACCATAAAACTCCTAGCAGAGATCATAGGCAGAATGTCCTCTGACATAAATCATACCAATCTTTTCTTAGGTCAGTCTCCCAAGGCAATAGAAATAAAAACAAAAATAAACAAATGGGACCTAATCAAACTGACAAGCTTTTGCACAGCAAAGGAAACAATAAACAAAATGAAAAGACAACCTACAGAATGGGAGAAAATATTTGCAAACGATGTGACCGACAAGGGTTTAATTTCCAAAATATACAAACAGCTCATACAACTCAACAACAAAAAACAACCCAATCAAAAAATGGGCAGAAGACCTAAATAGATATTTCTCCAAAGAAGACACACAGGTGACCAATAGGCACATGAAAAGATGTTCAACATTGCTAATTATTAGAGAAATGCAAATCAAAACTACAATGAGGTACCGCCTCACACCAGTCAGAACGGCCATCGTTTAAAACTCTACAAATAACAAATGCTGGAAAGGGTGTAGAGAAAAGGGAACCCTCCTACACTGTTGGTGGGAATGTAAATTGGTATAGCCACTGTGGAAAATAGTATGGAGTTTCCTCAGAAAAGTAAAAATAGAGTTACCATATATGATCCAGCAATCCCACTCAAGACAAAACTCTAATTCAAAAAGATACACACTCTTGCACTGTTGGTGGGAATGTAAATTGATACAGCCACTGTGGAGAACAGTATGGAGGTTCCCTAAAAAACTACAAATAGAACTACCAAATGACCCAGCAATCCCCCTACTGGGCATATACCCTGAGAAAACCATAATTCAAAAAGAGTCATGTACCAAAATGTTCATTGCAGCTCTATTTACAATAGCCCAGAGATGGAAACAACCTAAGTGTCCATCATCGGATGAATGGATAAAGAAGATGTGGCACATATATACAATGGAATATTACTCAGCCATAAAAAGAAACGAAATTGAGCTATTTGTAATAAGGTGGATAGACCTAGAGTCTGTCATACAGAGTGAAGTAAGTCAGAAAGAGAGAGACAAATACCGTATGCTAAAACATATATATGGAATTTAAGGGAAAAAAATGTCATGAAGAACCTAGGGGTAAGATAGGAATAAAGACACAGACCTACTAGAAAATGGACTTGAGGATATGGGGAGGGGGAAGGGTAAGCTGTGACAAAGCGAGAGAGAGGCATGGACATATATACACTACCAAACGTAAGGTAGACAGCTAGTGGGAAGCAGCCGCATAGCACAGGGAGATCAGATCGGTGCTTTGTGACCGCCTGGAGGGGTGGGATAAGGAGGGTGGGAGGGAGGGAGATGCAAGAGGGAAGAGATATGGGGACATATGTATATATATAACTGATTCATTTTGTTGTAAAGCAGAAACTAACACACCATTGTAAGGCAATTATACTCCAATAAAGATGTTAAAAAAAAAAATTCCATTCAAAATAGCATAAAAAAAAAACCCAAAAAGATATATGCAGGGCTTCCCTGGTGGCGCAGTGGTTGAGAGTCCACCTGCCGATGCAGGGGACACGGGTTCGTGCCCCGGTCCAGGAGGATCCCACATGCCGCGGAGCGGCTGGGCCCGTGAGCCATGGCCTCTGAGCCTGCGCGTCCGGAGCCTGTGCTCCGCAACGGGAGAGGCCACAACAGTGAGAGGCCCATTTACCGCAAAAAAAAAAAAAAAAAAAAAGATACATGCACCTTTATAATCATAGCAGCACCATTCACAATAGCCAGGACATGGAAACAACCTAAATGTCCATTGATAGATGAATGGATAAAGAAGATGTGGTACATATATACAATGGAATACTACCCAGCCATAAAAAAGAACAAAATAGTGCTTCCCTGGTGGCGCAGTGGTTGAGAGTCCGCCTGCCGAAGCAGGGGACGCAGGTTCGTGTCCCGGTCTGGCAGGATCCCACGTGCCGTGGAGCGGCTGGGCCCGTGGGCCATGGCCGCTGGGCCTGCGCGTCCGGAGCCTGTGCTCCGCAACAGGAGAGGCCACGGCAGTGAGAGGTCCGCGTACCAGAAAAAAAAAAATAAAAGAACGAAATAATGCCATTTGCAGCAACATGGATGCAACTAGAGATCATCATACTAAGTGAAGTAACTCAGGAAGAGAAAGACATATACCATATGATATCACTTACCCGTGAAATCTAAAATATGACAAAAACGAACCTATCTATGAAACAGAACCACGGACATAGAGAACAGACTGGTGGTTGTCAAGGGGAAAGGGGTTGGCGGAGGGATGGAGTGGGAGGTTGGGCCTAGCAGGTGTAAGCTTTTATATATAGAATGGATACACAACAAGGTCCTACTGTATAACACAGAGAGCTATATTCAATATCCTATGATAAACCATAATGGAAAAGAATATTTTTTTAAAAATGTATATATATGTGTATGTGTATATATATATATGTTTATATATATAACTGAATCACTTTGCTGTACAGCAGAAATTAATACATTGTAAATCAACTATCCTTCAATTTTAAAATACTGATAAAAAATAAATAAAATAAAGTAAAATGAAATGAATCCTTCCTTCCCCACTTCACTGTAAGCTTCTTGAAGACAAGGACTTGTTTTATGCCTAACATATAGTTGGTACTCAGTAAATATTTAATGAATGGTGGAGCATCATGCTGTACATATATCCATTCATTCAATTATTGCTATTTCATCATCCTCTTGCTGCCTACAGATAGGATAACAAGGTCCCCCTTCATCTGTATTTATCTGCCACTACCTACCTTGTCCCTTATGGTTCTCAAATCATTACAAAGTTTTAACAATTGAGTGAAATCATTCTTCACTTGTTCCCTGGAGAACAGAGTTGACTTAAAATTATACTTCAGCCTTAATCACCTGAACAACTTGGAGAGAAAAATCCCAAATAAAGATCCTGCTAGCTCCTCAGTCTGGAAGGCTCTTTCCCTGCCAGAAGGCTGCTCCTTAGGAGGCTGAGGTGGGACCCCAAGGAGTGCAGAGCGGCTCTCCTCCCTCCCCGTGCTGCTCACAATTGTCTGCCTTGGAGTAACCCTGGAGAGAGGGGGAAAGAGAGAATTGGCTATGGAGGAGGCACACTAAGGTGTTAATCTGGGTCCTCCTCCCAAACACAATCCTGAATCTTGACTCTGGATGACCTCCAGGCGAAACCTTCTCTTTGGGTGAAGAGTGCCTTCCTCCAGAGGGTGCATGGGATCCTCACTTCAAAATGCCCTGCCATCCTTAGAAATAGGCACTGTGCTCAGTGGTTTTACATGTGAACAAGACCATGCCTCTCAGTCTGTATTTGTCCCGCATTTTTCTTTTCCTTTTTTAAAAATAAATTTATTTATTTATTTTTGGCTGCCTTGGGTCTTCGTTGCTGTGCGCAGGCTTTCTCTAGTTGCGGCGAGCAGGGGCTATTCTTCGTTGTGGTGCCTGGGCTTATTGCAGTGGCTTCTCTTGCGGTGCACGGGCTCTAGGCGCCTGGACTTCAGGAGCTGTGGCTCGTGTCCCGCATTTTTCATGTAATCATTATGAAATATAATTCCCAGCCTGTGGAGCTGAATACAATTCATAACCAAGATTATAAAATATTTTAAAATATTTTTCAGTTGTCTGTTTATTCCTCCTAATCCTCCGTATCCTCTACTGTTTTAGGTCATCTACCCCTTTGCTATCCAACTCACTGGAGGGAGAGGAAAGGAGTCAATGCTAGAGGAAGACATGAGGGTAGGTAGTTTCTAACTGAACTTCTGCAGACAGTACAAACCAGCATTAAAATGGTGATGCTGGGCTTCCCTGGTGGCGCAGTGGTTGAGAGTCCGCCTGCCGATGCAGGGGACACGGATTCGTGCCCCGGTCCGGGAAGATCCCACTATGCCGCGGAGCGGCTGGGCCCGTGAGCCATGGCTGCTGAGCCTGCGCGTCCGGAGCCTGTGCTCCGCAACGGGAGAGGCCACAGCGGTGAGAGGCCCACGTACCACACACACACACACACACAAAATGGTGATGCTGTGAATGAGGTTATGGAGCATTTCCTACAATGGCCCTTAATCAATCATTCAACAATTATTTATTGAGTACCTGCCATATGCCTAACATTCAATCACTCGTTGGTTCAACAGAATTTTATGCCGCCAGGATCTGTGCTAGGGGCTAAAATGCAAAAATGAGTAAGATGTGGTCTCTACTCTCCAATAGCTCATTTCTGCAAAAAAAGACAAGACCACCAACTCATACAACTGAAGAATAATCTGAGTTAAATTATGTGTACTAGAACTGAATGTTCATAGAGCTCGGTGGACTGAAATTGTAAAGATGCAAAAAACCCAAAAACCTTCTTAAAGGAGGAAGTGCCTGAAGAGAGCTTTGAAAGAGAAGTAAATAATAGATAAGCAAAAGAAAGGAGGGAAGGCACCCCAGGCTGTGGGAACAGCTTTGGCAAAAGCCAGAGGCTAAAGCAGGCTTCAGATGCTTTGGGAGCAGGGAGGAAATGGAAAGGACAAAATAGGCTCTTCATTAGATCCGCAAACCAGTTTAAACCTCTTTCCAAAGGAATGGTGAAATTTTGATAAGGTATTGTGTGTGGGTTATGAGTCTTTTAACTGTGCCGGCTTATAATTAAACCATTGTCTCTAGTCATTGCTAGATAGCTACTGAGAAAAGCCAGTTACCCCATGCTAATGTATAACTTCTTTGTTTTATGCAAAATAGCCAGCTCTAGTCTAAAAAAGAGCTGAGTGCCTCTATTCAAGTGGAATAGAATGAAAACAAAAACCCAGGGCTTTCATGCTCACAGGGTCTTTCCTGGACACACACAGTCAGAGCATCATGTAATTTTCTCTCTTTCCCTTCTAAGAGGGTGGAAAAAGAAGCAAAAACGCTCTGCATCCCAGAAGGCCAAGAATAAGCCAGGGCCTGGCTGTCCCCATGCAAGCAGCCATGCAGGCAGATGCAGCCACCAATCCCGAAGGCAAAGAACATAGGGGACAATGGAGAGATACACTGCTGAGGAGCGGAAGAAAAGGAAGGGCTTCCAAAAAGTCAAACTGAAGGGAAATGTGTTTGTTTATAAAATTAAAGTTCAGAGAGAACAGATAAAGAAAAACTGAAGAATGAGTAGAAGCCCAAAAATGCATTTTGCTCTTTTTTTTTAATATCAAAGATAAAACTCCTTGACACTAATAATTAGTTAGCTAGCCAGTTTTTAATTTTGGTCACCCTAATGAAGAGGGTGGAGAAAATTCAGAGGAGTGATGAATAACGGGCAGAGATAAAGAGGATTGGGATTGGATAGTCTTTATTTCTAAACAGGAGAGTTTCCTAATGGTGGAGTCTGTTGTGCTAACCTTTGTAACTGAAACAGATTATAAAACGTTTTCTGAAGCTTTCACAGTAGACAGGATCCTCCCCAAAGGACATATTTACCGGGTTTTGTTTGCTTGTTTGTTTTGTGGTACGCGGGCCTCTCACTGCTGTGGCCTCTCCCGCTGCGGAGCACAGGCTCCAGACACGCAGGCCCAGCGGCCATGGCTCACGGGCCCAGCCGCTCCGCTCCACGGCACGTGGGATCCTCCCGGACCCGGACACGAACCCGCGCCCCCTGCATCGGCAGGCAGACTCCCAACCGTATGCGCCACCAGGGAAGCCCAAGGACATATTATGGTAGGAAAAGTAGAATATATGTTTGTGAAGGATCCTTAAAGAGTCTATGGATGACTGAAGCTCTTTTTTTTTTTTTTAATTGATTTTATTTTATTTATTTTTGGCTGCATTGGGTCTTTGTTGCTGCATGTGGGCTTTTCTCTAGTTGCAGCGAGCCGGGGCTACTCCTTGCTGTGGTGCACGGGTTTATTGCTGTGGCTTCTCTTGTTGCAGAGCACGGGTTCTAGGCACACGTGCTTCAGTAGTTGGGGCACACAGGCTCAGTAGTTGTGGTGCACGGGCTTAGTTGCTCCGCGGCATGTGGGATTTTCCCGGACCAGGGCTCAAACCCGTGTCTCCTGCATTGGCAGGCGGATTCTTAACCACTGCACCACCAGGGAAGCCCTGGAGCTCTTACATTGCTAGTAGGAATGCAAAATGATACAACCACTTTGGAAAACAGTTTGACAATCTCTTACAAAGATAAACATACACTTACCATATAATCCAGCAATCCCACTTTTAGATATTTACCCAAAAGAAATGAAAACGTATGTCTACTCAAAGACTTGTATGCAAATGTTCATAGCAACTTTATTCAAAATAGCTCCAAACTGGAAAAAACCCAAATGTCCATCAACTGGTGAATAGATAAATAAATCGATGGGATACCTATACCATGGAATGCTACTCAGCAGTAAAAAGGAATAACTAATGATACAGGCAGCAACATGGACTCATCTCAAAAGCATCTGCTAAGTGGAATAAGCCAGACACTAAAGGCTATATACTACATGATTCTATTGGTGTGACAGTCTGGAAAAGGCAAAGGGGACAGAAATCGGATCAATGGTTACTGGGGGCTAAGGATAGGGAAAGGGAACTGATTCCAAAGAGGAGGAAAAATTGGGGGGTTATGGAACTCTTCTATATCTTAATTGCAGTTGTAATAACACAACTATATACATCTGTCAAAATATATTAATCTGTATATTTTAAAGGAGTGAATTTTACTGTATCTTAACTATACCTCAGTATGAAATCTAATTTTCTTCTCATGGTTTCCTTTTTAACTCTGTTGTCTTCTTCACTTTGAATCTCTAAAGGGCCAAAGCTTCTAATTCCAGGCCCACCCCTCCCTGGAATGAGATTACAAGGAGTCATAAGCGCTGAAGAGAACTTCTTGACAAGAAAAAGAAAGAGATGGACTGCTATGGTCTGAATGTTTGTGTTCCCCCCAAAATTCATATGTTGAAATCCTAAGCCCTAAAAGTGATGGTATTAGGAGGTGGGGCCTTTGGCAGGTAATTAAGTTGTGAGGGTGGAGCTATCAAGAAGATAATTAGTGTTCATAGAAGAGATTCCCGGGAGAACTCCCAGCCCCTCCTACCACGTGAGATACAGTGAGAATTCTGCGACCTGACCCATTACAGGGCCCTCCCACACCATGCTGGCACCCTGATCTCACACTTCCAGCCTCCAGAACCGTGAGAAATAAATGTCAGTTGTTTATAAGCTACCCAGTCTGTGTTATTTTGTTATAGCACCCAGAATGGACTGAGACAGGGTCCCCCAATTGTTTCCAAGAAATCATTGGTAAAATTTGTCCTGCACAAAGAAATGCCGCTGGGCAATCATAGAATATACAGAGGAACAGAGGACAGGATCAAAGACAAGGATGCTTTCTCTCCACGTCTAAATGGAACCAGGGGAAGGCTGTCAGCGTGGTTTAGACGGAGGTTTCACAGAGTAGGCTATGGCCAGCAAGTGAAGCCGAGGCACCTTCCTAGCCCTCCCAGCTGGGAGTGTTCCAGCCACTCTGGGACGCCCCAAAGTGTAGGCACAGGGATGGCTTCCCCCACTCCACCAAGGTTCACAAAAGCCAAATGGTGACCTGACAGGGCACCTGTGAGACACGGGCAGATGTCATTTCTGCTCATGGTGCCTGGACAGTTGGCTCCAGAGCTCCTACTGCAGATGATGCCAGGTTCCCAGCCAAGGATGGGCCGATGAGGTCTCTGGTGCAGTCTAGCCATAGGGTCCTGAATCATGGAACTCACCAAGTACTGTCTTTGATGGGCTTGTCTGAGGATGGCCAGGATAGGAAAATTACTATCAAACACCAGGATCAGGCCCCAAGTATCTGAGCCTGACTCATGCCAATCCTGGGAGCAAGGTAGTGATGGGAAATGGAGTTCTACCCTGTTCTACCCTGCCAGGATAGAACAAACATTTCAGGTGTTTGTTGAAGGGACTTCTGATACAAAGAAAAAAAGAGAATGTATTCAAATTTCACACAAAATGGTTTGAAAATTCATATCCTACTACCCAAGTAGAGTCTCCTGTATAACTCTGCCCCCCACACCCACCGCAAACACAAACACAAACACACACACACACCATCTCTCCAAAACGTTTCCACTTACACTCATCCATGTTCATCTTCAGGAGTAAGAGCAAACAAATAATGCTTGCTATTTGCCAGGTATTCCTCTAAACATCTTACTAAATTAACAACATTGAAGGTATAGTATTATCCCCATTTTACAGGTAGGAAACTGAGGCTCAGGAAGACTTAACGTGTCTAAAGTTACCTAGTTGGTAAGTGACAAAGTGGAGTTTAAATCCAGGCTGTGTGGCACCGAAGACCAGTTTCTGCCACATTTGCCGACACGTCTATTACCAGGCTCCTCACAAGTCTGTGCCCACAACCAGCACATGCCCAGCTTTTCCCTAGAGCAGACTCAGGTGCATGGAGGGAGTTGTTTGCCAAGTGCAGCCACATCCCTTCTAGAAGAGAAGACACCAGGAGTCAGGCTGGGAGGAGATTAGAGCTCATTCAGCCCACTGGTTTTGACATTTTTGTGGTTTTTTTCCATGAAATGTGATGAATGTTTCAATTCTTTCCCCAGAAAAATGCTTTACAAGTTCACAGACCCCCTGAATCTTGTCCACGAACTCCAAATTAAAGGCCCTGATCTATTCAAATCCCTTCATTTTAGAGCACCTGATTAGACAGTAAACATTCAATACACTATTACGGTTGTAGTTGTTCAAGGTGGAAAAAAAAGAAAGAGAAAATCCTGAGACTTAAAAAAAGGTGAAATGGTGGACCCAAAAGACTTAAAAAAAGGTGAAATGGTGGACCCACACAGACAGTGAGTGACTGAGTTGGAAACAAACCCAAGACTTTCAGGCCAGTGCTCTCTCTACCCCATCACCTTGAAACAAGGCCTTTTAGAGTTTTCTTTCAGCCTTTTTAGATTTTTACCTTCATCCCATAAAGACCCAAGTAGTGCCAGCTAGTTGTATGGACAGATGTGAAACAAGAGGGCAGTCAGGGAGTTGAGAAGCTCCCATGTTCCACCTCTCTCCAGGTCCCTCCTTTTCCTCAACTGTCCATGTTACCCCATTACCTTCTCATCCACACACCCCCTTACATCCACCAGAAATACCTACGAACACAAAAGGAAGGTGGCTGCTAGCAAAGAGATCCAGATGACACCAATTGCATGATAGCGGCCTCGCTAAGCCCACATCAGGATGTACCATGATTCTCTAACATATACAGAGTCAAACAAGCCATTCTCTTCTCTCCCTGCCTTTAAAGCAATTGTCATAGGGAAGTATTGGGGTGGGGAACAGTGAAGGGATCCTTTCTTTGAGACTTCCAAGAAATATAATACCCCCTCTTCCAGTGTCTCACTTGCAAAATGTACTTCCTGGTGTCAACTGAACACTCCAGGCTCACTGAGAGTCCCTTTCCTCTGGTTCAAGCTCAGGCCATCAAATCTTCAAAGATCAGAGCTCCTCCTAGCCCATTCTCCTGTCTAATTAATTCAATACCTAGTATCCTGCATTCCTAAGTCCTTTCATCTAATTCTTTGGTCATTTTTATGACCTGTCTACAGACTATTTTAAATGTCTTATTTTAGTTATTATAGCATTAAACTGAACCCAATGCATGAAGAAGGCTCTAATGAAAGATGACTAAACAGAATTACTCTTTAACTCCTATTTAAACTCCTACGACTCCTAGTTAACTCCTACTATGACTAGTAGTCATATTCAATTAATGGTATCCACCATCATGTTGGAGTTTTTAACAACATAATATAGGTCATCTGATATCTATTTTACTTGAGAGGAAATATGGCCCTTAAGTGACAGTGCATCCCTGGAGGAGGAGTAACTAAGAGTACATGGGATTGAAGAGTTGACCTGGATATATTCAGGCTCCACCATCTATTCTATACCATAGAGAGCCTCCTTCAGCCTCAACTCTTGCTTTTAAAAATGAGAATACTGTTTAGTTCAACATCTAAAAATGGCAAAATAAAATTAAAATACCCTATGTTGTAGAAGATTCAGAGAAAAGATGCTCTCCAAAAGCAAGTGTGATTCCTCGGGAGCACCATCTGGGAATGTGGGGGAAACGCATTGAAATGTGCAGACCTACTGATCCAGTTATTCCACTTGTGGACAAAGAATGTCACCTGCCATATCCCTAAACAAAGGATGTTACTGCCATCAAACCATCAGCCACTGCTGCAGCCCCCAGTGGTGCACCCTGAGGGGAACTCAGGAAGGAGAAAAACAGGATACTGGCCCTAGATATTCAATACTTAAGATGCACATCAAATGAATGATTTCAATGAGCCCAGAGTCTTGCATCTTCCCACAGAGAGAAAAGCGCTAAATTCATTAACTTGATGTATCTGGTTTTCTTTAATTAATAGTAATCTTACGATGTTCCAACTACCTGTTTTTTTGTTGTGAAAACTCCTATATATCCTGGCTTCTCCCTCATCTCTTCGGAACAGTCCCTCAGAGATATCTGAGGGGCTGTCTCCCAAGCTTAAGTCCTCAGTAAGTCCACCAAATTAAACATAATTCTCAACTTTTAGGTTGTGCATTATTTTTCAGCCGACAGTTTTGGCAACCAAAGAAAGGACCCAGGGGAGACTTCTTTCCTTCACCTGAACTCTACAAGAACTGGAGCCTTGGTACCAGAGGAGGCCTCTTGTGCCCATCCACCACCTCAGAGAGTCGAGATGAATTTGGGTGAGTCTCTTTTGTTCTCAGATCTCCCAATTATTGGCTTATTATCCTGAGTTTTGGCAATGTCTAACAGGTACCTGGCTCCCCAGTTGAAAGATACTGGGGAAACCCAGTTGAAAGACCCTGGGAGTTGTTTAGTTGAGATAGTGAACAATCTGGACTGGGTGATTAGGTGAGAGGCTGGACTAACATTTTTGCCTCCAACTAACACTCAGCCAGGTTTATGTTCGTCCAAACTTACACTTACGGTCTTCCCTGGTGGCACAGTGGTTAAGAATCTGCCTGCCAATGCAGGGGACACGGGTTCGAGCCCTGGTATGGGAAGATCCCACGTGCTGCGGAGCAACTAAGCCCGCGCGCCACAACTACTGAGCCTACACTCTAGAGCCCGCGAGCCACAACTACTGAGCCCGTGTGCCACAACTACTGAAGCCTGCGCACCTAGAGCCTGTGCTCCGCAACAAGAGAAGCCACCGCAATGAGAAGCCCGTGCACCGCAACGAAGAGTAGC
The DNA here is from genome assembly GCF_949774975.1 of Lagenorhynchus albirostris. NCBI lineage: Eukaryota > Metazoa > Chordata > Mammalia > Artiodactyla > Delphinidae > Lagenorhynchus > Lagenorhynchus albirostris. The sequence continues at coordinate 74,773,186 of NC_083095.1, read as the reverse complement.
CCCTGCTCGCTGCAACTAGAGAAAGCCTGTGCGCAGCAACGAAGACCCAACGCCTCCAAAAATAAATAAATAAATAAATAAAATTTTAAAAAAACTTACAAGTACTTACTTAATTGGGAATAAAAGGAAATCTTGCCCTAAAAATGGTCAATATGGGGCTCTTATTGCATACACAGTTAAGTTACAGAAAACAGGCCATAAAACATCTTTTAAGAATTCTGACCTTAAAGAAACAAAAGCCCTTCTAGGTGGATCTTGCATTTCTCTCCTGTGAGATGTAAATATTCCACCTGATCTTCTTTAGGCATTGTGTGTGTATGTGTGTGTGTGTGTGTTGTGTGGTTTTTTTGGGTTTTTTGTTTGTTTGTTTGTTTTTGCGGTACGCGGGCCTCTCACTGTTGTGGCCTCTCCCGTTGCGGAGCACAGGCTCTGGACACGCAGGCTCAGCGGCCGTGGCTCACGGGCCCAGCCGCTCCATGGCATGTGGGATCTTCCCGGACCGGGGCAGGAACCCGTGTCCCCGGCATCGGCAGGCGGACTCTCAACCACTGCGCCACCAGGGAAGCCCTGTGTGTTGCGTTTTGAGAACTTAGTCTCTACCATCCAGAAGATACACATATTCTGTACATTTGTCAGCCAATTGAATAGACTGGGATTCTGAGCAGTCTTTTTTCTGACTGTGTCAACTCTCGGGCTTTTTGACATCTTAACCTTCATTGCATCAGCTATACAAGGAAGGCCTTTACTTTCTTAGGCTATTTGGGGGAATAAACTTTCTGGATCTTGTATAGGTGGCATTCTTCATACTCTCTTGTGGGGACACCTCTTGTATCTTATTGGTTTGAGTCACTATTAAGATATATCTCATCAATGCCCAGATGATGGATCCTTTAAATTGGAGAAACTTCTAAATTGGTAAATTTTTAAAGCGCTCTCCTTATAAACAGCTGTTTTATTGGTACTTACGGAAAAAACAGTTTAGATGGTGGAAAATATATATACATATATAAAATGGTTAACCTAAACCATTTTAAAAAAATGGTTTGAGAATCCTTATTTGTGGTCTCTGCTTCCCCTCAATAAGTCTTACAGGTGCTAATAAAAAACATTAGGATAATTTATATTAATTAGGTTGATTAACAGGGAAGTAAGAAAAAACTGAAGTAAAGTCTAGAGACTTCCTCCCAACAAGGTGGAAATTTTAAGGGGACTCATCCCAAAAGGATAAAAATCTTTCAATGATTATTAAGAAAGGGGATAAATAAAACAGACGTTAATAGGATTAAAAACAAAAAAGTTTTGATACAACGCTACCTAAGGTTGAATGGGTCAAAGGGACCCCTTATTGGTCCCTAACTGTGTGGTCAGTCCACTCAACATGGCTGTCCTCTTGCTCTTTGTACAGCCCCTGATCAACCAGTCTCTGCTTCACCTGCACCCTACTCATGTGAACATGCTTACCCCCTGTCCTTTAGACCAGAAAATCTCCACCTGCTAGTTTATTAAAGGGAAACATCTGTCCTTGTGAGGGTCCTTGACCTGAGGGGCTGTGAGGGGCATGACCCAGCTGCTGGTTGCCCTGGTAACTGATGAGCTAACCCAATGTCAATTCCCCCTATAAATGGTAGCCTCCTTCTCTCCTCAGTAGTAAAGACTGCTGCTGTGTCCTGCCTGCCATCTGTCACACACAGTTGGATGTCACTCCAGGACCTCGTTGCAGGTATGTAAGATCCCCTGTCTATTAAACCACTGAGGTCTCTGTCGCTGTCTTGGGGCTCTTTCTTCGGTCTCGAGGCTGGGCAACTACAAGGCTTGCAGGCCCACAGAGTGCAGCCCAACAGCAACTTTAAAGGGCCCCAAACAAGTCTGCTCTATTTACCCCAGTTTAAAATATACGTATTTAAAAGGATGGAAGAAAGTTGCAGTGAGATACCTGATCAACAATTTTTTGAGCCAACTAATCAAGTGAAAAAAATTAAGAAAAGGGCCTGAGACCCTTGGCTCAGCCTCTCACTGGGGACCCCAGAGATTTTACACAAAAAAAAGATAAAATGGTTGGGATAAAAAGGAATGTTTCTGAACTCCTTGTAAGACCAAGGCTTGTTGATGGCATCTTAATGGAAACTAAGGTTAAAAGTATAAAAGTTGATAGAATTAAGGTAAAAGTTTATCAAAATTGGTATATTTAAATGGGCTTTATGTAAGATGGTTCCATCTCTTTTGCCTAAGTATATTGTGGGACAGACATTATGTCTCACTGGAGAATGCTTCCTCTGCCTGGTATTATAAGACACAGCATACGAATCTGCCCCTAAGGAAATATTAAATATACTAAAGGAAACCAATAGGGTTACCTGGGCCTGTACAATATAAAGTAAAAACTGGGAGCAATATGCAGGGGCAAATTAAAAAAAAAATAGAGATTTTGCTCTGGATTTAACCTGTGCCTCAAAAACAGGACCTTTGTTAATGCTTTATGCCAGCTTTTGAAGCCATGATAAATTAAACCCTAAAATTCTAGAACATAGAACTCTTGAATTTCAGTTTTGTTGGAAATCTCATTGATATAAAAAAGCAAATAAAAGAAAATATGGTTTGGCAAATCAATCTTTTAATATCATGTAGGCAACAAACCAGTTCTTTGGAGACTTAAAAGCAACTGTCTTTGTCTTGAAAATCTCTACAAATCAGAAATGTAAATATAGCCCACAATGACCTGAGCCTGAGCCTAATTAGCTCAATCAGGTAAAACCAGAAACCAAGGTTAAAAAAAAGAGAGAAAGGCCTTTTTGTTTTTTTTGCTGTACACGGGCCTCTCACTGTTGTGGCCTCTCCCATTGCGGAGCACAGGCTCCGGACACGCAGGCTCAGCGGCCACGGCTCGCGGGGCCCAGCCGCTCTGCGGCATGTGGGATTTTCCCGGACCGGGGCACAAATCCGTGTCCCCTGCATTGGTAGGCGGACTCTCAACCACTGCGCCACCAGGGAAGCCTGAGAAAGGCCTTTTTAAACTCAAACTGCTAGAAAGGCTCCCTCACCCAGAAGGCTCCCTCACTCAAAACCTAATTCATAGCCTCCTTAAGGGTTTATCAAGGAAAAGAACAAATTTTAAGTCTTTCCCACAAATAGTAAATCCTTAGTCATCTGAGCAAATAAATCTAACTTCTTCCAACTGTTATTTATAAGCTAGTAAGTTTATATTGTAATATCTGATTCATAACTAAGTTTTTTAAGTGAAACTATGAGATCTCTAGTTTTGTCTATTTAAATATCTGTGTACACATCATACATATGAGATGTCACTACCTCTGGATATACTCTCAAAATTAAATTTATAAAAGACCTCTATTTAGTTGACTTAAAAGTAAGTGCTTACAAACTAAATATTTCTAAATATAAAGGAAACTGGCCAGAATGAATTTCAGGTTCACGTGACCTAGGAAATATTCAATATTAAATTAATATCTATTAATATTAATAGCTTTTTAAGCTTGCTGACTTAATCAATATAGACATGTTTTTTATTGTACCAAGGTTTACTGAAGGTCAATAAGTTCATATTATTTGTGTTGCAGAGTTTGTCAGCAAAAAAAAAAAAAAATTAACTTGGTATGGTGATATTTTATAAGTTTAAAGTTACCTGAGATAAGAATTTTCAGGTGAACTCTTAGGAATAATTATGTTTTGGGTATGTCTGTCTAAAATAGTTTCTCCAGATTTTTGGTAATTTGAGCTTTGCTAAATTAAGTTAAATGATGGGAATTCATAGAATATCCAGGTCATTTCAAATAATATAAAATACTGGAATATTAATTGCTAAACAGGTCTAAATTTGCCTACTTTTGTCTCCTTACAAGAGGGAAGCTAAAGGTGTTTGGGTTTATTAGACGCACATCTTGTACCACATTGAAGAAAGAAATTATTCTCTGAGAAAATGGATGTTTCTCCTGGTTATGGACTATTCCAATCAGAAAATGCTGATGGGGGCTTCCCTGGTGGCGCAGTGGCTAAGAATCTGCCTGCCAATGCAGGGGACACGGGTTCGGGCCCTGGTCCAGGAAGATCGCACATGCCACAAAGCAACTAAGCCCATGCACCACAACTACTGAGCCTGCGCTCTAGAGCCCGCGAGCCACAACTACTGAGCCTGTATGCCACAACTACCGAAGCCCGTGCACCTAGAGCCCGTGCTCCGCAACAAGAGAAGCCACCGCAATGAGAAGCCTGTGCATCGCAACAAGGAGTAGCCCCCACTCACCGCAACCAGAGAAGAGCCTGTGTGCAGCAACGAAGACCCAATGCAGCCAAATAAAATAATTAAAAAGAAAAAAAAAGAAAATACTGATGGGCTTACCTGGTGGCACAGTGGTTGAGAATCTCCCTGCCAATGCAGGGGACACAGGTTCAAGCCCTGGTCCGCAAAGATCCCACATGCTGTGGAGCAACTAAGCCCGTGCACCACAACTACTGAGCCTGCGCTCTAGAGCCAACGAGCTACAACTACTGAGCCTGCGTGCCACAACTACTGAAGCCCATGCACCTACAGCCTGTGCTCCTCAATAAGAGAAGCCACTGCAATGAGAAGCCCATGCACCACAACGAAGAGGAACCCCCGCTCACCGCAACTAGAGAAAGCCCGCAAGCAGCAACAAAGACCAAATGTAGCCAAAAATAAATAAATAATATTTTTTAAAAATTCTGGTATGACAAACAATTCACAATTACTTGTTCCTTGTCAGTTTTCACTAGAGATTAAAGTTTTTAAGGGTTAAATTTGTAATATGTAATTAAAGCTAATAAAATATATTAAGGGAAACATTTCAGTATGCAAGGAGAACGTGACTTTCAGCAAAAGAAGGTATGAGGAATGGAAGTACATTGTGTTAAGGGGAAATAGTGATTTTTGTCCTACAACTGGTTGTTTCTGGATGGAAAAAGGAACTAATATAGACACAGAAAGTTGTGGAAGGTTTGTAGAAAGGGAGCCCTGAAAAAGGAGTTTTATGCATGCTCAGGCTGGGATCAGATTAAACTTAATTAGGCGAATGGCTATTGTTATTAAAAGTAGGCTGGTGCAGGACTGGATTTTGTTCTTCTCTCTGTTAAGAGAACAAAGTTTTCTTAGAATACTGCTTTTGATAACAGATTGTGTGAGCTTCTTTGCCTTTAAGTGATCTGCATCTGTTTTTTGAAATCTTTTGTCACTTTGGTTAAGTGAATAAGTATTATTTTGTAACCAAGCAGGACCCTATGGGGCCTTCCCAGGACAGACCTCTCTCCCCATATCCTCTGCCTGCCTCCTCTTTGTACAAAAGCTGGGTCTCCCAGGCCTCCCCTGAGTCACAAAAGCCTTGTTCAAGAATTAATCATTGAAATAAGTCAGACAGAGAAAGACAAATACTGTATAATATCACTTACGTGTGAACTCTAAAAAGTACAACAAACTAGTGAATATAACAAAGAACCTAACTCACAAATAGAGAACAAACTAGTGGTTACCAGTGCAGAGAGGGAAAGGAGTAGGGGCAATAAAGGGGTAGGGGATTAAGAGGTACAAACTATTAGGTATAAAATAAGCTACAAGGATGTATTGTATTGATATAACATGGAATATAGCCAATATTTTATAACTATAAATGGAGTATAACCTTTAAAAAATTGTAAATCACTGTATTGTACACCTGTAATTTATATAATATTGTACATCAACTATACTTCAATTTAAAAAAGCAAACGATACAATTTTAAAAATGTTAAAAAAAAAGAGAATTAATAATTTAAAGGATGAGAACATGTAGTGACAAAAATAGCAGTTGGGCTAGGAAAACTGTTTTACAGATGCTAAAACCCCCACCAAATGGAAGAAGTTAACTACTTGATGACCATGAACATGTCGAGACCTACTGGAGTCTGAGAACTGATAATGTTAATTGACACTGCCCTGTTAACCTCACCATCAACCAATCAGAATTGTGCATGAGCTGATCACACATCCTCCTATTCCCCTCCCTCACCTTGTCTTTAAAAATGCTTCCCCAGTAGAAGAGAACATAGGCAAAATATTCTCTGACATAAATCATAGCAAAGCATTCTTAAGTCAGTCTCCTAAGGCAAAAGAAATAAAAGCAAAAGTAAACCAATGGGATCTAATTAAACTTACAAGCTTTTGCACAGCAAAGGAAACCATAAACAAAATGAAAAGACAACCTACAGAATGGGAGAAAATATTCCCAAATGATGCGACTGACAAGAGCTTAATTTCCAAAATATACAAACAGCTCATACAGCTCAATATCAAAAAAACAACCCAATCAAAAAATGGGCAGAAGACCTAAATAGACATTTCTCCAAAGAAGATATACAGGCAGTCAACAGGCACATAAAAAGATGCTCAACATCTCTGTTAGAGAAATACAGATCAAAACTATAATGAGGTATCACTTCACACCAGTCAGAATGGCCATCATCAAAAAGTCTTCAAATAATGAACGCTGGAGAGGGTGTGGAGAAAAGGGAATCTTCATAAACTGTTGTTGGGAATGTAAATTGGTGCAGCCACTATGAAGAACAGTATGGAGGTTCCTTTAAAAAACTAAAAATAGAGTTACCATATGATCCACAATCCCTTCCTGGGCATATATCCAGAGAAAACTCTAAAAAAATATATGCAGGACTTACCTGGTGGTCCAGGGGGTAAGACTCCACACTCCCAATGCAGGGGGCCCCAATTTGATCCCTGGTTGGGGAACTAGATCCTGCATGCATGCTGCAACTAAGATATCCATGTGCCACATCTAAGACGTCCACATGCTGCAACAAAGGTCCCGCATGCCGCAACTAAGACCTGGCGCAGCCTAAATAAATAAATAAATATTTTTTAAAAAAGATACATGCACCCCAATGTTCACAGCAGCACTACTTACAAGAGCCAAAACATTGAAGCAATCTAAATGTCCATCGACAGATGAATGGATAAAGATGTGGTATATATATACAATGGAATATTACTCAGCCATTAAAAAATGAAATAATGCCATTTGCAGCAATGTGGATGGACCTAGAGATTATCATACTAAGTAAGTCAGAAAGAGAAAGACAAATACCATATGATATTACTTATATGTGGAATCTAAAATGGTACAAGTGAACTTATTTACAAAACAAACAGATTCACAGACATAGAAAACAAACTTATAGTTATCAAAGGAGAAAGGTGGGGGAGGGGTGGGGATAAATTAGGAGCTTGGGATTAAAACACACTACTATACGTAAAATAGACAAACAACAAGGTCATACTGTATAGCACAGGGAACTATATTCAGTATCTTGTAATAACCTGTAGTGGAAAATAATCTGAAAGAATACATATGTATAACTTAATCTACACACCAGAAACTAACACAACATTGTAAACCAACTACACTTAAATTTTTTAAAAAAGCTTTCCTGAAACCCACTGGGGAGTTTGGGTCTTTTGAGCATGAGCCACCCATTCTCCTTGCTTGGCCCTGCAATATACCTTTCTCCATCCCAAACTGACATTTCAGTTAGTTTGGTCCCACTGTGCATCAGGCACACAAACCTGGGTTCAACAACAGTTTCACAGTGACCTATGATCCTATATGACCAAGTGTTTTGAAACCTTTTTGATATTTTTTGACAAACTTCCCAAATATCGAATTTTAAATAAAGTTCTTTTGACTTCCAGCTGACTTTGGGATGCTTCAAAGGGCCCTTGAAACATCCCAAAGAGAGATATTAAAACTAATTAGGTTTATTTATGTTATATTACATGGGAAACATTATCAAAAAGTGGTTATAAAATCATCTTAGGGCTTCCCTGGTGGCACAGTGGTTAAGAATCTGCCTGCCAACGCAGGGGACATGGATTCGAGCCCTGGTCCAGGAAGATCCCACATGCTGCAGAGCAACTAAGCCCATGTGCCACAATGACTGAGTCTGCGCTCTAGAGCCCGCAAGTCACAACTACTGAAGCCCACATGCCACAACTACTGAAGCCTGCATGCCGCAACAACTGAAGCCCACGCTCTGCAACAAGAGAAGCCACCGCAATGAGAAGCCCGTGCACCGCAACGAAGAGTAGCCCCCACTCGCTGCAACTAGAGAAAGCCCGCACACAGCAACAAAGACCCAATGCAACCAAAAATAAATAAATAATTTTAAAAAAATCATCTTAGGTTAGATGTCATTAACATAGATATTCCAAAAGTTATATAATTCATAAAATTCTGATATGTCTTGATATAATGTTATCAGTTGTAATTCTAGTTATTTTAAAATGTTGTATGTCACAGAAATATCCAAGTTTCTTGTTGATTACATTGTAATCAGAACTTTAACCACACCGAAGTCTTGTCAAAGACTTATAGACAATCACTGTTTTACTCTGATGCTTCTAGAAAATGAAGGTCTTCAAAAAGATTTATAAAAAGAAATTTTTGACAAATATAAGTTTCTGATAACTTTTAGATCATACCACTGAACTGGATAAGAAATTACAAAACTCTAATGGAAAATCTACGACATCATCCAGATCAACAGGAATTAATTACATGGGAGTAAAGGAACTGATAAATGATTTATAATTTTACAACTTCTTTCTGAAATATACTGGTTTTTAATCTTTGTTTTCCAGAAAACAAAACTTTGTTTTCCAAAAATCCTCTTACAGTATGACATACAACAAGTTGATAAAGTTTACCTTGTAAACGAAGATGAAACACGTGTCTTTTTCTCTCTACCTGATCTTTCCAGAATTTGGCCTCTCTGACACCCCTGTGTACTTGATAACTTTTTGTTATCAGATTACAGCTAGTTATACTAATCATGTTTTAATTTGTTCTCTCTCGTTTTCAAATTACACCTTGTGCCTCTCTGTGCAACTATGACTTTATTAATGTTACTAGCTGTATTACTTATACCCTGTCTGTTTTATAAGATTATTGTCTCTTGCATTAACAAATGTATAACCAGGCCTTCAACAAAATTAATGATGGCTAAATGTCTTGAGGCAGTTGATCATATATAACTCTACATAGAACAGTTATAATAGTGCAACTCTAGATATGGGAAGAGGCAGCAAGGGAAAACATTCCTTGGATCATAATATATTATCAGAGAATTTTAGATCATCAGCAGGGCCTAATCAAAAAATTAGCACATCAAGTGGCCTATCAACAGAATCTTCCCCTGATCTAGGAATGAACCTTCCTAGTGTCACGGAACAAAATTAGTCATGAAATGCCTCCCAAAGATTGGTCAAATCTATGACCAAGAGGAGGCCCTGTGGACAAAGAATGTTGCCTGTCATATCAGTAAACAAAGGATGGTGCAGCCATCAGCTACTGCGGCCAGCCCTGATGGTGCACCCTAAGGGAACTCAGGATGGAGATAAACAGGATACTGGCCCTAGATAAGGTGTGTATCAAAGGAATAATTTCAATGAGCCCAGGCTCTTGAATCTTCCCATACACAGAAAAACCCTAAATTCATAACTTGAGGTCTGGTTTTCTTTGACAGTAATCTTTTGATGTTCCAATTACCTGGGCTGTTTTTCGTTTCTGTTTTGTTTTTGCAAAAATTCTTATATATCCTGACTTCTCCTTACTCTTTGGAATTGTTCCTCAGAGCTATCTGAGAGTCTGCCTCCTGGGCTTAAGTCCTCAGTAAGTCAATAAAACATAATTCTCAACTTTCAGAGTGTGCATTTTTTTCATTCAACACACTTTTAGGCAGTTATCCTAAGAACATAATTAAAGATATGTTAAAAAAAAAAAAGATATGTGCAGAGACTTAACTGCAAGGACATTCATCTCAATATTGTTTGCAAAAGTAAAAAACTGGAGTCAACTAAATGCTAGCAGTAAATGACTAGTTTATACTATAATTTACTTAACCAGACAATGGGATATTATGCAGCCATTAACAATTATGCACAGGGGAATATTTAAGGACATGAAAATATGTTCACAATGCCCTAAGTAAAAAAAAAAAGCAAGCTTAAAAACAATTTAAAGGGGGACTTCCCTGGTGGCGCAGTGGTTAAGAATCTGGCTGCCAATGCAGGGGACACAGGTTCAAGCCCTGGTCTGGGAAGATCCCACATGCCGCGGAGCAACAAAGCCCCTGTGCCACAACTACTGAGCCCACGTGCCACAACTACTGAAGCCCACACGCCTAGAGCCCATGCTCTGCAACAAGAGAAGCTACGGCAATGAGAAGCCCACGCACCTCAACAAAGAGTAGCCCTCACTCACCACAACTAGAGAAAAGCAAGTGCGCAGCAAAGAAGACCCAACACAGCCAAAAATAAAATAAATAAATAAATTTATTTGTTAAAAAAGTTAAAGTATATAACATCCCATTTTTTAATTTAGAGATAAACAGGCATTGAAAAGCTCTGAGAGGCCAGCATCAAGATGTTAACAATGATGGCTTTAAGAGTGATTTCTATTTTTTTCCTTTGTGATCTATGTATTTAAATTTTCCACAATAAGCACATTGCTTTTCCAAGCAAACCTATTTGTATTAATAGTATATACTTTGTTCACAAGGTTGCAGTGAGGATAAAATAGGATAATGCACCTGAAAAACACTTTCAGTAGTGTAAAGCACTATACCAATATTACTGATACCGAAAGCTCAGCTTCTCTGTACACCAGTGCCAAATTGAATCTTGGAGGCAAGAGTTTTGGGTGAAGTAGAAAAGAATAGCTTTGGGACTTCCCTGGTGGCGCAATGGTTAAGAGTCCGCCTGCCAATGCAGGGGACACAGTTTCGATCCCTGATCTGGGAAGATCCCACATGCCATGGAGCAACTAAGCCCGTGTGCCACAACTACTGAGCCTGTCTCTAGAGCCTGCAAGCCACAGCTACTGAGCCTGTCTGCCACAACTACTGAAGCCTGTGTGCCTAGAGCCCGCTCACCGCAACGAAGAGTAGCCCCCACTCGCCACAGCTAGAGAAAGCTTGAGCAGCCACAGGACCAAACGCAGCCAAAAAAAAAAATTAATTAAAAAATAAAATTTAAATAGATAAATTCTATTAAAAAAAAAAGAAAGAAAAGAATAGCATTATTGCTTTGCCAGGCAAAGGGGGCCAGAGCAGGCTAATGCCCTCAAAGCTGTGTGTCCCAACTTGGAGAAGTTTTATAGTAATGGTTCAAAGAGGACATGATCAGCTCATAGATGTTCTTCTGATGGGTTAGTGGTGAGGTAAGTAGGAGTCAGCATCATCAGCCTTCAGGTTCCAACTGGTCTGGGGTCTACATGCTTGTGGGCAGCATACCATCTTTAATCCTTAACCTCTCTCATCTGGACGGGGTTTCAGTATCTGCAAAATAGCTGAAAGATATTGTGGTGTGTATCCCTTGATGGGTAACCAGGACTCTGCCCCAAGGCTGCACTATTCTCTTGACTCTGTTTCTCCCTTGTCTTGCATCCCCCTCTTTCCCTAATTAACAACTGCTTGAATCTGCCCATTGGAACTCAGGGAAGGTCATGGAGGCTGAATGAAGGTAATCAAAGAAATGGAGGGATACAGAAAGGCTTTGTGCGCAGGATCCCCACAGGGCCCTGCTTGGTATCACTATGATCTACTCTACCTAAACCTGGGTGTCCTTCCCCATCATTCTTGTATAGAACCTGTCTTCCTATTTGAGATCTCCTTTGTTACATTCTTCTATAGTGCATCTCCACACCAGTTGACCACCAGACAATTCCTTCTTCCTACCCTCGAACTGTAGCAGACCCGTTTCTTCATCCATCTTACCTTTATACTTTAACAAATGCTCACATAGTTAGCAAACCATGGGGCTTGTCTTTTTTTCATAAATAGTAGATTATTAAAAACCCAGTGATATTATGCCAGTGAATAGCCACATTTCCATTTATTCTTTTCCCATTTCCAACCCCTTCAATTGTTACTCTGCTTTGTCTCTTCATATCCTACTCTCTCCACTGTGTTCACTACCCCCATCCCATTTATAGATCTGCTTAAGCCTGTAACCTCTCTTCTTTCTTTCATTCCTTCATCTATTCATCCCAAAAATATTGTTTGGGAGCTTCCCTGGAGGCGCAGTGGTTGAGAGTCCGCCTGCCGATGCAGGGGACACGGGTTCGTGCCCCGGTCCGGGAAGATCCCACATGCTGCGGAGCGGCTGGGTCCGTGAGCCATGGCCGCTGAGCCTGCACGTCCGGAGCCTGTGCTCCGCAACGGGAAAGGGCACAACAGTGAGAGGCCCGCGTACTGCAAAAAAAAAATATATATATATATAGTTTGGTTGCGTGATATGCAACAGTCACTGACTAGCTGCTGGGCCATAAAAACGAATAAAATACAAAGGAAGTGGAAGGAAGGACAACATAGGTGATAGGGGACAGATGAGTAAAGACTCAGAGGTAAAAAAGAGCATGGCATTACAGAAGACCTAGTTTTATTAGAGAGTGAGTATTGAATGAGACACTGCTGCTTCCAAGCAGTCAGGAACCTGCTAGAAGCTATTGCTCACACAGACCTCACAGCCCTGAATCAGCTGGGGAGCACCAGGGCCACTGTGAAAACTCACATACAAGAAGTTCATACATCCACTTACCAACACTGCCAGAAGAGAAAGGGGTAAATGCCTCGGGCTTCTCTTCTGCTTTCCACAGTTGCCAAGAGCCCCTCATTGGCAGAACATAAACTACAGCAAGAAGGCTGAAAGCAAAGGAGTCTGGGGAATCCTGTTCCCAGGTTTCCAGACTTTGTGATACAAATGAGAGCACACAGTGTGTGGAAGAGGCACTGACTGCCCAGGGCACCCTTCCTCCAGGCCCTTATTACAGTTTCGTTCTTTCCTCCAGCATACAATGGGATGGATGCTGGATTCTGCATTTATTTCATTCAGTCTCCTATCACAGCTGCTTTGCTATTCCAACCAGGTTGTAACACTCTGAGAAGAAAGTCCACTTGTTTGAATCCTTTTTTTGAATTCCCTCAATGCCTGTCAAGCATATTGCTTCACACACAGAAGATACACAATAAATATATGCAAATAGCTGCAGTGTTGAAACTTGAATTCTGGCCTTTTGGCTCCCAATTCAGAGTTCCACCCAACATCACTCAGTCTTTCTTCATTAACAGGATGTCTTTTTTTTTTAATGGAAGTTAAGTATGTGTTTGAAATTGCTCAGTTCGGTTTTGCTTATCAGAGAAATTCCTCTAGAGTAAAAAGAACTGAATAGACTACAATGATTGAAAAGTTGTCAGCAGACACTGGGTCAGATTAGTGGAACATTGGTATCTATAAAGAGTAGTTTCAACTTTCCAGCGAGGTAATGATAAAAAAATAAATGGGACTGAAGAAAACTGCGGCTGGACCCAACCAGCTATTTTTGCAGAATAGGTCAACTCAATCTCATCTGTTTCAAACTAATGGAGAAGCAAACAGATGGTCTCTCTACAGTTTTAGTAGTAAATAATAAGCTCATGATGTCGATAGGAGAACCAAGACAAGAAAGCTGATTAGATTTGTTATGGAATTTTTTTGTTAAGGATGAATCTGCAGCTTAAGATGATAATAACAATCACTCAAGTGCAAACTGATGTTGTTTGGTTTTCGTTTTTTTTATTTTTGCCCATGTTGGGTCTTCGTTGCTGCACGCCAGCTTTCTCTAGTTGCAGTCAGCGAGGGCTACTCTTAGTTGTGGTGCGCAGGCTTCTCATTGCCGTGGCTTCTCTTGTTGCGGAGCACAGGCTCTAGGCACGCGAGCTTCAGTAGTTGTGGCATGTGGGCTCAGTAGTTGTGGCTCCCGGGCTCTAGTTGTGGCACACGGGCTTAGTTCCTCCGTGGCATGTGGGATCTTCCCAGACCAGGGCTCGAACCCATGTCCCCTGCATTGGCAGGCGGATTCTTAACCACTGCGCCACCAGGGAAGCCCCCAAACTGATGTTTATTGGGTGCTTCTCATGTGCCAGGCATCACTCTAAAAATTATGTATGCTCTCACTTAAACCTCATGAGAACCCCATGTGGTATTTTTACAGATGAGAGAACTACAGCACAGAAAAGGTAACTGGCATGCCTAAAGACACACATCTAGTAAGTAGTGTCATCAGGATACAAACCCAGGCAGTCTGAGATGATCCTCATGCTTAGCCACTGTTCTATACAGCCAGAAATGTGGCACCTGGGCAGTTATCACTCACTGTTAAAAATTCAGACAACTATGTCAGTAGCTGTTTGAGACTGTCAGTAATGACTATATCAAACAAATCATTGTACTTAACATTACTCTGACTCATGAATTCGCTAGTTGCTATTACCTGTTTACATATATGAACCAAAGTGTCTCATATATATAACTTTATAACATTAGATAAATGTCACTTAACTTTTCTGAGTTTTATTCCAGATCATGCAACCCTTTTTCTTTCTAGTTTATTAGACAAAATGTGGAAGAGAGTCTGCCAAGGAATTCCAGAAGTTTACTAGCAAATGAACAGGCAACGGAAATGGTTAGATCAAGTTAGAGCTGAGCAGGATCACACGGTGCTCCTCTGCCCTCCAGAGGCCATTCTGACTCCAGCCTGGGTCAGGGGCCTGGGAGTCTGAAGCTGCTTGAGAGGTCTAGCCTGACCACAGGGCATCTGGGAAGGCCAAGTGGATGCCAAAACCATCCTAAAATGTGCATTCCACTTCAGAATAGATCTGAAAACCTATCTTCCATCCCCTCTCCAACCCAACACAGCCTTTCTATGGCAAGCTCACGCTCTGGGGCAGGAGCACTGATGGGAACCATTTTCACTATAAAACTAAGACTGGGGCTTCCCTGGTGGCGCAGTGGTTGATTGTCCGCCTGCCGATGCAGGGGACACGGCTTCGTGTCCCCGACTGGGAAGATCCCACATGCCGCGGAGCGGCTGGGCCCGTGAGCCATGGCCGCTGAGCTTGCGCGTCCGGAGCCTGTGCTCCGCAACGGGAGAGGCCACAGCAGTGAGAGGCCCGCGTACCACAAAAAAAAAAAAAAAAAAAACTAGGACTGAAGTTGAGCTCTATCCAAGGCCCAACTGGAGTGGTGATTGTTTATCCTTCCCCACCTGCTCCTGCTGTTTCTCTTCCCCCTATTCTCATTAAATAATGCTTAATCCTGCCAATATTAGTCACTTTAAGTCATTAAATAACCCAGCACCCTGGGATATTTTAAGGGGCCAAACTCTCAGTGGGTATCTATTCCTGAAGCGAGCTGAATTCTCACTAAGCAGCCAGATCAATAAAACGCTGGTCTAAGAGTCAAAATAGCAGGATGGCTCTTGCTCTCCCCTCTTCCCTGCCCTTCCTTGCCCAATCTTTGAAGGTGGCAGTGTGGCTGCCAAAAAGGCAGCCACAGGGAGAGAACAAACTAAGGCAGATGCTGGCCAAGGAAATGGCATCAGGGCTGAGACTGAGAAGTTGGCAGGACCAAGAAGAAGGCCAGCCAAGTAGGCAGTCTTTGTGGTTGGGAGATTGGTTACATACAGGAAGATTGAGAAATAAGTAAATATATGACAATGAGAGCCAGGCTTATCAGGGCCTGAGGAGGAATTTACACAAATGGAATGGAGGAAGACTAGAAAAAAAACGGAGGTATTGGATTGGAATTAGAGATTTTGGTGTGAACTCATACATGATGAAATAAATAGATGATAGATAGATAGGATAGATCATCAGTGGATGCCTGTGATACATAGTTATTATAAGCATACTAAACACCCAGATCTTGGTTTCTAAACACCATTCTCCACTAAAAGGAATCGGGGGGGGAGGGATAAATTAGGAAATTGGGATTGACATATACATGCTACTAGATATAAAATAAGTAACTAATAAGAACCTACTGTGTACTCAATACTCTGTAATGACCTATATGGGAATAGAATCTAAAAAAAAAGTGGATATATGTATAACTGGTTCACTTAGCTGTACAGTTGAAACTAGTACAACATTGTAAATCAACTATACACCAATAAAAATTAATTTAAAAATAAAAATAAACAAATAAAAGGAAACAGGGCTCCTTGAAGAAATGGCTGATTCCAGGACCGGGGCATAAAATGAGCTTGGAACATCCTGTTGTAGCAGAAAATAAGGAAGTGCTCAAAGAATACTTTGATATGTCCAAAGGACATGGGACTCAGCTTGAGAGGGTTCACACTAGCCAAAACTGGAACAATCGGGTGGGATAGGGAGGGTGGGAGGGAGGGAGACGCAAGAGGGAAGACATATGGGAACATAGGTATATGTATAACTGATTCACTTTGTTATAAAGCAGAAACTAACACACCATTGTAAAGCAATTATACCCCAATAAAGATGTTAAAAAAAAAAACTGGAACAATCTGATCATCATAATAATGTTATAATAATGATAGATCTTAATCCATTGACTAACATAGGAATCCATGAGTCCATACTGATATGAATAAATGAATGAAAGAATGACTGAATAAGAAGGAAGAGGGGACTTCCCTGGTGGTCCAGTGGTTAAGACTCTGTGCTCGCAATGCAGGGGTCCCGGGTTCAATCACTGGTCAGGGAACTGGGATCCCAAATACCAAAGAAAAAGAAAAAAAAAAAGGAAGGGAAAATGCTTTCTGACAATTGAATGTCATCTAGTAATGTAGAAGGAATGATGGACATTAAAAATCACCATGTGGCAGCCATCATATTGGTGGCTGATTTAGGCAGGAGTCATCAATGGAAACTAAGATTGGTGACTAAAGTTTGATGAGGAACAGGATATTGGGAGAGTCTTGGACTATCTCCCTACAAAACACTATTAAATTGCAAATGGGAAAATGATGACATCACAGTGGAGAAACTTGGCAGTATCAACTTAGCCAGGTGATCTTGGTTAACCTCATCAGCAATGGGACAGGTTGATATTGGATATCTCCCAATGTGATTCTCTAAGAAGAGCACAGCATCAGTTTGTTTGTTTGTTTGTTTTGGGGGGGTTGGGTGGTACTCCTGCCAAGAATGTATGGCCTGAGTCTGGATGTGAGGAAGCATCAGACAAATCCCCATCAACGGTACTAACAGAATGAAACACGTATACTCTTTAAAACTGTCAACGGTCATGAAAGACATTAACATTAAGGAATATTAAGGAACTATTCTAGGTTATAGGAGATTAAAGAGACATGACAACTAAATGCAACATGATACTGGATTGGATTCTAGACCACAGAAGAGAGGAAGAGAATGGGATAGTTGTCAAAATTTTAACAGGGTCTATGGATTGAATAATAGTGTTGTATCAATGTTGATTTTCTGATTCTGGATTGTTATAGTATGATTATATATGAAAGTGCTCTTATTTGGAGGAAATGCACTGTGGTATTTAAGGGACGGGTCATTATGTTTGCAACTTGTTCTCAGAGAAAGAATCATCATATACATTAGAGGGAAAGAGAAATATGGTAAAATGTTAAAAATTAAGGAATATAGGTAAAGAGAATATGGAAGTTTTGTGTACTGTTCTCGCAACTTTTCTCTCAGTTTGAAATTATCTCAAGATAAAATATTTTTAAATGATATGCCATACTGACTAAAATTAAAAAGACGGATAATGCCTAGTGCTACCAAGGGTATGGAAGAATAGGAACTCTCATACATTGTTGTGGGCTTATAAACCGGTACAACTACTTTGGAAAACTGTAAGGCTGTCATAAATATACCCTATGACTCAGTAATTCTTCTCCTAGGTATACACCCCAGATGCTCACATATGTGCACTACACATACAAGAAGGTTTCGCCAGCACTGTTTGTAATGGTCAAAAACTAGAAAAAAAAATCTCTATCGGTTATCAATTACTGCAAAACAAATTATGCCAAAAGTTAGCAGCTGATAACATAGACATTAACATCTCACAGATTCTTTGAGTCGGGAATCCAGTGTGGCTTAGCTCTTAGTCTGTCATGATGTTGCTGTCAAATTGTCAGCCATTGGACTGCAGTCATTTCAAGGTTTGCCTGGAGCTGGAGAATCTGCTTCCAAGCTCATTCATCTCTCACCATTTGGACCTCTCCAGAGGGTTGACTCATGACATGACACTGATTTCCCCCAGGTAAGCAAACTAAGAAAGAGAACCCACAATGGAAGCCACAATCTTTTTGCAACCTAATCGCAGAAGTGAAAACCCATCACTTTTGCCGTATTCTATTCATTAGAGACTGGTCACTGGGTCCAGCTCACACTCAGGGAGAGAGGATTACACAATGTGATGAATAACAGGAGACAAGGATCACTAGGGGCTATCTTAGAGACTGTCTACTACACAACCCAAGTGTCCAACAATGTTAGAACAGGTAAATAAATGACCGTCTATTTAAATACAGCGCAATATTAAAGAATAAAAAAGAAATAAATGAATTACAGCTACTTGCATCAAGAAATGACTCTCACAGACAAAATGTTAGGAAAAAATAAACACAAAAAATAATCATATGGTATGATTCTATTTACACAACATTCAAAAAGAGGCAAAACTAAACCATGATAATAGAAGTCATATAGAGGTTGCCTTTGCAGTGGAAGGATGGAGTAATGACTAGGAAGGATGTTTCCAGAATGTCGGTAATATTTTAGATCCTAACCTGGATCACGATTACGTGGGGGGGTTTATTTCATAAAAAGGTATCGAGCTGTACACTTTTGGTGTCTGTGCTCTTCTGTATGCTTAGTATACTTCAATTAAAGATTTTACTTAAAAAAATTAATCCCCCAAAATTCAGAATTGGGTTTACTTGGTAACTTTTTATTTTGATATCATTTCAAGTTTATAGAAAAGTTTTAAGAATCATACAAAGCACTCCAATATACTCTTTCCCCAGATTCACCAAGTGTTTACATTTTGCCCCATTTGCTTTATTATTCTTTCTGTGTATGTGTATTCATTTTTTTCTGAACCATTTGAAATTAAGTTGCAAACATCGTACCTATTTGCCCCTAAATATTTCAATGGGCATTTCCTATGAACAAGCACATTCTCTTATATAATCACAATACAATTATCAAAATCAGGAAATTTAACTTTGATACAATACCATTGTCTAATCTACAGTCCCACGTAAAATTTCATCACTTGTTCCACAATGTCCTTCCTTTTTTTTTTAAGTGCAGTCTCCAATTCCAGGATTATTTGTTACATTTAGCTGTCATGTGTCTTTATCCTCCTTTCATCTGGAACAGTTAATCAGTTTTTCATGTCCTTGACTTTTTTGAAGACTACAGGCCAGTTATTTGTAGACAATTCCTCAGTTTGGATTAGTCTGATGTCTCTTCATGATTAGATTCAGATTATGCATTTTTGGCAGGAATGCCAACTTGTCAATGCATCACATCAGAGGTACATGATGCTACTTGGTCTCCTTATTGGTAATATTAATTTTGGTTATTTGATTAAGTCAGTGTCTACCAGATTGTGCCACTGTAAAATTACTATTTTTCCCTGTGTAATCACTAGATAATCTTGAGACTATGTAAGTGTCATGTTCCTTAGCAAACTCCCCCACAAATTTTAGCTTCCTTTGATGATTCTTGCCTGAAGCAATTATTAATATGGTGGTTGCCAAATGGTGATTTTCTAATTCCATCATTCCTTCCTCATTTATCACATTTATTAGTTGGCATTCTGCTGGAAGGAGATTTTCCCTTCTTTACCTTTTATTATATTTATTCATTCATTTGTGTACATCAGTATGGATTCATGGATTATTTTAGTTAGTGGATTACTATGTTATTATTAATTCTGAGGTTCTAACTGTTCTCAATTTGGCTAATAGGAGATCTAGGATAAATTTTTGACCTGACTTACTTATTACTAGCCAAGTGACCTTATACTCTGAAATTCCCTCATACTGAAATAAAAACAGAATGTGAATTTGGACTTCACAATGTACCCAAGTACAACAAATATGTAGGGGAAAGGCAGTACAACGTAAGAGAAGAGGGATAATTAGAGAAAGGCTATGAACCTTAAGTTGAGAAATCTCCCTAGATTTTATCTTTAAGTTTCAATAATAAATGGTTAACTCAAAGTAAATGACAACAGCAGGGATGAATGTTAAGTCTCTATTAAAACCTGCCATGTTTGAAATCAGGAAGAAACAGTAGTTCAAGTTCACAGAGAAATAACTTCAGACTTCTTTTTTCTTCGCCGTAAAGGCTCCATTTTCCATCAACTCACCACGCACGGTTCCCTTTTCATTTGGCTGAAGGCTCCGTGTTAAGTATCAACTAACAACAGTAAGAACTAGAAGTTCACCTATAACTTAGCACAATACAAAAATAAATTGTTTATAAGACCAGGTTATCTTTTCTTATTCTTATCCATTCTCAATAGGATGATGACTTTTTAAGTAATCACTTTTTATTTATGGAGAGAAAATTCTTCTCAGACAAAAATGAACTCTATTTTCTACATCTTGAGTAACAAACATAAAATCTCCATGAGGCATTCTACTTTTCAAAATCTAGATTATGTTAAATAACTCCTACATTTAAGAAGAGAGAAAAGCCTGTCAAACAAAGTGGGGCTTTTTTCTTACATAGAACACTGAGTTGACAGCAAACACCTCCAGAACTCTGAAAACGTGACAAGTAAAATCAACACATATCATTAGGAAATAAAAAGTAAAAATCAGAAGAGAGAGCTTGACCACTGCTCAACAATGGAATTAATACATCTGAGATATTAGAAACTGAAAGATTGAAACTTAGAGGAATAAAGAGAATTGGAAAGGCAAGCTCTGCTCAGGGAAGACACTACATAGGGAGCATTAGTCTCTTATAAGATTGGTTACTTTAACCAGCCTTGGACACAATCAAATATCTAGACCTTCCAAGTGAGGAAGCTTTTAACATCATTGGACAACATCCTACAAAGCCTATTTGAGCAGCCATCAGCTTTTGGTAACGCCCACTATTCCTTCCTGACCCCTTCAAACTGCAACAGATATGTTGGAAGTTAGGCTCAGTACATTTAGTCATCTAAACTGTTTTGAAAATGTTAGAGCAAAAAGATGAGAAGAAAATCATATGTTGTGCTATGAAAATCAAGAGAAGAGAGTGTTAGAAAAAAGGGGGATCAACAGTGTCAAATGCCACAGAGAAGCTAAGACAGGGAGGGCTGAGAAAAACCCACTGTGCCTTGTGACTAGGAAGCCAGGACTGCCTTTCGGTGACCAGTCTGAATGACAGGGACAGAGGCCGAAGCAGCAGCAGGAGTCAAGCGAGCAGAACTAGGAGTGACTGTGCATTGGGAATGGAGGTTCATTCTTAAACCTGTTAGCACAAGTTCCTGTGCCTGACGCACAGTGAGGCCAAACAAACAGAAACATTAAAGTTTGGAGCAGAGAAAGGTTTACTGCAAGGCCATGCAAGGAGAAGCGTGGCTCATGCCCAAAAGAACCCCGAGCTCCCAGAAGGGTTTTGGCAAAGCATTTTGAAAAGCCAGGTGAGGGAGGACGGTTGCAGGGTACGTTTGTAGGTTGCAGGGTATGTGATCGACTCATGCACAGTTCTGTGACTGGCTGATGGTGAGGGAACAGGGCGGTGTCACAGGGGTTAACATTATTAGTCCTTAGGCGCCAGGAGGCCTGGGGCTATGTGCTAAAGGTCATCAAGTAGTTAACATCTTCCATTTGAGGGGGGGGGGGTTCACATCTGTAAAACAACTCAGGAAATGTGCATCAAATACTGTTATCTAGGTACTTCAGAGATAAGCTAAACATTGGATATGGGGGAAGGGCCTGTCTGGGGAAGGTCCCATAGGCTCCTGCTCCATTATAAACCTACAACAATAAAAGGGTTAGAAAAATAGGCTAAGAGTTGATCAAGGTCAAACAAAGGTGTGTGTGTGTGTGTGTGTGTGTGTGTGTGTGTGTGTGTGTGTGTGTGTGTGTGTGTGTGTGTGTGTGTGTGTGTGTGTGTGTGTGTGTGTGTGTGTGTGTGTGTGTGTGTGTGTGTGTGTGTGTGTGTGTGTGTGTGTGTGTGTGTGTGTGTGTGTGTGTGTGTGTGTGTGTGTGTGTGTGTGTGTGTGTGTGTTCCAGCACAGAGAAAAAAGATTATGTCTACAGGCCAAGGAGAGAAGAGGAAATTAAAGGTGCTTAAGCTAGACAAAAAGAAGATATTTAAGGGAGAAATCTTTGATTCTAGCTGTTATAGCACCCACAAGGATGAAGAGGGAGAAGACAAAGAGGATTGAGAACACAAGGATAGTTCAAACTTAAAAAGAGGAAGTTCAGGGCTTCCCTGGTGGCGCAGTGGTTGAGAGTCCGCCTGCCGATGCAGGGGATGCGGGTTCGTGCCCCGGTCTGGGAGGATCTCACATGCTGTGGAGCGGCTGGGCCCGTGAGCCATGGCCGCTGAGCCTGCGCGTCTGGAGCCTGTGCTCCGCATCAGGAGAGGCCACAACAGTGAGAGGCCCGTGTACCGCAAAAAAAAAAAAAAAGAGTAAGTTCAGTTCTTCTAAGATGGGGAGAAAGAAACAGAGTTATTTTGGAATGGATTAAAAGGCTCACCTCACATGGTTCTTTTCTTTGTTAGGAAAGTAGGAGGTAAGGGCCCCTGTCAAAAGAGAAGAAGGTATATGTACTGAGGGGCAACCAGAGGGAACCAAAGGAGAGAAAAGGCTTAGAACAACTGTCAGCAGTAAACTACACACATAACAGACACCTGACACAAAGTAGGCACACAGTGGATGTTTGAATGAGTTGTCAGGAACAAGACAAGGATGTCCACTCTCATCACTCTTATTCAACATAGTTTTGGAAGTCCTAGCCACAGCAATCAGAGAAGAAAAAGAAATAAAAGGAATACAAATTGGAAAAGAAGAAGTAAAAAGGTCACTGTTTGCCAATGACACGATACTATACGTAGAAAATCCTAAAGATGCCACCAGAAAACTACTAGAACTAATCAGTGAATTTGGTAAGGGTGCAGGATACAAAATTAAGGCACAGAAATCTCTGGCATTCCTATACACCAACAATGAAAAATCAGAAAGAGAATTAAGGAAACACTCCCATTTACCATTGCAACAAAAAGAATAAAATACCTAGGAATAAACCACCTAAGGAGGCAAAAGACTTGTACTCAGAAAACTATAAAACACTGATGAAAGAAATCAAAGATGACATAAACAGATGGAGAAATATACCATGTTCTTGGATTGGAAGAATCAATATTGTGAAAATGACTATACTACCCAAAGCAATCTACAGATTCATTGCAATACCTATCAAATTACCAATGGCATTCTTCACAGAATTAGAACAAAAAATCTTACAATTCGTATGGAAACCCAAAAGACCCCAAATATCCAAAGCAATCTTGAGAAAGAAAAACAGAGTTGGAGGAATCAGGCTCCCCGACTTCAAACTATACTACAAAGCTACAGTAATCAAGACAGTATGGTACTGGCACAAAAACAGAAATATAGATCAATGGTACAGGATAGAATGCCCAGAGATAAACCCACACACATATGGGCACCTAATTTATGACAAAGGAGGCAAGAACATACAAAGGAGAAAAGACAGCCCCTCCAATAATTGATGTTGGGAAAACTGGACAGCTACATGTAAAAGAATGAAATTAGAACACTACCTAACACCATACACAAAAATAAACTCCAAATGGAGACCTCCCTGGTGGTGCAGTGGTTAAGAATCCGCCTGCCAATGCAGGGGACACAGGTTCGATCCCTGGTCCTGGAAGATCCCACATGCTGCAGAACAACTAAGCCTGTGCGCCACAAATATTGAGCCTGTGCTCCAGAGCCCGTGAACCACAACTACTGAGCCTATGTATTGCAACTACTGAAGCCTGTGCGCCTAGAGCCCATGCTCCCCAACAAGAGAAGCCACAGCGATAAGAAGCCCACGCACTGCAACGAAGTGTAGCCCCCACTCACAGCAGCTAGAGAAAGCCCGCACACAGCAACGAAGACCCAATGCAGCCAAAAATAAATAACAAAAAACAAAAAAACTCCAAATGGATTAAAGACTTAAATGTAATACCAGACACTATAAACTTTTAGAGGAAAACATAGGAAAAACCCTCTTTGACATAAACCACAGCAAGATCTTTTTTGACCCACCTCCTAGAGTAACAGAAACAAAAACAAAAATAAACAAATGGAACTTAATTAAACTTAAAAGCTTTGCACAGCAAAGGACACCAAAAACAAAACAAAATGACAACCCTCAGAATGGGAGAAAATATTTGCAAATGAAATAACAGACAAAGGATTAATCTCCAAAATATACAAACAGCTCATGGAGCTCAATATCAAAAAAACAAACAATCCAGTTAAAAAATGGGCGGAAGACCTAAATAGACATTTCACCAAGGAAGACATACAGATGGCCAAGAGGCACATGAAAAGATGCTCAACATCACTATTAGAGAAATGCAAATCAAAACTACAATGAGGTATCACCTCATGATGGTCGGAATGGCCATTATCAAAAAAGCTAGAAACAATAAATGCTGGAAAGGGTGTGGTGAAAAGGGAACCCTCCTACACTGTTGGTGGGAATGTAAATTGATACAACCACTATGGAAAACAGTATGGAGGTTTAAAAAAAGCTAAAAATAATTTTAAAAAAAGCTAAAAATAGAACTACCATATGACCCAGCAATCCCACTACTGGGCATATACCCTGAGAAAACCATAATTTGAAAAGAGACATGCACCACAGTGTTCACTGCAGCACTATTTACAATAGCCAGGACATGGAACCAACCTAAATGTCCATCGATAGATGAATGGATAATGAAGATATGGCGCATATATACAATGGAATATTACTCAGCATAAAGAAAAACAAAATTGAGTTATTTGTAGTGAGGTGGATGGACCTAGAGTCTGTCATACAGAGTGAAGTTAAGTCAGAAAGAGAAAAACAAATACCATATGCTAATACATATATATGGAATCTAAAACAAATTGTATTGATGAACCCAGTTGCAGGGCAGGAATAAAGAGGTAGACATAGAGAAAGGACTTGATGACATGGGGTGGGAGGGCAAAGCTGCAGCGAAGTGAGAGTAGCATTGACATATATACACTACCAAATGTAAAATAGTTGGCTGGTGGGAAGCAGCAGCATAGGATAGGGAGGATGGGAGGGAGGCTGAAAAGGGAGGGGATATGGGACATGTGTATGCATATGGCCGATTCGATTTGTTGTGCAACAGAAACTAACACGGTATTGTGAAGGAATTATACTCCAATAAAGACCTATTACAGGGACTTCCCTGGTGGCACAGTGGTTAAGAATCCGCCTGCCATGGGCTTCCCTGGTGGCGCAGTGGTTGAGAGTCCGCCTGCCGATGCAGGGGACACGGGTTCGTGCCCCAGTCCAGGAAGATCCCACATGCCGCGGAGCGGCTGGGCCCGTGAGCCATGGCCGCTGAGCCTGCGCGTCCGGAGCCTGTGCTCCACAACGGGGAGGCCACAACAGTGAGAGGCCCACGTACAGCAAAAAAAAAAAAAAAGAATCCGCCTGCCAATGCAGGGGACACGGGTTCGAGCCCTGGTCTGGGAAGATCCCACATGCCGCGGAGCAACTGAGCCCGTGCGCCACAACTACTGAGCCCACGTGCCACAACTACTGAAGCCCACGTGCCTAGAGCCCGTGCTTCACACAAGACAAGCCACCGCAATGAGAAACCCGAGCACCGCAACGAAGAGTAGCCCCCGCTGGCTGCAACTAGAGAAAAGCCCGCACTTAGCAACAAAGACATAACGCAGCCAAAAATAAATAAGTAAATAAATTTATTTTTTAAAAAAAGACCTATTACAAAAAAAAAATTCTCATAATTTTTATAATGTTCTGCAGTACCACTATGGTATTGTTAGCAGACTGGCAAAACCAAAAGATAAAAGAGGAAAGATAAGTCACTGCCTTCAATGTGACCTGGGGGCTTTCCCCAAAGGTCTTAGGGGAAAAAAAGTAAGAGCTCCAGGGTTCCTAGGCTTTGATTTGTCACAATAGCCCCAATATTGGGATAGACTTGGAAACACAGGTTGGGTAAGAAGTTAACTGTACAAAAAAACAAAAGTCTTGGTATGAGCTTCATTTATCAATGCTTTATCATAAAATCATCATTATATGTTCAAGTTTGTGATTTTTTTTTAAATTTTGCTACTTTTTCTTTGTGAGTATATGCAAGACCATGGTCAACCATCTGCTCTTGGCTCGCCACACCGCTCACCCAGAGAATTCAAGTAGTCTTACAGTTTCCATCATCACATCAGTGCTGACAATGACAAATGTTTTCAGTTTCCTATCTCTCCCACAAACTCCAGGGTCATTTTTCCATCTAGGTACAAGATATTTCAACATGAATATCCCACTGTCATTGCAAATTCAGATATCCAAAACTAAACCCACACCTTCCCCAAATCCAGCTCCACTACTGTAAAAATCAGAGTCTAGTCAAGAGACAGAAACTACACCAGGTATTTGAACAGAGAGAACTGAATATAAAAAATTAAGTTAGGCCTGTTTTTTTTTTTTAAGTTAGGTCTTAATTCAAAACAGAAACAGACTCACAAACATAGAAAACAAACTTATGATTACCAAAGGTAAAAGGAGGGAGAGGGATAAATTAGGAGTTTGAGATTAACAGATATGCACAACTATATACAAAATAGATAACCAACAAGGACCTACTGTATAGCACAGGGAACTATATTCAATATCTTGTAATAACCTATAATAGAATGAATCTGAAAAAGAATATATATATATACATACATAGATATAACTGAATTACTTTGCTGTCTACCTGAAACTATCACAACACTGTAAATCAACTATATTTCAATTTAAAAAAAGAAAAAAATAATTTAGGTATCATTGTTATTTCACCTGTTCTCCCACCATTAGCCACCATATATCTTTCTATTCTACTCACACTTGCCCCATTTTGTGTTTCTCATATTTTCAATATTATACCAATCATATTTTTAAATAGTGCTATAAGGTGAATCGTGTCTCCCCAAAGTTTATATGTTGAAATTCTAACCCCCAATATTTCAGAATGTAACTGTATTTGGAGACAAGGTCTTCAAAGAGGCAATTAAGCAAAAATGAGGTCTTTAGGATGGGCCTTAATCCAATGTGACCATTGTCTTTATAAGTAGAGGAAATTTGGACCCAAAGGGAGACACCAGAAACATGTGCGGACAAAAGGACAACCATGTAAAGACAGAGAGAAGGTTGCCATCTACAAGCCAAGGAGAAAGGCCTCAGAAGAAACCAAATCTGCTGACACCTTGATCTTGGACTTCTAGCCTCCCAAATTATGAGAAAATTAATTTGTTGTTTAAGTGCCTAGTATATTGTTACAGCAGCCCCAGTAAGCTAATACAGATAGTATCTAGGAATATAAACAAAATATATAATCATTGCTAGAAGTGTTAAAACTACAGAAAAATGTAAAGATGGAAATAAAAATCACCCATAATGACATCACCTTGAGATTATCCTCATATAAAATGTTTGGTGTATTTTCTTTCAGGCTTTTTTCCTAAGACATGCATTTTTTTCCCACAAAATTAACAGCATAATGTACTTATAGTTTTGCATTCTGCTTCTTTTACATAATTATATACATTTTTTACTAAGTCATAAACATTTTGCCAACTTGTTATAATTAAAAATACATTTTGAAATGAACACACATTCTGTTGAATGAATGCAGCCTAAGCCATTTGCATTTCCCTATTGGTTAAAATGTAGATGGTTTCCAATTTCTGTCATTTTAAATAACACTGTAATGATCATCTTTGAATATGGTATTTTTTACTATTTTCTTAGGAGAAACTCTTAAACAAAATAGAGATTGTTTCAAGTTTTTACCAACTTAAATAGCACTGTAATTAACATCTATGAATATAACTGGTTAATTTCTTAGGATAAAGTCTTTGTAAAGGAATAACAGGGTTAACTCCATTACAGACCAGTCTTCATACTATCCTCCACAGGCCTGTTGTTTTACTCCCTCTGCCTGGAAGCACCAGCCAAAATCTCATCCACTCTCCTCTTTCATGAATTTTCCGTGACTGTTGTGGCCCATATTAACTTTGAACTCACAGTTAATATGTATTTTGTTACCTAACACTTCATTATATACTCTCTTTAAAACACTTTAAACGGGAACTTCCCTGGTGACACAGTGGTTAAGAATCCACCTGCCAATGCACGGGACACAGGTTCAAGCCCTGGTCTGGGAAGATCCCACAAGCCACAGAGCAGCTAAGCCCACATGCCACAGCTACTGAGCCCACATGCCACAACTACTGAAGCCTGCGCGCCTAGAGCCCACGCTCCACAACAAGAGAAGCCACTGCAATAAGGAGCTCGCACACCGCAAAGAAGAGTAGCCCCCGCTCCCCGCAACTAGAGAAAGCCCGTGCACGGCAACAAAGAGCCAATGCAGCCAAAAATAAATAAATAAAATAGATACAACATTAAAGAAATAAAAAATGTTTTTAAAACATTGAGCAAACGACTTGAATAAACATTTTTCCAAAGAAGACATACAAATGACCAACAGGTACATGAAGAGGTGCTCAATATCAATAATCATCAAAGAAATGCAAATCAAACCATAATGAGATTATCACCTCACACCTGTTAGAATGGCTGTTATCAAAAAGACAAGACATAAAAAAAAAAAAAGACAAGACATAACAAATGCTGATGAGGATATGGGAAAAAAAGGAACGCCTGTATTCTGCTGGTGGAAATGTAAATTGGTACAGCCACTTTGGAAAACAGTATGGAGGTTCCTCAAAATCTTGAAAATAGAACTACTATATCCAGCAATCCCACTCCTGGTATTTATCCAAAGGAAATGATATCTCTATCCCAGAGAGATATCTGCACTTCTATGTTCTCTGCAGCATTATTTACAACAAGCAAAACACTGAAACAAGTGTCCACTGACAGATGAATGGATAAAGAAAACATGATATTATATATATATATACATAAATATATATATAATGGAATAGTATTTAACCATAAAAAAGGAGGAAATCTTGTCATCTGCAACAACATGGATGAACACTGAGGGCATTATGCTAAGAGAAACAAGTCAAACATAAAAAGACAAATATGTACGATCTCCCTTGTATGTTATAATCTTTAAAAAGCTGAACTCATGGAAATAGAGAGTAGATTGGTTGTTGCCAGGGGCAAGGGATGGGGGGGAATAGGTGAAAGTGGTCAAATGGTACAAACTTTCAGTTATAGGGTGAATAAGTTCTGGGGATCTAATTACAGAACGGTGACTATAGTTAACAATACTGTATTATATACTTGAAAGCTGCTAAATGAGTAGATCTTAAAAGTTCTTACCACAAAGAAAAAAAACAAAACATAGCTATGTGAGGTGATGGATGTGTTAACCAACCTTATTGTGATAACAATTTTGCAATATATACATATATCAAATCAGCACATTGTACACCTTAAACATATGTGTTATACGGCAATTGAATCTCAATAACACGGGGTGGGGGAGATTTTTCTCTTTATCACTGGTTTTCAACCATTTAATCATGATGTGGCTTGGTATGATTTTGTATTTATCCTACTTGTGGTCTGTTGGATCTGTGAATTTATAGTTTTTATCATTTTTTAAAACTTTTAACCATTATTTCTTCAAATGTTTCCTCTGTCCCTCTCCCCTTGTCCCAGGACTCCAACTATATATATAATATACCACTTACGATTATCCCACAAGTCACCGAGACTCTGTTTAATTTTTTAGCCTTTTATTTTCCCTGTGCTTTAGTTTGCAGGGTTTCTATTGCTAGGTCTTCAAGTTCACTGATCTGTTCTTCTGCATTGTCTAATATGTTGTTAAGCCCAGCCAGTGAATTGTTCATTTTCTGAATATTGTATTTTCCATCTCTATAAGTTTCACCTAGTTTTTTTCATATCTATTTCTCTCCTCATTATGTTAACTTTTTCCCTTAAATCATTGAGCATAGTTACAGTAGCTTTTTAAACATAATTTTGTGCTAATTCATCATCTCTGTTATTTCTGGGTCTGTTTATATTGACTTTGCTCCTACTGATTTTTTTACTTCTTTGCATGCCTAGTAATTTTTAATTGGATGTTGAACAATGTGAATATTATACTGTTGAGTGTCTAGATTGTATTGTATTCCTTTAAAGGATGTTCAATTTTGTTTGGAAGTTATGTGTAGATCAGTACCACCTCCACATACCATCATATTGGGGAATTGACCCTCAACATTGGAATTTTGGACACAAGCATTCAATTCCTAGCAGAAGGGAAGAAAAAACTGAGCTCATTGTAGCCATCTGCTATTTTGGTTTTATCCTTCTTCTTCCTCTGCCTGAAACCTGAAGCTCTATGCCAGTTTTTATCAATCTTTCCATTTCCCAATCCTACTAACAACTACACATGAGTGCATACACACACACACACACACACACACACACACACATTACGTGCATACACAGCCAAGTCACAGCAATTGCTCTTTTTAAACTAGAGTGACCACCTACATCATGGCTTTCTTAATTTATGATCCTTTAATTTGTGATCCTAATGAAAGCCAGCCAGTCACTTTCAAAAACCTAATATGCCTAATGAGAATTAAAATCAGGTGCAAATCTCTTGTTCACAACAGGTTTGCCACCAGGACATAGGTCTCGTGAAAGCCATCACTAAATCTAAGCCAAAATGGGAAAGGAAAATATTCATATCAACACCATTGTTGGGACTTCCCTGGTGGCGCAGTGGTTAAGAATCCACCTGCCAATGCAGGGGACACAGGTTCAAGCCCTGGCCCGGGAAGATGCCACATGCCGCAGAGCAACTAAGCCCAAGAGTTACAACTACTAAGCCTGAGCTCTAGAGCCTGCGTGCCACAACTACTGAGCCCACGTGCCACAACTACTGAAGCCCACATGCCTAGAGCCCGTGCTCTGCAACAAGAGAAGCCACTGCAATGAGAAGCCCGCGCACCAAAACGAAGAGTAGCCCCCACGCACAGCATTGAAGACCCAACGCAGCCAAAAATAAAAATAAATAATAAAATTTAAAAAAAAAGAAAAGCTTAATGAGGGGGAAAAAGTACAAAAGATAGGAGGCTTGTTCCCTGCCTCTGGAAATGTACCATCTAAAAGGAAAAATAGGACCAATTCCCATGAAAAGGCAATAAAAACACACAGAAATATCAGAAATAAGTGCAAACTAATATAAGCAGACCTCAGTTAGCTTTAGTGGTAAGGAAATGCTCTTTTCCCAAGCACAAAAACCTATTCACATAACATTAAAATTTATTTCAGTTATCTACTGCCAGACAACAAAGTACTCCAAAATTCAGTGGCTTAAAACCACAATCATTTTACTTGCTTGTATTTTGCAACTTGGGCAGAGCTAAGCAGAGAAAACAGCCTATCTCTGCTCCACATAGAGTCACCCAAAGTAACTACAGTAGAGGCTGAAGAATCCACTTCCATGATGGCCTTCTTCACATGGCTGGAGAGCTGGTGGTGACTGTTGGCTGGGAGCTCAACAGGAGCTGTTAGCCAAGGCCTCAGTGCTCCTCCGTGTGGTTAGGTTGGGCTTTTCACAGCATGGAAGTCTGAGAAGTCAAACTTCCAACACAGTGGCATCTCCCTGAATGCAAAAGTATTGTCTTCTTAAGGCATAGGCCTAAAATGAATTCTAAGGATTAAAGCAAGTCATAGGCCAGCCCAGATTCAAGAGGAGGGAACTATCAGGGGTGCAAAACTGAGAGGAATGATTCATTTGGGGCCACCAAAGTAACAGTCTACCATATGATAGGTTTCTGGTTTTTTTGCCAAGTGTTCTGTAGCTGTATATTTGTCATTACTTCTAACTGTATTGATTTTTCAAAGTAATCTTTAAAAAGCTTGTTTACAATGGTGTCCAATATATGTGATTAATAGGTCATACCCCTAATTACCACTAAATCTCTATTATATTTCTTTGCCTTCTGTTTTTACCATTCCTGTCCGGTACATTTATAACCAGCCCAAACTAGCAGTGATTGAAATCGTTTCAAGCTATTGTATCTTTCCCAAACTATACTTTGCTATTTCAAAAGCATTCTGTAGTTTGAGTCTTCATAGGGGTTCAAACATACTCAACTCCCACCTTTCTTACTTCTTTTTTCTTTGGAGGAGGGGAACTTCACCTCATGTATCTCTAGAAATGCTATCAGTTTCAAGAACCCAAGCAACAGAGACCTACCAGTCTAAACAAAATGACCTTCAATTATCTTACACAACAAAATCTGGAGATAGGTGTTTCCAAGCCTGCTGCAGCAGCTCAATGACATCATCAAGTATTCAGGGGTTTTCTATCTTTCCATACAACCATCTTCAGCATGTTAGCTTTTTTTTTTAACTTCTTATTTTATATTGGAGTATAGTTGATTAACAATATTTTTAGTTTCAGGTGTACAGCAAAGTGATTCAGTTATACATATACATTATACATGTATCTATTCTTTTTCAAATTCTTTTCCTATTTAGGCTGTTACATAATACTGAGCAGAATTCCCTGTGCTATACAAGTAGGTCTTTGTTGATTATCCATTTTAAATATACCAGTGCGTACACGTCAATCTCAAACTCCCTAATGATCCACCTTTCATCTTTAAAGATTTGTCCCCTCAATGTCACAAGATGCTCCTCAACCAACCCCTAAGGAAAGGGAAGGGGAAAGATGGAGCCTCCTCTTGAAGCTTTGTCTTTTTATCTGGAAGGAAAATACTTCCTAGAAGCTGCCTTCCCTCAATTCCTGTCAAACTCCAGACCACTCTCAAATTTCACTGGATCTGCGATTACAGTATTATCTAGCAACAAGAATCGAACATCACTGGCCAGGACAACCCCACACCAAGGACAGCCAAGGTCGTCTAGAGGGTACCTTTTAGTTTAACAAGTCGCAGGAGAATCACGGATTTTAAAGACAAAGAAAACTTCCCAAGTTTATGCAGCCACTAACGAACGCCGGTGGTGATACGGCTCTGAACTTCAATCTCCCGAAAACACTCTCTGCGCGATCTTGTTAAGGTGGCCCTTTGCAGCTTCTTACCCACTTCAAATAGGGTCGTCAAGCTCCAGTCTCCTTTACCTCCTGAGCGTGGCGACAGCTCTGGCTTCATGCCCATTTCCAAAAGGGCCTCCTCCCGCGAGGCTGCGGTTCTGAGTGCGCAGACGCGAACGTAAGTCCTCTTCCTGGTAAGATGGCGCTGGGGTTGATGTGCGGACGCCGGGAGCTTCTGCGCCTGCTACGGCCCCAGCGTCAGGTAAGGATGTCCCGGAGCCGAGCGCCAGGATGCCACCCTATCCCTGTGACCCGAATCAGGAATGACTCGTGCTGTGGGCATGAGAAGACGCTGATCTTCTCACCGGGACCTGCGTCTCGTGACCTCGGGTCACATGAGGACGCGGGAGGGTTCCGTTCCCGACTCCGCGGGTTGAGCAGCCTAGTATCGTGGTCTGTTCCTGGGACCAAGCGTCACTCCTTCTAAGGAAACCTCAGCCTCAACCTCTGGGCCCCGGGGTGGGTCTGCAGTAGCTAAGATGCAGGACTCACAGCTTGCAAGCCTGCAGGGTCGCAGTCTGAGCGCGGGGAGTAGAATGTGCTCACCTGTGGTAGTTGGCTGCCTGTCTGGGCGAGGGGGGGGTGCGGGGGGAGACGGTGAGCATAATGAGCGACTTCACCCGGTAAAAGGATTCCATCTTCCTTTTACCCACTCAGTTCCACAGCGTCGCAGGGCCCTGCCAATGGCCCCGGAAAGCGCTGACAGCTGGGCTCCGGTTCCCAGCCGGCCGCTGCTGCGGGCACCCGCACTATGTCCTCCTCGCGGCCCCAGGCCCCCGGGGCCTCAGTACCTCTGCCATCTCTTTTGCAGAAGCCCAGGTAAGAGACGTTTCGTCCCTGCAGTGTTAGGAGTGGTGCTTCTTTCTGATTTGTTTTTATTTTGCTTTGACTAGGGGGAGGGGAATGTGGAGCAGAGTTTTTGTCCGCACTCCACCCAACTCGCGAAATGACAGCATCTCTGCTTGGGATAGATTTTCAAATCAGCGGGGAAATTATTGAGAGCACAGGAGGAAAGATTTACGTTATATACTAGGCGTTGTTTGCCAGAATGGTGGCAAGCCACTGATGGTGGTATGAGATGTGATTCTGTGTGTGTATTAGAAAAATTGTAATTTGCATATCAACTGTGGACAAAGAATGTCACCTGCTATATCAGTAAACAAAGGATGTTGCGGCCTTCAGCCACTGCAGCCACCCCAGCCACCCCCAACCGTGCACCCTGAGGGAATTCAGGATGGAGAAACAAAACTGGCCCTAGACAGTTAAGGTACATATCAAAGGAATGATTTCAATAAGCCCAAAGTCTTGCGTCTTTCCATACTTAGAAAAGCACTAGGGCTTCCCTGGTGGCGCAGTGGTTGAGAGTCCGCCTGCCGATGCAGGGGACATGGGTTCGTGCCCTGGTCCGGGAAGATCCCACATGCCACGGAGCGGCTGGGCCCAGTGAGCCGTGGCCGCTGAGCCTGCGCGTCCAGAGCCTGTACTCCGCAACGGGAGAGGCCACAGCGGTGAGAGGCCCGCGTACCGCAAAAAAAAAAACCAAAAACAACAGGTGGTCAAACACCAAAAAATTACTGCTAATTAAACAAAAACCAGATGTCTCAAGTTAATGAATTTAGTCCTTTTTTTTTTTTTTTGCGGTACGCGGGCTTGAGGAACTTGAGCCTTGGTACCAGCAGAGGCCTCTTGTACCCATCTGCCTCCTCAGAGAGTCCAGACAAATTTTGGTGAGTCTCTCCTGGTTCTTGGATCTCCCATTTATTGTTTGATGATCCTGAGTTTTATTTGGCAGTGGCTAACAGGCACCTGGCTGCACAGTTGAAAGATACTGGGAGTTACTCAGTTGAGACACTCTGAGTGGTCTGGACTGGGTGACTAGCTGAGAAGCTGGCCTAACCTTTTTTCAGAAAGCTAGCCTCCAATTAACACCCTGCCAGGTTTCTATGCTTATATTTACAAGTAGGTACTTAATTGGGAATTAAAGGAGACCTTGCCCTGAAAATGGCCAATATGGACTCTTTTTATTTTATATGCAGTTAAGCTAGAGAAAGCCAGCTTGATAAAACATCTTTTTGGTATTCTGACCTTACAAAGAAACAAAAGCCCTTCTAGGGAACTTGCGTTTTTCTGTCTTTGAAATGTAAACGTTTTACCTGATCTTCTTGCATGTGTGTGTGTGTGTGTGTGTGTGTATGTGTGTGTTGTGTGTGTTGTGTGTGTGAAGTTGGTCTCTGCCATCCGGAAAGTACGTATATGGTGTACGTTTGGCAGCAAGTTGAGTAGACTGAGATTCTGAGCAGTCTTGTCTGACTGCGCCAGCTCTCAGGGACTTCAGTCATCTTAACCTTCGGTGCGTCAGCCTATATAACAAAGACCTCTAATTTCTTAGACTATTTTTTAGGAGTAAACTTTCTAGATATGTGAAGGCTACATCCTTTGCACTCTCTTGTGGGGATGCTTCTTGCATCTTACCGGTTTGAGTTGTAATTAAAATACCACCTATCAATAGCCATTGGATCCTTTAAATTGGAAAAACTTCTAAATTTTTAGAGAGCTGTCATTGTAAACAGCTGTTTTATTGGTACCTATAAAAATAAATTAGAAGGTGGATACACACACAATAGTTAACCTTAAAACTCCCTTTAATTTAAAAAAAGCGTTTGGGAAACCTTATTTGTGGTCTCTGCTTCCCTTCAGAGGGTCTTACAGATGCAAAACATTGAAGATAATGTTAATGAGGCTGATTAACAGGGAGGTTAAAAAAAATGAAGGGAAAATCTAGAGTCTTCTTCCCAACAAGGTGGAAATTTTAAAGGAACTCATCCCAAATGGATAAAGAAATCTTTAGATGGCTATTAAGAAATGAGATAAATAAAACGGATGTTAATAGGGTTAAAACAAAAGGTTTTGATACAACACTACCTGAGGTTGGATGGACCAATGTTATTGGTCCCCAACATTAAAGGGCCCCAAACGAGTCCACTCTTATTTACTTACTCCAGTGTAATGTGTGTGTGCGTGGGTGGGTGTGTGTGTATATATACTTTTTCCCCCCTTCTAAAGGCTATAAGAAACTTACACTGCGATACCTGACCAGCAATTGCTTGGGGCCACAGGCCAATTGATCAAGTTAAAAGATTGACAAAAGAGCCTGAGTCCCTTGGCTCAACCTCTTACTGGGCACCCCAGAGCCTTTTATACAAAAATAGATTAAATGATTGGGATAAAAAGGAAGTTTCTGGACTCCTTTTAAGACCAGGGGTTGTTGATGGGATCCTAATGGAAACTAAAGTTAAAGATATAGAAGTTGATAGACTTGAGATAAAAATATTTAAATGGACTTTATGTAAGAGGGTTACATCTCTTTTGCCTAATTATATTGTAGGATAGATACTATGTCTCACTGGGAAATGCTTCCCCAGCCTGGGATTATAAGACAGGGCATATAAATCTGCCCCTCAGACAATATTAATTAAGCATACTAAAGGAAACCAGTAGGGTTACCAGAGTCCGAACAAAACAAAGTAAAAAGAGAGAGCTAATATTCCAGGGTTAATGAAAATAGTAATAGAGATTTGCTCTGGATCTAACTGGTGCACTCAGAAAGGGGGCCTTTGTTGAATGCCTTGTCCAAACTTTTGAAGACATGATAAATTGAACCCTAAGAACTCTTGGTTTTCAGTTTAGTCGGAAATCTCAGTGGTATTAAAAAAACAAAGAAAATATAGTTGGGCAAATCAATCTTTTAGTATCATTTAGGCAACTAACCAGTTCTTTGGGGAATTAAAAGCAACTGTCTGTCTTGAAAATCTCTAGAAATCAGAAATGTAAATTCAGCCCACAAAGACCTGAGCCTGAGCCTAAGCCTAATTAGCTCAATCAGGTAAAACCTGAAACCAAAGAGGAAGGGCCTTTTAAAATTCAAACCAGTGGAAAGGTTCCCTCACCCAAAATCCAGTTCATACCCTCCTTAGGGTTTATCAAGGAGAAATACAAATCTTTTTTTTTTAAACATCTTTATTGGAGTATAATTGCTTTACAGTGGTGTGTTAGTTTGTGCTTTATAGCAAAGTGAATCAGTTATACATACACATATGTTCCCATATCTCTTCCCTCTTGCATCTCCCTCCCTCCCACCCCCCCATCCCACCCCTCTAGGTGGTCACAAAGCACGGAGCTGATCTCCCTGTGCTATGCGGCTGCTTCCCACTAGCTAGCTATTTTACGTTTGGTAGTGTGTATATGTCCATGCCACTCTCTCACTTTGTCCCAGCTTACCCTTCCCCCTCCCCATAGCCTAAAGTCCATTCTCTAGTAGGTCTGTGTCTTTATTCCCATCTTGCCCCTAGGTTCTTCATGACCTTTTTTTTTTTCCCCTTAGATTCCATATATATGTGTTAGCATACGGTATTTGTTTTTTCTCTTTCTGACTGACTTCACTCTGTATGACAGCCTCTGGGTCCATCCACCTCACTACAAATAACTCAATTTCGTTTCT
The DNA here is from genome assembly GCF_949774975.1 of Lagenorhynchus albirostris. Lineage (NCBI taxonomy): Eukaryota > Metazoa > Chordata > Mammalia > Artiodactyla > Delphinidae > Lagenorhynchus > Lagenorhynchus albirostris. The sequence goes on along the minus strand of NC_083095.1, from coordinate 74,735,505 downwards.
TTTTATGGCTGAGTAATATCCCATTGTATATATGTGCCACATCTTCTTTATCCACTCATCTGTTGATGGACACTTAGGTTGCTTCCATGTCCTGGCTATTGTAAGTAGAGCTGCAGTGAACATTGTGGTACATGACTCTTTTTGAATTATGGTTTTCTCAGGGTATATGCCCAGCAGTGGGACTGTTGGGTCGTATGGTAGTTGTATTTTTAGTTTTTTAAGGAACCTCCATACTGTTCTCTATAGTGGCTGTATCAATTTACATTCCCACCAACAGTGCAGGAGGGTTCCCTTTTCTCCACACCCTCTCCAGCATTTATTGTTTGTAGATTTTTTGATGATAGCCACTATGACAGGTGTGAGATGATATCTCATCGTAGTTTTGATTTGCATTTCTCTAATGATTAATGATGTTGAGCATTCTTTCATGTGTTTGTTGGCAGTCTGTATATCTTCTTTGGAGAAATGTCTATTTAGGTCTTCTGCCCATTTTTGGATTGGCTTGTTTGTTTGATATTGAGCTGCTTGTAAATTTTGGAGATTAATCCTTTGTCAGTTGCTTCATTTGCAAATATTTTCTCCCATTCTGAGGGTTGTCTTTTGGTCTTGTTTATGGTTTCCTTTGCTGTGCAAAAGCTTTTAAGTTTCATTAGGTCCCATTTGTTTATTTTTGTTTTTATTTCCATTTCTCTAGGAGGTGGGTCAAAAAAGGTCTTGCTGTGATTTATGTCATAGAGAAATACAAATCTTAAGTCTTTTCCACAAATAGCAAAGCCTTAGTCTTCTGAGCAAATGAATTTAATTTATTCCAACTGTTATTTATAAACTAGTAAGTTTATATTGTAATACCTGATTCATAGCTAAGTTTTTTAAGCGACACTGAGATCTCTAGTTTTGTCTGTTTACATGTGTGTAAACAGACATTATACATATAAGATGTATATACCTCTGGGTATACACTCTAAATTTATAAAAGACCTCTATTTAATTGACTTAAAAGTAAGCGCTTACAAATTAAATATTTCTAAATATAAAGGAAACTGGCCGGAATGAATTTCAGGTTCGTGTGATCTAGGAAATATTCAATATTAAATTAATACCTGTTGTTAAAGCTAGTTTAAGCTTGCTGGTTTAATCAATATAGACATGTCTTTTATTGTACCTAGATTTACTGAAGGTCAATAAGTTCATGTTATTTCTGTTGCAGAGTTAGTTGTCAGCAAGAAAAAAAATTAACTTGGTGATATTTTCATAAGTTATAAAACCCACAAGCCACGGGGTGCAGCAAAAAAAAAAAAAAGGTAAATGAGGTACGAGTTGTCAACTGAAAAGAAATACACAACCTAAGAGTTGAGAATTGTGTTTTATTTGGGGCATTACTGAGGGCTTAACTAGGATACAGCCTCTCAGCTCTGAGGGACTGTTCCAGAGAGGTAAGGGAGGAGCCAGGGTATATAGGAGTTTTGCAAAAAAAGCCAAAACAAAACAAGTAGTTGGAATCGAAAGATTACTCTTAATTAAAGAAAAACCAGATGTCTCAAGTTAATGAGTTTAGTACTTTTCTATGTAACAAAAGATGCAAGAGTCTGGGCTTTTGCGGGGGGCGGGGTGGGGAGTGCTTATTGAAATCATTCCTTTGATGTGCGCCTTAACTATCTAGAGCCAGTATTCTGTTTTTCTCCATCCTGAATCCCCTCAGGTTGCACCCTTGCAGGTGGCTGCGGTGGCTGATGGCCCCAACATCCTTTGTTTACTGATATGACAGGCAACATTCTTTGTCCTCAGTGCCTCCTCTTGGTCATAAATTAGATCAATGTTTTTGAGAGGCATTCCATAACCAATTTTGTCCCACATTGCTAGCAAGACATATTCCTAGATCAGGGGAAGATTCTGTTTATAGGCCAATGTGTTGATTTTTGGATTAGACCCTGTTCATAATCTAAAATTCTCTGGATCACCTGTCTTACTCATCTGTTAGGATCCAGGAAATGTTTTCCCTTATCTAGGTTGCACTATTACAGTTATTCTATGTAGAGTTACATATATGGTCAACTGTCACAAGACTTTTAGCCATGGTTACACATTGTTAATACAAGAGACAATCTTATAAAATAGACAGGAGGACTTCCCTGGTGGTCCAGTGGTTAAGACTCCGTGCTTCCAGTGCAGGGGACACGGGTTTGATCATTGGTCGGGGAACTAAGATCCTGCATGCCACACGACTCGGCCGAAAATAAAATAGACAGGATATGTACTATAGTAATGTTAATCAGATCATAGTACAGCAAAGAGAAACACAAGGCATAAACAATTTGGAAACAAAGAGAACAAATTAAAATAATGATTAGTGTAAATAGTTGTAATCTGGTCACAATAAACAATCAAGTCAGGACTTCCCTGGTGGCCCAGTGGTTAAGAATCCACCTGTCAATGCAGGGGACATGGGTTTGAGCCCTGGTCCAGGAAGATCCCACATGCCGCGGAGCAACTAAGCCCATGTACCACAACTACTGGGCCTGCGCACTAGAACCCGTGAGCCACAACTGCTGAGCCCACGTGCCACAACTACTGAAGCCCGCGCACCTAGAGCCTCCTCAATGAGAAGCCCGCGCACCACAACAAAGAGTAGCCCCCACTCGCCGCAACTAGAGAAAGCCCATGCACAGCAACGAAGACCCAATGCAGCCAAAAATAAATAAATTTATTAAAAAAAAAAAATCAAGTCCACAGGAGAGAGCCAGCTGGAGAAGCCAAATTCTGGATGAATCAGGTAGAAAGATACAGGTAGAAAGATAAATGTTTCATCTTTGTTTACAAATGTATACTTTATCAACTTGCTTTAGATCATAGCCTAAGATGAAAGGTTTCCTGGAAAACAAAGATTAAAAGCCAGTATATTTCAGAAAATTATAAATGATATTTATCAGTTCATTCAGTCCCATGTTTTTAATTAATTGCTGTTGATCTGGATGAAGTCATCACGTTTTTCATTAATTTTGTAATTTCTTACCCAAGTCAGTGGTATGATCTAAAAGTTATCAGAAACTTACATTTGTCAAAAAGTTATTTTTATTTATTTATTTATTTTGGCCACGCCGCATATCATATAGGATCTTAGTTCCCTGACCAGAGATCGAAGCTGTGCCCCCTTCAGTGGAAGCACGGAGTCTTAACCACTGGACCACCAGGGAAGTCCCAGAAAGTTCTTTTTATGAATCTTCTTGAAGATCTTCATTTTATAAAAGCTCCAGAGTAAAACAGTGGTTGTCTATAAACCACAAAAGACTTAAAATGGCATGGTTAAAGATCTGGTTACAATAGATAGCTAGTAGGAAGCAGCCGCATAGCACAAGGAGATCAGCTAGGTGCTTTGTGACCACCTAGAGGGGTGGGATAGGGAGGGTGGGAGGGAGGGAGATATGGGGATATATGTATACGTATAACTGATTCACTTTGTTATACAGCAGAAACTGACACACCATTGTAAAGCAATTATACTCCAATAAAGATGTTAAAAAGAAAAATATCTGTTTACAATGTAATTGACAAGAAACTTGGATATTTCTGTGATGTACAGCATTTTAAGATAATAAGTAGAATTATGACTGATAACATTATGCCAGGAATTTTAGGAATTCCATATAAATTTTGGAATAGCTATATTAATGACATTTACCCATACAATATAACCTAAGGTTTGTCTCCAATCAGTTGACAGTATTTCTCAAGTAATTTAAACTTACCAAATAAGCCAACGTTTAAATTTGTCTCTGAGATGCCTCAGGGTTTCTTTGAAGCATCCCAGAGTTTAGCTGGAGGTTAAAATAACTTTAGTTAGAATTGTTACTTGTAAGCTTGTCAAAAATATCAAAAAGGTTTCAAAACACATGGTCGCATAGTATCATAGGTCACTGTGAAACAATACTTTCACTTAACCAAAGTGACAAAAGATTTCAAAAACAAGTACAGATCATTTAAAGAGTATGAACCAGATTTTGAGTGAAGGAGCCTTTCTAGCAGTTTGAGTTTTAAAAGGCCTTTTTCTCTTTTTTCCTTGGTTTCAGATTTTACCTGATTGAGCTAATTAGGCCCAGCCTCAAGTCATTGTGAGCTGTATTTATATTTTTGATTTGTAGGATTTGTAAGACAAAGACACTTGCTTTTAATTCTCCAAAGAACTGGTTTGCCGCTTAAATGATATTAAAAGCTTGATTTGCCCAACTGTATTTTCTTTTATTTGCTTTTTTATATCACTGAGAAGATTTCCAACTAAACTGAAATTCATGAGTTCTGTGTTCTAGAATTTTAGGGTTTAACTTAACCATGCCTTTAAAAGCTTGCATAAGACATTCAACAAAAGTCCTCTTTCTGAGTTCACAAGTTAAATCCAGAGCAAAATCTCTATTATTATTTTTATTAGCCCTTGAATATTGCTCCCAGTTTTTATTTTATATTGTGCAGGCCCAGGTAACCCTGTTGGTTTCCTTTAGTGTGTTTAATTATATTTCCTGAGGGGCAGATTTATATGCCCTGTGTTATATCGGGCAAGGAAGCATTCCCCAGTAAAACATGTCTTTCCCATAATATAATTAGGCAAAAGACATGTAATGATCTTATATAAAGCTCATTTAATACCAAAGTTTATAAACTTTTGTCTCCATTCTTTTAACTTTTATACCTTTAACTTTAGTTTCTGTTAGGACCCCCATCTATTAGGACCCCATAGTATTTTTGTATAAAAGGCACTGGGGGACTTCCCTCGTTGTCCAGTGGTTGAGAATCCGCCTTCCAGTGCAGGGGACTTGGGTTCGATCCTTGTTCGGGGAACTAAGATCCTACATGCCATGGGGCAACTAAGCCCGTGTGCCACAACTAGAGAGCCCACGAGCCACAGCTACTGAGCCAACGCGCCACAGCTAGAGAGAAGCCCGCGCACCGTAACGCAGATCCTGCGTGTTGCAACCAAGACCTGATGCAGCCAAATAAATAAATATTTTAAAAAATAAAAGGCACTGGGGTTCCCAGTGAGGAGCTGAGCCAAGGGACTCAGACCCTTTGTAAATCTTTTTTTTTTTCAATATTTATTTATGTTGCCACACGCGAGATCTTCGTTGCAGCATGTGGGATCTAGTTCCCTGACCAGGGATGGAACCCGGGCCCCCTGCACTGGGAGCGTGGAGTCTTAGCCACTGGACCACCAGGGAAATCCCTGTCAATCTTTTAATTTGACTAATTGGCCTATATGTTGCCCCAAGTAATTGTTGGTCAGATATCTTAATGAAATTTTCTTCCAGCCTTTTAAACATACATTTTTATCTTTAATTGGGATAAATAGAGCAGACTTGTTTGGGGCCCCTTAATGTTGAAGATCAATGGGAATCCCTAAAGGGAGCTAAAGCCCATCCAACTTTAGGTAGTATTGTACCAAAACCTTTTGTTTTAGTCCCATTAACGTCCATTTTATTTATTCCATTTCTTAAAAACCATCTAGAGACTTCTTATCTTTTGGGACAAGTCCCTTTAAAATTTCCACCTTGTTGGGAAAAAGTCTCTAGACCTTCCCTTCGGTTTTTTCTTATTTCCCTGTTAATGAACCTAATTAACATTATTGATTTTTATTTTTTTTTTAGCATCTGTAACACCCATTGAGGGGAAGCAGAGACCAGGAATAAGGCTTCCCAAGCCAGTTTTTTGTTTGGTTTAAACTAAAGGAGTTCTTAGGTTAACCATTATATATATTTTTCCACCTTCTAATTTGGTTTTTCCATGGGTCCCGATAAAACAGCTGTTTATAATGAGACTCTCTAAAGATTTTCCGATTTAGAGCTTTTCCAATTTAAAAGACCTGTCATCTGGCCATTAATGAGATGTATCTTAATTGTGATTCAGACCAATAGGACGAAAGAAGCATCCCCACAAGAGAGTGCGAAGGATGCCACCTAACCAAGATACAGAAGGTTTACTCCCAAAAATAGCCCAAGAAAGTAAAGGCCTTTGTTGTACAGGCTGACGCAGCAAAAGTTAAAATGGCAAAAAGCCCCTGAGAGTTCGCACAGTCCGGAAAAAGACTGCTCAGAATCTCTCAGTCTGTTCAGTTGGCTGCAGAATATATGTACCTTCTGGATGGCAGAGACCAAGTTCTCACAAAACACAACACACATGTGCGCAGTCGCACACTTAAGAAGATCAAGTAGAACATTTACATCTCAGACACTGGGAGAGACTTGCAAGTTCCCCCAGATGGGCTTTTATTTCTTTAAGGTCAGAATTCTGAAAAGATGGTTTATCAAGCTGCTTTCTCTAACTTAACTGCGTATGCAGTAAAAGAGCCCCAGGGCTTCCCTGGTGGTCCTTAATCGCTTCTACGACAGGGGGTGTGGGTTTGATTCCTGGTCCGGGAAGTTCGCATGCCATGAGATGCAGCAAAAAAAAAAAAGCCCCGTGTGGGCTATTTTCAGGGCAAGATTTCCTTTAATTCCCAATTAAGTGAGTACTTGTAAGTATAAGTTTTGTACATACATAGACTTGGCGAGAGTGTTTAATTGGAGGCAAAGATGTTAGGCCAGCCTCTCACCTAATCACCCAGTCCAGACTCCTTATTGTCTCAACTGAGTAACTCCCAGTCTTTCCACCTGGTTTCCCCAGTAGCTTTCAACTGGGCAGTTAGACACTGCCAGATAAAACTCAGGATCATCAACCAATAATCAGGAGATCCAAGAATCACCCAAATTCATCTGGACTCTCCAAGGAGGCAGACAGGCCCAAGAGGCCTCTGCTGGTACCAGGCCCTGGATCCTCTTAGAGTTTGGGCAAAGGAGAGAGTTCTGCTCTGGTTCCCTTCGTGGTCACCAAAATTGTTGACTGAAAAACAAATGCACAACCTAAAAGTTGAGAATTATGTTTTATTCAGTGGTCTTGCTGAGGACTTAAGCCAGAGGACATCCTCTGAGATAGCTCCGAGGGACTACTCCGAAGAGGAAAGGGAGGAGCCAGGATATGTAGGAATTTTGCAAAAACAACCAGGTAGTCAGAACATCAAAAGATTAGTGTTAAAAGCCAGACATCTCAAGTGAATGAGTTTAGTACTTTTCTATGTGTGGAATGATTTAAGAGTCTAGGCCTGTTGAAATCATTCCTTTGATGTGCACCTTAACTGTATAGCACCCGTGTTGTTTTTCTCCATCCTGAATCCCCTCAGGGTATACAGTTGAGGGTGGCTGATGGCTTGATGGCTGCAGCATCCTTTATTTACTGATACCGCAGGCAATATTCTTCATCCAGGTGATCCAGAGAATTTTAGATTATCAACAGGGCCTGATCCAAAAATTAGCGAATTGAGTAGCCTATCAGCAGAGTCTTCGCCTGATCTACGAATCAGCCTTCCTAGTGCCATGGGACAGAATCGGTCATGAAGTGCCTCCCAATTGTTGGTCCAGTTTATGGCCTAGAAGGAGGTGCTGAGGACAAAGAATGTCACCTGTCTTATCACTAAACAAAGGATGTTGGGACCATCAGCCACTGCAGTCACCCCCAACAGTGCACCCTGAGGGAAGTCAGGATGGAGAAACAGAATACTGGCCCTAGATAGTTAAGGTACAAATCAAAGGAATGATTTGAGTAAACCCAAATTCTGGTGTCTTTCCATACATAGAAAAGCACTAAATTCATTAACCTGAGACATCTGGTTTTTATTTAATTAGCAGTAATTTTTTGGTGTTACCTCTTCGGAACAGTCCCTCACAGCTGAGAGGCTTTGTCCTGTACTTAAGTCCTCAGTAATGCCCCAAATAACACACAGTTCTCAACTTTTAGCTCGTGCTTTTTTTTTCAGTTGACACAATTTATAATTGTATATCTTTGATTATAACTTGTATGTCCCTGATTTCATGGACATTAATATTTCTCAGGATGAGACCAAGTAGATACTTTTGATCTTAAAAACTGAGTTGTTTAAAGGAAAATTATAATAGTTTCAGTGTATGCAGAATTGTGCCAGTGATACTCAAATGACTGAAGTTCGGAAAATGCACAAGAAATAACTTCCCAACATGAAGGAGAATCATGAAGTCTTATTTTGAGTAACTTATCTTTCTGCCTAGAGGGGAAAATAAAATATCCTTTCTTAAAAAATATGAGTGGGAATATTTATTTAGAATAAGAAATCTTTACAAAGTAATGGTTTTTAAAAGCTGACAGATACCACAAGCATTACAAAATCCAGGAAAATAATGTACTTTTTAATTGACTTCCTGGCATAAAATGTTCTTTTTAAGCTTTGAATTCTATGACAATGTAGGCTACCCTGGGAGAACGAGAAACAGGGAGTCAAGAGAGTACCCCAGTATTGGTTATAATAAGAGGGACCTCGATTTCTATGTGTGTGTCCCTCCCTCCCCGAATATAACGCCAGGCTTTTTTTTTTTTTTCCCCTCCTTTTTCCCCACAGGTTCAGGCCCCTCCGGTCATTCCTGCAACTCCCCCACCTACAGCAGTACCTGAGGTGGCTTCTGGAGACACTGCAGATATCATCCTGGCTGCTGCAGAACAGAGCTTCACTGAGCTTGGGCTGGGGTCATACACCCCAGTGGGACTGATCCAGAACTTACTGGAATTTATGCATGTTAACCTAGGCCTACCTTGGTGGGGGGCCATTGCTGCATGTAAGGGGGATATATCTTGTACAACAGTAGGGGAAATGGGGGCTTAGGGTTAGAACTTTATTTATTTATTTATTTTTGGCTGTGTTGGGTCTTCATTGCTGCATGCGGGCTTTCTCTAGTTGCGGCGAGCGGGGCCTACTCTTCGTTGAGGTGCGTGGTCTTCTCACTGAGGTGGCTTCTCTTGTTGCGGAGCACGGGCTCTAGGCACGCGGGCTTCAGTAGTTGTGGCATGCAGGCTCAGTAGTTGTGGCTCACGGGCTCTGGAGTGCAGGCTCAGTAGTTGTGGCGCACAGGCTTAGTTGCTCCGCAGCATGTGGGTTCTTCCCAGACCAGGGCTCGAACCCGTGTCCCCTGCATTGGCATGCGGATTCTTAACCACTGTGCCACCAGGGAAGCCCTGTCCCTTGGCTTTTGCGACAATCTTTGTAGATTTTCTTCCTGTCTTTCTGACGACACCCTCCCATCTCCATTGCTCAGTACTCTACCTGCCCCTTTAGTGCTGGGATTCCAGGTTCCATCCTTAGCTCCCTTCTCTGTCCACTTCACACCATTCATCATAATGTTGATAAAGCCTAAACCTGTATCTCCCCCTGGTCTCTTCTCAGCCCAGGCCCACTTGCTTACCCACAGATACCATCAACTAAATAAATATTTGTTGAAATGATCAAGAAATGTGAAGTGTAAGAAAAGAAATAGGAGGGAGCTAAAGCAGTAGGCCACCAGATTACCTCCTACTGCAGGCATTTCTAGAACAGTGGCTTTCAGACTTCATTCCTGCGAGCCCCAGAGTTCTGTAAAAGTGCTTCTGAGCAAAGCAAAGGCCAGAGCTTGAAAAATCCTGTAGTCAGACTACTTCCTCACCCAGGGCAGCTTGATTTTATCTGTTATGTATATTGGGGTTACACTTAGAGTTGGGGAAAAAAGGAGTCCACTGATCATAGAAAAGTTTGGAAACCACTGATCTACAAAAGTGGCTTCTGTCACCTTTTTGTTCAAGGAAACAAGATTCCTGGTCATTTGCCTAGAGAAGTTAATGCCAGACTTTTGACGTCAATGCAGAAGACTGAGCCTCGAAGGAACTGTCATACCTGTACCCGTTGTTTTGGGGCCCTTTGGGCACGAGTCACAGGGTGGAAAAGTCTGGGCTAGGAGACCCTTTCAGTGAGGACCTAAAAACCTTCAGCCTTCTAGCTGCAGAATGGCTTGAATTTCACTCCAGTCTTAGTTCGTGTTTTCCAGGTACAGTCCTTGCCCGCTGCCTGGTGTTTCCTCTCATCGTGAAGGGCCAGCGAGAGGCAGCTAACATCCACAACCACTTGCCAGAGATTCAGAAGTTTTCCGCTCGAATCAGAGAGGCCAAGTTGACAGGCAACCATACTGAATGTGAGTCAGTTGCAGAATGAGCATGGGTGAGGACCACATTGGCGCTTTCCCTGACATTCAGCTCAGGTTGGGGGAACAGCCTAAATCAGGAGTTGCTACAGTTGGGCGAGTTCTAAGATTTACCTGCTTCTTAGGCCTAATGCTTCCAGTGACTGGCCAGGGTCAGTTAGAATTCTCATGGGCCAGGTGATGAGGATGGTCACCTCCTCCAACCTAGCTGTTAGCCCAGCTGTTAGCTTCCACTCCCTTCACAGTTTACAGAGCCTCCTCGGAGATGACGTTCTACCAGAAAAAGCATGATATTAAACTCTTCAGACCTCTCATTCTACCTCTGACTCAGGTGAGCAAAAAACATTTCCCTTCTTTAACTTCATCAGAACCAATCAGATTACTCCTCTGTGTTTCCCATGCCCTAGACCCCCCAAAAAAGCATGTGGTGGTGATACTGTGCTACATGGGTTTCAGTAATGGAGTAATTAAAATGTCCCTTCTACTAAAGGGTCCTGACACTGTTTATCCTGTGTCATAGGCCCCGATCTTCATCTCCTTCTTCATTGCCTTGAGAGAAATGGCTAACCTTCCTGTGCCCAGCCTGCAGACAGGTGGCCTCTGGTGGTTCCAGGATCTCACACTATCTGACCCCACTTACATGTTACCTCTGGTGGTCACTGCTACAATGTGGGGTGTCCTTGAGGTAAGCCCAGGTTCGCCGAGTGCCAGGCCTGCAGAATGGGGAGTGAGGGGAAAGTAGTTATAGAATGGTCATTCTTCACTCCCTGGAGAAATAGAGTTGATGGGTAAGAAATCTGAGCCACATTGAACTAAAATTGCCATGCATTTACTATTCTTCCCCTGCTTTTTTTTTTTTTTTTTTTTTTTTTTTTTTTTTTTTGCAGCTAGGTGCTGAAACTGGCGTGCAAAGTTCTGACCTTCGGTGGATGAGAAATTTTATCAGATTGATGCCCCTGGCAGTCTTGCCCATAACTATCCATTTCCCCGCGGTAAGTAATGTCTTAGGGGCTGGCTCCAAGTCTCCCGGCAGGCTGCCCAGGGACGCAGCTTCTGAGTACCTTCTCTTCCTTCTCATCCAGGCAGTGTTCATGTACTGGCTGTCCTCCAACGTATTTTCCCTGGGCCAGGTGGCCTGCCTCCGTATTCCAGCTGTACGCACTGTACTTAAAATCCCCCAGCGTGTTGTGCATGACTCAGACAAATTACCTCCCCAGGAAGGCTTCATAAAGAGCTTCAAAACAGGTAAGGGCCTGTCCTCCGTGAATAGGAACTGGGGAGAGTGGCCTAGAAGTGGGTACACGACCAAACTGCCTTAATCCTTTTTACACAGGCTGGAAGAATGCCGAAATGGCACATCAGCTACAGGAGCGTGAACGACGCATGCGGAATCACTTGGAGCTAGCAGCCAGGGGTAAATAACACTTGCAGGCTAAACTCTGTCATTTGTTTCTTCCTTTCCTTTGTTCATCGAGATTGGTTTTCTCCTTCCCCCAGGTCCCTTACGACAGACCTTTACCCACAACCCTCTGCTACAGCATGGAAAGAATGGACCTCCCAACACCCCCAATAGCAGCAGCAACAAACCAAAGTCAAAGCATCCCTGGAGTGACACACTTGGCTGAATTCTCTTCCCTGCTCATACTGGCAGGAACTCTCTCTCTTGAGAGACTCAGCCTTAGAACAAGAACTGATGCTGGGTCCTTGCCCCAGACCTAGAAACTGTGGGACATGTTGATGTTCATTTTAAAAGTGGATTCCACTACAGACTCTTCCACCTAAGTGTAAAAGAACACTGGGGAGCCAAGTGATCTTCCCATCCGCTGAGTTAGTAAACTTCCGTATTACGTGCTGCTCCCTGACACTTATTAAACAGGGAAACGGACTGAGTGCTTCAGAGAAAAGAATAGGTTGGGTGATGATTGTTCTTGTTGGCCCATGCTCTTAGGAGGCATCTCAGTGTTGTAGCCTGGCATTAAGGGCTTAGATGTGTTGTCCCGTCCATACTTGCTTTGTGGTCAGAGGTATGCATGGTAAGCGGAGACTGTATCTGGAGGAACCACATTCATTTACCCCAAGATTACCTATAAAATATTCTTCAAGAAGTAGATATGCTTAAGTTTTTAGTGATAATTAAGAGGAAATTGATAAAGCTTTTATCGAACAACCTAGCATTTTGCTACAGCAGCTTAGGTGTTCTCTTGTGTAGAGACTGGTTGCATCAGCCTTCAGCAACTGGCTGAAGAGAGAAAGAAATACTCAGATTCTTTCAAGCATAAGATTGTTTTTAGTCTTCCTGCCAGGCTAATGGGAGCTGTCCTTGAGACACTATATAAAAATGAAGCCAGGGGCTTCCCTGGTGGCGCAGTGGTTGAGAATCTGCCTGCTAATGCAGGGGACACGGGTTCGAGCCCTGGTCTGGGAGGATCCCACATGCCGCGGAGCAACTAGGCCTGTGAGCCACAACTACTGAGCCTGCGCGTCTGGAGCCTATGGTCCACAACAAGAGAGGCTGCGATAGTGAGAGGCCCGTGCACCGCGATGAAGAGTGGCCACCGCTCGCCGCAACTAGAGAAGGCCCTCGCACAGAAACGAAGACCCAACACAGCCAAAAATTAATTAATTAATTTAAAAAAAGCCATTTCAGAGCTCAGGAACATACCCTTTTATTGTCTAGCACCTTTGACAGTTTGACGTCTCTCTAAAGGAGACGGGAAGTTTGGAGCATTATTGGGTCTTTCAGTGGGAAAGAGGAGTGGGCAGGTACACTGGAGGTGAGTGGATGTCTTAACACGTGGAAATGTGCCAATGGAACATCCAGGCCCACACCTGGCATGCTCCCCATCACAGTCTGCTTTATTGTCCCTTTAAAAGAAATACAGAACAATATGTAGCAAAACAAATAAATTACTCTCCATCTCTCAGAAAGCAAGTTCAGAGGTTGTTGAAGCTGCCTAAGAGGCTTCTGGACAGACGCCTCCAAAGAAGTGAGCTTTTCAGCTTCCTTGGCTCCAGCCAGTAGGAGATGAGGCCCCTGCTGCCCACATCTCAGGATTTCTCGTGGTGTTTAGTTAGATTTGGGATCTTGTTGCTTGGGCGTCTCTCCTCCATCTTCCAAATCCATCTCTGCAGCAACTGACATACATAGGACCTGGACATACCACGTGGCAGATGCTACAAAGAGAAGTTTGAGTCAAAACAGAAGAGGTCAACTGGGCTGAGTTCAGGTGGCACTGAATGGGGCTGGGCCCGAGGGGACAATTACAGTTAAGCCTCAACAACGGGTAGGAGCTATGGCGAAGGTGATTTGGGAGACTAGATTTGCAGAAAAAGCCAAAAAAAAAAAACCAGGCCGTACAATAGCTGAGCCGACTTGAGGACCCAAGGCTTACCCACAATCCTGCGGAGGCAAAGAGGTCGTTTGTGCTCTGGCACTCTGATGATGAAGAAGTAAAAGGGCAAGCCTGAGAGGGCAATGCCGATGCCGATGAGGGAGTTGATGGTATCGCTGTAGAGTGGAACAGCCACCAGGAAGATGGTGCAGAAGCAGAAGACAATGGGGAAGAAAATGCTGAGCTAAGGGCACAGAAGAAACAAGTGGAGGTTAGACAGCTCAGGGTGGACAGCCAAGAAAACCCCACCTGTGAACAGCAGAGCACTGAGTGTTCTTGTCATCCCCTTCCTCTCAACTCGGAACCACCGTCAAGTTCCGGGCAAAGGTTTCTGAATAAATGTAAGAATCCCCTGGAGTGGGTGCAGAGGTGGGATGGAGAGGTCCTACCTTGAGAGGACGAGGCCTGTTAGGCTCCTTCCAGCGCAGATAAAGCTGACCCACGATAGAGAGCCCCACGAAGAACCAGTAGCTGAAGCTGTAGTAGTTAATGAGCTGAAAGATGTCCTCCACACACAAGTAGATCAGCGCCATGAGACCCTGCAGGCGCAAGCCCACATCAGCTCCTCTCAAGGCCTGTCACGCAAGGCACTTGCCAGTCCCCTTTATCTCCCACAAATCCACCCCCTTGTCAAGTCCTCAGTCTCCCCAACTGTCCTTTTCTGTTCCCACCCCGTTTACCACCTTAGTTTCAACACCTCGCTCCTTTCCTATTAAGTCAGTAGCCTTTTTCAGCCCATTCTTCAAACTCTTGCCAGGTTAATCCTCTGTACAGCACAGCTCAAAACAGTTCCTCAAATAGCTTTTGCCCCAGAGCCTCTCCAGAATGGCTCCAACATACAATTCCAGCTTTTACCTTCTGCTACCCAACTCCACACTGCTTAACCTCCGGACTTTCTGATGCTGTTTTCTTTCAACCTAAAGCCCATCCATCGCTACCATTTGCAACCCTAACCTTAAAAATCCACTTCAAATTCACTTTCTCCAGGAAGTTTTTCCTTGTTCACCCTCTACCCCCACAGTGACCATTTCTTCCCTTGAACACTACATCACTGTCTGCCACGGCAGTCGTTACAGTGTATTCCATGAACTTTATGCCTCATCCCAGGCCAGAGGAGGTCACCATTCCTTAGAGAATATGGATTCTTTCAAGAACCACTGCAGCAGGGACTTCCCTGGTGGTCCAGTGGGTAAGACTCCACGCTACCAACGCAGGGGGTCCGGGTTCAATCCCTGGTCTCGGAACTAGATCCCACGTGCATGCCACAACCAAGGGTCCGCATGCTGCGACAAAGACCCAGCACAACCTAAATAAATAAATAAACCACTGCAGCAGTTACAGCACAGTGCCTTGCCCACAGTGGATGGTCCATCAACAGTTTTTCTATTAGAATCTTCTTTAGAGCTTCTGGGGAGCTAAGAACAGTTGTATCTACTGCTACTAAAGTTCCCCCACAATCTGGCTTTCAGCCCCAGTCTTGAGACCACTTACATTGAAGAGCAGAGCCGGCACTGGTGTGAACCGCTTAACATGAATCATGCAGATGGTGTCAGGGAGATGGCCTTCTCTTGAGCCCACAAAGAAAAGCCTATTTTGGGTAAGATAGGAGAGGCTGAGAAACTTGGGGGACGTGGGTGTGGCCTGGTTCTTGTGCCACAAGGCTCTCCCTCTCTGGCATCCCCTCCTTCAAAAGGGTTTGAATAATTTGGAACGGAGTTCAATACTGAGATTTGTAAGAACTGGAGGCTGCTGATGCGAACAAGGCCAAAGCGTTGTGACTGTCACTTGGGGATCGCGGTGACTAAAGTCTGGGTCCTGTTAAGTCCTGCCCTGCCCTGCCACAGCTCTTCACTTTACCCCTCAGTAAAAGGTGACACTCATACCTAGACGCAGCCACAATGGAGGCATTGAGGCCACCAAAGCAGGATAACGCAACTGCCACTGGAATGGTCCAGTTGAACATTCCAAAAATCTGGTCTGCAAATGTCTAAGGGAAAGGAATGGAAAAGAGTCATTAGCAGGACCTAACGGGGATGGAAGGCAAGGACAAGCATGCCCCCTGGTGCCCCCTGCTAGCAACCCAACCCTTTCTTCCACAGCAGGGCTAACGACCTCGCAAGCCCAGTACTCTAAGCATACTCTTTTCAAGGACTACCCGCTTTCTGGGACTTTGAAGAGCAGCACGATACCCAAAGCCCACAAACACACCCTCACCCTTATGCTAGTGAAAATCCTTTACCACAGCAACAGCATCGCTGGCCAGGATCTCTCTCATGTCGAGCACGGTGTAATAGGCCACATTGGTTAAGATGTAGATGATGGTGACAATGGGCATGGAAATGCCAATGGAGAGGGGCAGATTCCTACAGCCAAACAGAAAAGTGGATATATTAGCCCCACAGTCTCCTCCCCACTGTCCTTTCATTCTCAGACTCCGCCCCACTAATCCGGGGATGGGGCCTCCCGTGGCAATTCCCCAGGGCTTTTGCCTTTGAAGTTGCCTAGGATAGGATAGGATAGTGGCTTAAGCTCTGAACTCAAGAACTAAAGAGCATCAGGGAAAGGAACATCACATTCGGAAAAGGCCTACACAAAAAAAGGAAAAAGGATTGATGACTGTGTCACAGCATGATAATAGCACAGGAAAGTTTTGTTTGTTTTACTCTAGAGGTCTCTTAGTATCAGGATTCCTCCTCTAAGGCTGTCAACACTGAAAAATTTGTATTAAGGTTAAATATGAAAGAAGAAATTATAGAGGGGAACTGCAGTCTAGCCTCGCCAGAGAATAATACAGGTCCTCAGTAGAAAGAACAATGTGTATCTGAGCGAGCAATCTGGGAAACATGTGCACCCCGCCCCCTTACTCAGTTTGAGAGCTTTGAGTGCCGTCCTAACCAGAGGCCAAGAGAAAAACAGACGTCTCAAGGTCCCTCTGGCCCAATAAAGCCATGATCTTTATAAACGTTCTTCACAGTGAGAGGGGGGCAAATACTCAAGTCATTCAGTTTCTGTCCTGTAGGTGGAAGCACCGCCCAGGCCTCGATCTGCTATCATCTGCTCCCAGGGTTGCAGCACTAGATGTGTATCAGGAATACTCTGTTTCTCAAAGCCAAAAGGTGTTTATTATTATTATTTTGACTTAGAAATTTATAGAAACCTCACTCCCTGGCAAATCTTAGGTCCTAGAATCATTGAATTTCAGAGCCAGGAAAAGCTCTAGAGATCATATAATTCAACCCCCTCAATTACAGACAAGGAGCAGGCAGAGATGGCAGGGGACTCCCTCAAGGTCATCCAACAAATCAGTGGAAAGACAGGTCCAGGCCCTTTGACTCCCTGCCCAGAGTTCTTTTTACTCTGCTTGACTACAGGGCAATTCAGAGTAAAAATGATGTCCTGAAACAAACAATACCACAATTCAAAGTCAGTATGAATTTGAGAAACAAGGAAGGGATCAGAAGAGAAAGGAAGGGGCTTCCCTGGTGGCACAGTGGTTGAGAGTCTGCCTGCCGATGCGGGGGATGCGGGGGATGCGGGTTCGTGCCCCGGTCCGGGAAGATCCCACATGCCACGGAGCGGCTGGGCCCGTGAGCTATGGCCGCTGAGCCTGCGCGTCCGGAGCCTGTGCTCCGCAAATGGGAGAGGCCACAGCAGTGAGAGGCCCGCGTACCGCAAAAAAAAAAAAAAAAAAAAAAAAAAAAAAAAATTAAATAAAGTATACACAAGCACATGGTACAACTTGCTTTGATTAATGCAGAAATGCATGAACAAATGAGAAAAGGCCTGTGAAGAAAAAATTTTTTTTAACACATGAGAAAGTTCACCTCTTAGCTCTGCTGCTGTGATCATGGACAAGTTACTTCTCTGGGCCTCCGGCCTGCAGTCTATTAAAATGACACTGATAAAATCAACTAGTTGTGGTATGCTGTCTGGCACACAGTAGGAGCTCAATAAATGATGGCTATCATTGCCATGGAAAGTTGATGGTGAGGTACCTACCTCTCAGGATTCTTGATCTCTTCGGTGACATAATTGAGGGTATCCCAGCCCGAGTAGGAGAACAGAGCCGAGTACAGTGCCAGAGCAATGTTGCCCGCTGAAAATGATGAACCCTCAAAGGAATTTTCAAAGTGAGTCGAGGCTCCTGGAACCCAGAGAATATGGAAAGGCATAAGGATTAGTGGCCTACACCCCAACTACAAGGTGATCCGGTAAAGGAGAGGAAGAAT
The DNA here is from genome assembly GCF_949774975.1 of Lagenorhynchus albirostris. Taxonomy (NCBI): domain Eukaryota; kingdom Metazoa; phylum Chordata; class Mammalia; order Artiodactyla; family Delphinidae; genus Lagenorhynchus; species Lagenorhynchus albirostris. Next base: position 74,717,832 of record NC_083095.1, on the reverse strand, counting down.
GTGACGATAACAGAATGTGTGTGGCTTACAACACCTTGGCAGCAAGGGTACCAGTGAAAGAATGGGGAGCAGAAGAGAGACAGCTACAGTGATGGGCCAGAGTGCAGGGAGCAGCACAGGGGTCTTGACAGGAAGGACCCCGGTGGCTCTCTAGAGTAAGGATCCACGACAGAGCAGAGGGCTGGAGAACAGGGGTGATGCAGTTCTGTCTGCCCCCTTCCTAACCCAGACAGCTGATACGGAGTGGAGGAAGGGCAGGGCTCAGTATGCCCAGTCAACAGAGTAGTTGCAGGGTAGGTGTTCACACCTGGAAACTGGTAGAGGAGTGGGTACAAGAGGTTCATTTCTGCCCTTGTCTGCTCCCATGGGAGAACAGTCAGAGCTACAGCATTGGGCTCGACAATCCGCAAAAGCTGGCTCCCGGGATATGGCTCTTTTTTGCCCAGATCAACCTCCTCTGGGAGGCAGCATGCAGAGAAATGACAGGACAGGCTTTGGGCTCAGTCTGCCTGGGTACAGATTTCAGCTCCACTACTTAAGCTAGGGACTTCAGGGACTTCCCTGGCGGTCCAGTGGTTAGGACTCCGTGCTTGCATGGCAGGGGGCACGGGTTCAACCCCGGTGGGGGAACTAAGATCCTGCAAGCCTTGGGGCATGGCCAAAAAAATAAAATGGGGATAATAATAGTACCCATTAAATGAAATCATGCACAGAGGTCACTTAGAGGGGTATGGCGTATGGAAAATGCTTAACAGACATTAGTTGCTGTCACTCTTATTTCTTACCCTGGCCAAGTCTAACAGTGCCTGCGATGATGACGGCGATCAGTGCCAATACTTTCGCGTAGGTGAAAACATCTTGTACCAGGGTTCCCCACTTGACATAGGCACAGTTAATGAAGGTTAAGAGACCTGAAAGAAAAATAATACTGATTGGTGACTGGCCCCACCGTCCAGAGGGCCTTAGACCCCCAAGCAGTTTTTCTGGTACCAGTCACCAAAATAGAGCCTTTGGCCAAAGACGGAACTGTTTGGGCTCTGACCTGCTCTTCATTGGAAACCTCTGCCCAGAATGCCCTCACCATTATCACTCAAAGGCTCTTGCTGAGCACCTGTGTACACAGCAACACACACACACACACACACACACACACACACACACACACACGCCCTCAGCACTTATACAAGAGACACAAAACAAAGCGACTGGATTTGCTTACGCACAAAAGTGCTCACAGCAATAGGAGGCAACTGGTAGCGGAACAGGATTAGTGATGCGTTCCAGCTGTTGGCTCTGAAAAGTCATGGTCTCTCACCCTCTCCAGCCCTGTATCCCCTTATATGGGCTCCAGGACCCAACACTCTGATGCTGTGGGATTACTGTTAACCTTGATGAGTCCTGTTGTGACTTATCCAACGTCTGGGCTAGCAGGTCAGGATGTGTGGCCAGGATTAGGCTGGAGGCCAGACTTCCTGCTACTGCCGGCCAGCTCAGCTGCTTGTTTTCATGCTTGGAAAGACTCTTGGAACTGAGGTTCCTACAGAAGGGGGATGGGGCATTTTTCCTGACTGGACAATGCAAAAGTCAGAGCCACAAACATTCCTCAAGTCCTTCTATCCTGGGGTAGAGGCAATCCCTTTACTTGGATGAGCTTCAGCAAAATTCATGGATTGCCCTTAGAGGCAGGGTTCTTAACCTAGGGCTTCCACAGGCCTGAAATTCTTTGTAAAGTGTTATGTACATATGTCCAAAGAATATGCATTGTTCTAAGAAAAGGGTCGATAACTTTCACCAGAATCTCAGAGAAATCTACTACCCCACCCCCCCAAAAAAGCTATAATCTGCTGCTTCAGAAGAAGAAATTCAAGAGGGGAAGAAAATCAAAAGAAACAAGTCTGAAATTCAGCAGAACGTTCCTCAATCCCCCACCAACCTCTTAAACAAGCAGGCAGCCACATACCCCGCACCTTCCCCGCTGTGGCAAAGTGGATCGTTTCACTGCTCCCTCCTTCCCAGCTCAGCAACTGGAGCACTAGAAGGAGGGCTTAACAGCCGTTCTCCCAAGGGCTGCGAAGACAAGATCAGAGCCAGCCTGCCTTACCAGAGGAGAAAGTGCTGGGCTTGCCTGCTTCAGGCCACCAACTCAGTCCCAAGCACTCCCTGTCTCAGTTCTGGCAGTGGTGTGGCCCTCAGTGTCCCCAGCCCTTCTGTTTTGTTGTGTCCTGGTCTCATCACACTCTGGCCCAGAGGCTACTTCATCCTGAGAGGCAGGAAAGAGCAGCCCCTCAGAACAGCTGTCTCACCTTCTGTCTCCCCCTCCCTTACTGCCCAAGTTCTTTTCCGCTCTTGCAGAAAGGGGGCATTCCTGTCCCAAACAAACACTTGCCTTTCTGCCTAATAAACAAGCCAACAAACAACCAAACCTTATCACAGGGCTGGGCAAAAATGCACCCACAACTCCAGGCCAACGTAGTGTTAATAAAGACACAAGCATGTAGTCTCCACAAGCATCCCATAAAACGGGCAAATCTTTCAGATCTGCTGATCCTCCTCAGCCGGTCACCCCTCCTTTACTCCCCACTGGACTTCTGCCTCCTGCCTCTTCTCTCCATCCTGTAACCTCCACCCCTCACCCTTGGGCTCTGCTGCTAGCTTACTAATATAACTCAAGCCAGGTTGGATTAGAAGCATTTGGGACAACTGGAGCTACCATATTCACAAGGGAATGGGGTCCCCTAATTAAAATTCATGGGTGGACTTCCCTGGTGGCGCAGTGGTTAAGAATCCGCCTGCCAATGCAGGGGACACAGGTTCGAGCCCTGGTCCGGGAAGATCCCACATGCCGCGGAGCAACTAAGCCCGTGTGCCACAACTACTGAACCTGAGCTCTAAAGCCCATGAGCCATAAATGCTGAGCCCGTGTGCCACAACTACTGAAGCCTGCGCGCCTAGAGCCCATGCTCTGCAACAAGAGAAGCCACCGAAATGAGAAGACTGCGCACAGCAACGAAGGCCCAATGCAGCCAAAAATAAATAAATTTAAAAAAAAATTCATGAGTAGCCCTCAGGGTCACCAGGGTGACAACACTAAACTGGGATAGGCTTGAGAATTAAGAGACTGGTTCTGGTTCAGAGTCAGTCTGTAACCACATGCCACATGCTTCTGTTCTCAGCTCTGTCCAAGGAAGAGCCAACTCCTTATCCTTTACTACAACAAATTCTGAAAAGAAAATACATGGATTGTTTACATTTTAATCCTTACAGCTTCTCTAGTCTACTTCTATATCCATCCATCTGTATCCTTCCTCTTACCCACGAGTGTTTCCTCCTCCCCCACTCCTGAGGCTTTGTTCTCAGCCACTGACCCACCATCTTGCCCGGATCTGCTCTCTGTATTGAGCACAGGAGGTTCGGTTTGAACGAAGAAGGGAATCCTCTGGAAAGAGTGCTGGCCCTCATCTTCCCCAGCGCTCAGCTTCCTCCAGGGCCTCTTGGCCGTGGCAGCAGGAAATGGGAATGGCAGGCAGCAGTGCTGACTGGGCTCTCTGTCCCCACCCCCAGCGGATACAGCTGACCGGTGGCCCCAGAGCCCAGCCAAGTGCACTGTTCTTGAAGTGGAGCCTGACCTCCTGCTTCAGAGGCAGGGAAAGGGGTGGGGGTAGGACATGGGGTTAGAATAATATGGAGGCAACTGCAAGTTAACCTCAAGGACAGAGATGCCCTACCCTCCTACCTCTAGGTGCAATTCAATCTCCACCCAACACGGGGCCAAGACCACAGAAAGATGGGCTGAAAATCACCTCAGACCCTTGACTCAGGTACACCTCCATTCCTGCTTTGACCCCTGCTTTGAAGGAACAAGCAGCTGAGAAGAAGTCACTCCTATAATCATCTAAAGAGATGCTCCTGAATGGTCATGAAACCCAGCCTCCATGAGCCCCTGGAGGAGGAGGCTAGTTCCAGCACTGAGGCCCAGCATCAGCTCTAGAACTAAAAGCAAGGAGAGCAGATGCCCGGCTTGATCCAGAAGTGAACAAAGCTTGCAGGCCCATTCAGGATCAGACGCCCAGATTTAGTTTAGATGCTCAAACTAAACAGTCCCTGAAAAAGAACATTCAGCCTACAATTCTCCCAGCACCATTAGTTTTAAATACATACAACGTAACACACAACTTAGGCTGCTATTTAAGCCATTTTCTCCTTCAAATTCCCAGGGACTGTAAAAGCCTCAGCAATTTATTAGGCCACTCATGCCGTCTGTAAAGAGACCAATAGCTCTTCCTCCCACCCAGCCAAAAACTTCTCCCTCGCAACTTCTCGCTAATTGTCCTGGACCTCTCCTCTGGAGCCACAAAGCATCAGCTGAAGCCTCTCGCACATCACGATAAGCCCTTCTTAGCATTAAGGACTGACATCCCGTTCCCCTCGAGTCTTCCCTCTTCAGTCCAAAGACCTACGTTCTTCAGCATCTTGTGTGATAAATATGGTTTCCCACTCACCGGCCCAGTTCACTCCTCTGTATTAATTGCACTTTGTCAGTGTCTCCCTGGAAACTGAGACCCACACAGAAAACTCCAGCTACTGTTGCAGGCCACGGAGTCTCAGTTTGAACTCGTCAACTGTAACTCCTTTTTTGCTCCCTAACTGATCAGCTTTTCCCTCTCCCTGTGTTTGGGCCTATTAAAAGTGATTTTTTTTTTTTAAATCCCAAATATGGGGCTTTACACTTGTTCCTAGTAACTTTCCTCTCTGAATTTTTAGGCATCATTTCCATTTATCAGAAATGGAGCTCCCCCTTCATTTTAATCAGTTAGTTCAAATGCCTTCAATTTTGTGAAATCTGCAAATTTGATTAGCAAACTTTCTGGATCTTCACTGAAGTCACTTATAAAAATGTTGACTAGGATAGGCAGAGCCCTGTAGTCTATCACTATAGATCTTCCTCTCTGCTGTCATTATTCCACAACGTCAACCAGGAATCCACCGAACTATTTTTTTTTATCTAGTCCGCCTTTTTCTACCTTGTCAACAAGAATATCACAAGAGTTTGCCAAGAACCTCTCTGAAATCTGTATACACATGTCTCTGCTCTAGAAATCTAATGATGCTATCAAATAATGATTCAAATGAAATTAGTACATATATATGCTAGAATGTTCATAGCTATACCATTGTCATAGTCAAAAATTTAAACAACCCAAATGCCAATCAACGATAGAATGGCTAAATGAATACAATGGAATACTAGACAGCAAATGAGAAAGAACCATCTACAGCTACAGACAAAATTATGGATGAATGTCACAAATGTATTAAGTGAACAAGCCAAACACAAGAGAGTACATACCCTTTATATCCATTTACATCAAAACAGGCTAAATTAATCTATGCTACTAGAAGTCAGAACAGTGATTTCCCTTAGCGTGTGCATGGGGGGCACAGGGGAGTGACTGGGAGAAACACACGAGAGGTTCAGGGGGCTGCCTTTTTGATGTGGATGCTGGTTACACATGTGTGCTCAGTTTGAAAATTCATCAAGCTGTACACTTATGACATGTGTACAGTTCCTTTTGTATATTACACTTGAATAAAAAATTAAAATTGAACAAAAAATGAGGTTAGCTTGTTTTTAGCAAATCTGTACAGGTTACTAGAGATCCTCCTTTCTTCCCTTCACACTTTGCTAACCAGGTTTAACAGATGAGCCTAGAATTTGGGGAGGAATCAACCTCAGATTACCAGTGCAGCATGCTCAGAATCCACCTCCTTCTCTTTTTGAAAAGAAATTTATTTACTTTATTGATTTTTGGCTGCGTTGGATCTTCCTTGCTGTGTGTGGGCTTTCTCTAGTTGCGGCAAGCGGGGGCCATTCTTCGTTGCAGTGTGCGAGCTTCTCATTGCGGTGGCTTCTCTTGTTGTGGAGCACGGGCTCTAGGCACATGGGCTTCAGTAGTTGTGGCACTCGGGCTCAGTAGTTGTGGTTCACGGGCTCTAGAGCGCAGGCTCAGTAGTTGTGGCACTCGGGCTCAGTAGTTGTGGCTCACGGGCTTAGTAGCTCTGCGGCATGTGAGATCTTCCCGGACCAGGGCTCGAACCCATGACCCCTGCATTAGCAGGCAGATTCTTAACCACTGCGCCACCAGGGAAGTCCCTTCTTCTCTTTCTTGGAAAGCCAGGTTATCACTTGTGGTAGGCACAGTGGCCCTGAGAAACAGAAGAGTCCGTGTGAAAGCCTTTTTTTTTTTGCTCCAGACGCGCAGGCTCAGCAGCCATGGCTCACGGGCCCAGCTGCTCGGCGGCATGTGGGATCTTCCCGGACCAGGGCACGAACCCGTGTCCCCTGCATCAGCAGGCGGACTCTCAACCACTGTGCCACCAGGGAAGCCCATGTGAAAGACTTTTGATGTGAGAAAGACTTGACTAGCTACTGCTGGCTTTGAAGATGGAAGGGGGCTATGAGCCCCTAGAAGCTAGAAAAGGCAAGAAAATGGATTCTCCCCTAGAGCCTCCAGAAAGGGACATGGCAATGCTGACACCTTGATGTTAGCCCGGTGAGACCCTTTTCAGACTTCTGACCTACAGAACTGTGAAATAATAAATTTGTGTTGTTTTAAACCACTAAATTGGTTGTAATTTGCTACAGCAGCAATAGGAAACTAATAGGTCAGTCAACAGTTTCCTTTTTACACCCTTCCTGTTCTCCAAGGTCCTGGAGATGCCTAGTAGTCATTCTGTCATCTCAACTAATTATAAATTCTTTCCATTTGTTTGCAAGTGGATAGTTAAAAACATTTAAAGCAATGACACGCTTTATTACTATCTCCTCAACTCTCTTGGTCTTGTTTTTTGTTGGCCTAGATCTATCGGCCTGTTGGGTTTTTATTGAACCCTTTCTTAGGTGAGCAATCCTTCTGCAGGTCAAGTTAGAGGAAAAGGGACTGTGGCCTCTCCTTTCCACCATCTAGTTATCGTAGATCTAACTGCCCCCAGAGCATCCAGCCTTGCCCCTGCTGTTCTCACTCTAAACATTGCTCTCGGAAAATTTGTTGGCCTTAGTAACTTCTTCAGGTCTTAGTTTATGCTGGGCATTAACCTCAGGACACTCTCCTTGCAGGGTCACTCCTTTATTTATTTAGTCTTGATTATGTCACCTCTCATTATCTCTTGCATATCGTTTCTAAAAATCTGAGCTCATCAAAAGCTTTTGCACAGCAAAGGAAACCATAAACAAGACCAAAAGACAACCCTCAGAATGGGAGAAAATATTTGCAAATGAAGCAACTGACAAAGGATTAATCTCCAAAATTTATAAGCAGCTCATGCAGCTTAATAACAAAAAAACAAACAACCCAATCCAAAAATGGGCAGAAGACCTAAATAGACATTTCTCCAAAGAAGATATACAGACTGCCAACAAACACATGAAAGAATGCTCAACATCATTAATCATTAAAGAAATGCAAATCAAAACTACAATGAGATATCATCTCACACAAGTCAGAATGGCCATCATCAAAAAATCTAGAAACAATAAATGCTGGAGAGGGTGTGGAGAAAAGGGAACCCTCTTGCACTGTTGGTGGGAATGTAAATTGATACAGCCACTGTGGAGAACAGTATGGAGGTTCCTTAAATAACTACACATAGAACTACCTTATGACCCAGCAATCCCACTACTAGGCATATACCCTGAGAAAACCATAATTCAAAAAGAATCATGTACCAAAAAGTTCATTGCAGCTCTATTACAATAGCCCGGAGACGGAAACAACCTAAGTGTCCATCATCGGATGAATGGATAAAGAAGATGTGGCACATATATACAATGGAATATTACTCAGCCATAAAAAGAAACGAAATAGAGCTATTTGTAATAAGGTGGATAGACCTAGAGTCTGTCATACAGAGTGAAGTAAGTCAGAAAGAGAGAGACAAATACCATATGCTAACACATATATATGGAATTTAAGAAAAAAAAAATGTCATGAAGAACCTAGGGGTGAAACAGGAATAAAGACACAGACCTACTAGAGAATGGACTTGAGGATATGGGGAGGGGGAAGGGTAAACTGTGACAAAGCGAGAGAGAGGCATGGACATATATACACTACCAAATATAAGGTAGATAGTTAGTGGGAAGCAGCCGCATAGCACAGGGAGATCAGCTCGGTGCTTTGTGACCACCTGGAGGAGTGGGATAGGGAGGGTGGGAGGGAGATATGCAGGAAGAGCTATCGGAACATATGTATATATATAACTGACTCATTTTGTTGTGAAGCTGAAACTAACATTCCATTGTAAAGCAATTATACTCCAATAAAGATGTTAAAATGAAAAAAAAAAATCAATGTGTTCGGGGCTTCCCTCATGGTGCAGTAGTTAAGAATCTGCCTGCCAATGCAGGGGACACAGGTTCGAGCCCTGGTCTGGGAAGATCTCACATGCCATGGAGCAACTAAGCCCGTGTGCCACAACTACTGAAGCCCACGTGCTTAGAGCCCCTGCTCCACAGCAAGAAAAGCCACCACAAAGAGAAGCCCGCACACTGCAAAGAAGAGTAGCCCCTGCTCACTGCAACTAGAGAAAGCCCGTAGCAATGAAGACCCAACACAGCCAAAAATTAAAAAATAAATAAATAAATTTTAAAAAATCAATTAGTTTAAAAAAAATCAATGTGTTCAATCACACCACTTTCTTCAGATAATTCTCCTATTCTTCCTAAATAAGATAATTAATTGTATCAGAATTTCATCTTGAAGGGACTTCCCTGGTGGTCCAGTGGGTAAGACTCCGCACTTCCAATGCCGGGGGCCCAGGTTCGATCCCTGGTCAGGGAACTAGATCCCGCGTGCAGGCCACAACTAGAAAGTCCGCATGCCGCAACTATGAGCCCGCATGCCACAACTAAGACCTGGTGCAGCCAAAATAAATAAACAAATAATAAAAAAAAAAAAAAAGAATTTCATTTTGAAGACACCCCTGGGTTTTTTTCTGTTTTTAAATCCCTGGTTGTAAAATTGTAATTCTTTGCCCTGAACTTTTCTGCAATCTCTTTGCCTAAAATTTAGAGTACATTTTGGAGGAAAACCAGCATTTCTTTTTCTGGGACATAAACTCTGAGAAGGCATAATCACTTCCTCACAAGGATTCCACATTGCCTCTGGTTATGTCAAATAATAATAAATCCTTATCCTTTAGAGATACATATTGAAGCCTTTATGGATTAAATGGTTTGATGTCTTGGATATGATTTAAATAATCTAGTGTGGGTGAGAAGGGGTGGTTGGAGCATAGATGTTGATAATCATTGATGCTGGTGCTTGAACCCTGGGAGTTCACTGTGCAATTTGCTCTACTTTTGTATATGTTTGAAATCTTCCATAATAAACCATTTTTTTTAATGTAGAGAGGTACTGCTTCTAATAGAATGCAACTGATTTTAGCAAAAGATGCTCAGAGAATTGAAGCTTCCATTGCTATCATATTTCCCTTTCGTACAAATTTTATGATTTTTATGAGGAAAGCAAAACACTTATTCTTCTGATCTGAGAGTGTGCAGTAAATGCCCACAGTTACATCATTCCTACTTCTTTTTGCTTTTATCTTCGTGTTCTCTTCACCATGCTTCTTCACTTAGGATGGGGGTTTATTTCCATGTACTTTACTATGGGAGATCTTCAGGAAAAATCCCTAACTGTTATCTGAGAGCCCTCTGATAGCACTATGTAATAATTCTTCTTCCCAAGGTAAGCAGATGGGATTAACAGAGGCCAGGGCCTTGGTGTCCTTTCTAAGAGATGGGCCACGTATCTGTAATGAGGAAGGAAGAGACTTCTCCTGTTTAGTTGTGAAAAGCAGCCCTCCTGCAGGCAAAAAGCTGGAGGCAGTACTGGGTAGTACTGTCCATTACGTTTGTTGGGAAAGAGAGAAAGGGGAGGTGAAATCCTTTGACAGGTCTCTGTGTCTTGGTCCTGAAGTTTCCCTCTCACTGCAATCAAAAGAATCAAAAAGTAACCTTGCCCAGAGGCAGCAGGCATCCCTTATTATAGCAGATCCTCATACAAGTACATCTCTCTTTGATATACTATATCAATCTCAGCTTTTCTAGCAAATCCATCACTTCTGAACAAGGTATACTTTTTTTTTTTTTTTTTTGGCTGTGTTGGGTCTTCGCTGCTGTGCACGGGCTTTCTTTAGTTGTGGCGAGCGGGGGCTACTCTTTGTTGCGGTGCACGGACTTCTCTTGTTGAGGAGCACGGGCGCTAGGTGCACGGGTTTCAGTAGTTGTGGCTCGTGGGCTCTAGAGCACAGGCTCAGTAGTTGTGGTGCACAGGCTTAGTTGCGCCACGGCATGTGGGATCTTCCCGGACCAGGGCTCAAACCCGTGTCCCCTGCCTTGGCAGGCAGATTCTCAACCACTGCACCACCAGAGAAGCCCAAACAAGGTATACTCTGTCGCTGTCATATTCTAATCAAATAAATTGTTTCCTCCTTGCAGTAAATGTAAAAAGCAAATGTGTTTATTAGCCTCATTGAAATGTTGATGAGTCCAAAAGCATCACTCCCAATCTTCTAGCTTCTCCAAATGCATTACTGAGCAATTTTTCCAACTTTATTCTTCTTTCTCTATAATACCTCATAGCCTCCAAACTACCCAGATGTATACTTTTATCTGTGTATTTTTCCCCTTCCTCTAAAATTTCAGTTTAAACCTTTATTAAGTGCATCTCTCCCAATCTCTATAACATCTGCTCCATCCCTCACCAGAGTGTATCCTCTGGTATCCTAGCACTTACATTCCAGGACTCAGTTCTGTGTTCTCTGTTTTCTTTCACATACACAGACTTCAAGTGACAAAGAGATGAAGATTCCACCTGCCACTCCATTTGCTATCGTGAACTTCAAAGTCACCAGTGACATATCTCATGTGTCTTCTGACTGGTGACGTCATTCATTCCCCAGCAATCAGCAGAAGTATAGCGGCCTGTGGGCTTAATTGGGGTGAGCAATCTCTGTGTTACATGTTACTCAAGAAAAACCACCCGTCTCTGCATTAGGCTAGTCTATGCATAGTCAGAGTCACACTGCTGGGGAGCAGTCCAGCCCCTTAACTGGTACGCTCAGGCCCGCGAATAACCAGATGTCTCCGGAATAATCTACCAAGGCTGTTCCCTCAGAAGGACCAGATTTAAGCTCTCCAAAAAAGCCTCAGCTCTTCTGCCTAAAGCCAGACATTTCAAGTTTTTCCTTGTTTTCTTTACTGCTTGTTTTGTTTTTTGTTGTTGAATGCTGGTTTAGGATACTCTCTGCATCTTAAAAATCACTTTTTCTTCTTGAGTCCTTGATCGATTATTTCTTCCACCCTTCCTAGGTGCCGTTGTATCTCTCAGATAGCAGCTGGTCCTCAAACACTTTTACCTTTTCAGGCTACATAACCATGTCGCTTACTCTGGCTTCAGGGGGGAAAGCATCCGGCAAGAAGACACACGGAGCATAAGCCCTGTGGGTCACTGGATCAGAGCTTCCCATCCTGCCTTCTGGGGCCTAGCCAGCACTTCAGTTGCTGTGGGTCTGCACCACAGGAGGGAGCAAGCAAGCACTTTGCACCAGGAGGCTCACCGATTAACTGCTCCATCGGCTCCCGCCTCAAAGCCAGTGAGTCCTTGGTAACAGGATCCTTACTGGTTTGCTCAGCTAGGTCCAGTTCAGGTTCTCAGAAATGGGTCCCCAAGGCTGACTGAACATCAGGATCGCCTGAGGATCCCCTGAGGAGTGTGAACCTACAGCTCTGGGGCTCCACCCCTGAAGTTCTGGTTCAGGAGGTCTGAGACGGGGCTCCCCAGCGGAGCCTGATGATTTGCCTGCTCTGGGCTACCTTAGGTCATCACAAAACAAAATCATCACTTAGAGAACCACCTTGATCACAGCAAGCCCAAACCCTCACTTAACTCAGCATTCCTGGTTCCACACTAGCATCACTCTACAAGCTTTAACAAAGTTCAGTGCTCGGGCCCCACCCAGGACAATGAAGTCAAGCTCTGGGCTAGAGCCAGGCATCGGCATGTTTTTAAAGTTCCCTGGGTGATTCTAAAGCATGGTGACAATTGAGAACCTTTCTTCCCAAGGCCCCCAACAGTTCTCCTCAGCAGGAACCTTCTGCTTCCTCAAGTCTTGTTCTCCAAGCTAATTTCCATTCTTCTGCCCAGTGGTTCAGAGTTATTTGGCTGGGGGAAAAGAGAGGGAGAGGAAGGGGCCAGGAGTATTTTTTTTTTAATATTTATTTATTTATCTGGTTGTGCCGGGTCTTAGCTGCAGCAGGTGGGCTCCTTAGTTGCAGCATGCATGTGGGATCTAGTTCCCTGGCCAGGGATTGAACCCTAACCCCTGCATTAGGAGCACAGAGTCTTATCCACTGCACCACGAGGGAAGTCCCAAGTGTTTTTTTTAAACCCGCTAGGTGACTCCAACGGTCAGCCGAGGTTGGGACCCACTGTCCCTAGCTCCTTCCCCAGCTTCCTCTAGGCTGTTCCCTTAGCCTCTTCTGAGGCAGAGAGAAAGAGAATAGAAAAAGGAAGAGACCAAAGGTGAACCCCTGAAAAGCTTTGGGGATCAGGCCAGCACAGAGCTCCACCTCCCTCCCTGCTGGTGAAGAGTTTGTTCCGAAGTTCACGTTGACCCCATACCAGAAAGACCTCAGCGCTCTGACTCTAGTCCCCTTGCTGCTGTGAATGTGGAACATGAAATGTAAGCTTCCTGGGCTTCCCTGGTGGCGCAGTGGTTAAGAATCCGCCTGCCAATACAGGGGACACGGGTTCGAGCTCTGGTCAGGGAAGATCCCACATGCCGCCGAGCAACTAAGCCCGCGAGCCACAACTACTGAGCTCACGTGCCACAACTACTGAAGCCCGCACACCGCAACTACTGAAGCCTGTACGCCACAACTACTGAAGCCTGTGAGCCTAGAGCCCGAGCTCTGCCACAGGAGAAGCTACCGCAATGAGAAGCCCGCGCACCGCACCGAAGACCCAACGCAGCCAAAAATAAACAATAAATAAAATAAATTTATTATAAAAAAAAAGAAATGTAAGCTTCCTCACTCCCAGCTTAAAATGGATAATCCCTCTGGAAGAGGCAACTAGCTTCCAAGTAGAAAGTTCAAAGGGCAAAAGGCAGTTGGGGGCCCAGCATCTGGCTGTTCCACCTCATTAGCCACAAGACATGAAGCTTTCCAGTACCAGGAAAAGCTGCCCAAGGACAGTGGCCAAAGCTCTCAGAGATCTGAAGTCCTACAGTGTCCACGAGTGGCTCGAGCAGCCGCCCTCCCCTCTGCCCGGGCCCCACAGTGGCCCTCAGCCCCCAACACCCTGAGAGCCAAGAGATGCAATGCCTTTCTCGGCCAAGCTGAATCTGGAGCTGTACCTTCTGTTCACTCCTCCAGCCGACATTCACTGAAAACCACCTACTACACGCAGATCACGAGGGTCAAGCGTCAGGGATGCCGAGATCGCCTGACCCCTAAAGAGTAGTCTGTTCACAGGCGGCCCCGCATGTGTGCTGCTGGCCGATGGGTACAGCAGGCAGACCGAATACACAGGAGATAAAACATCCCATTAACAAAAGGCAGAAATCTAGACCAAAAAAACTGGGTCACAGGGTCGCTGACATTCTTACATACATCATCTAAGTTAATCTGACAGAGTAGGTTTATTATCTTCATCTTACAATTGAGAAAACCGAGGCCACTCAGCCAGTGGCCAGCTCAAAAGCTTGTACGCATTCCACTACACTACATGCCCCCCATTTGCATGCAAGGATGTGGGCCGGGGAGTGGGTCTATCTCCCCCTGGGGTAACAGGGCTTCCTGGCTGCAGAGAACTGGAGCAATCCTCAAAGAGCTCTGAGAAGCCAGAGTAATCAGCTTCAGGAGGGGCTGAATGCACACCCCTCTGGCTGGGAAAAGTAACCATTTATAGAGCCCTGAACGGGACAGCAAGGTTCCTTCAGAACTCAGAATTCATCCATTCATCCATTCATTCTTCCATGCATCCATCCATCCAATAAGCATGTATGGAGCTTGAACCCACTGTGTTCCAGACCCTGTGCAGAATCTTTGATTAAGACCCAGTCCCCAGCCTTCCCAGAAAAGTAAACTTGGGCGAATACAAGAATCAGGTGTTATGAAAGTCACTGAGAGGCAACCCATCCAGTCTGGGGGAGTGAAGTGGGTGCAGGTGGGCACCAGGACCACTGTTACCTGCACTGAGTGTACAGAGGCTGATGCTGGGGTGGGGGGAAGGGAGGTGGAGTTCCTGGTAGAGAGGGCAGCATGTGATTACCCTGACCATGCAATGAGTGAAGTCACCCATGCATACAAAAAACTTACCTAAGCAATAATCCGTAAATGATTTCAAGGTCTATTAGCAATACTAGCTTATCTAGGGCTGTAGTTAGTTTATCAGCAGTTCTAAAGGAGGACTACACCTGTAAAGGAAACATAAGCCACCCAGACAGAAGTAGAAATCATATATGCTCTCCCGAAATTTGTCACTGATGAATAGGAAAGGGTGAAAGTATGGTAGAAATATAGATCACGCCTCTGTGAGGTAGAGTCCTATTCTACAGATGAGGAAACTGAGACTAATGAAGTTAACCTGCCTGATGCCGTGCTCCTCAACACCATACACCGTTGCCTTTCAAAGGGATGAGGATGCGCCCTGGACTGTTCAAGGGACAGAAATGCTGACTCCAGGATCCCAAGCATTCCAACCGTGGGGAAGACTTCATTGTAGGGTATGAATATTTCATCCAAGTTTTCCAGAAACGCACCCCCAAACCAAACTAAGGTGGGCTTAAGTCTTTCCCATAAACTCCCCCCTCAGCTTTGGTCCCTTCCACTAACAACCGCCTTCCTTGCCTCCAGGGTCCATCTTCTAGAAAGCACATCTATATTCCCTTCCCTGCCCTTTCTCCACAATGCAGTCTGACATCTGCTCCACTACTCCAGTGAAAAGCCTGCCAAAGTTCCCCTTGACCTCCTTCTTGTCAATTCCAACGATGTTCCATTCCATATTTTATTTAACAGTTCTTCCGAGAAAGGCTACTTTTGAGTGTAAACCCACCTCCCTTGGGTGCACTGCCTTTCCTCAGAACACTTTACATATCTGTCCCTCCCATCAGCTGTGAGCTATGTGAGGGTAGAGATTGGGTAACAGTTATCCTCGTATCCCCAGGGCCTAATCCAGAACTAGGCAGAGTTGATACTCAATAAACCATGCTGGATAAATAAAATCTCTCTGAAATCTGACTCCGCCCTCACTGCCCTGAAATTTCCCTCTCCAAAGTCACCAGTGATCTTCGTGTTGATAAATCCAAACAACTCCACTCAGTCCTATCTAGCTTGACCTCTTAGCAGACTGGACACTGTTGGCCAAACTGCTCTCTTCCACTCACCCTCTCCACGTTTCCCTATTTCTCTGGATGCTGCTTCTCCCCCTTTTTTGCAGAATACCTCTCCCTCAACGTTGGTACTCTAAGGATTCTTATAATTCTAAGAATTCCAAGAATGCTATCCAAAGCCCTTTTCTCTTCCCTTTCTATATCCTGTCCCAGGATCATCTCATCTGCTACTGTGATTTCAACTACTATACACTGATGATTCCCAAAAGTATATCACCAGCCCAACTGTCATGATTCCAGATGCACAGGAATATGTAACCACCTACTCAACATCACCAGGCACAAACTGATCCCATCAATTTCTTGCAAACCTACTACTGCTCCTCCAGTGTTCTCCCTATAAGTAAATGGCATCACCATTCACCCAGTTGCCCAAGCCAGATGCCAAAGCTCAGTATCTTATCATCATTGACAATCTCTACCCATATCTAACTGGTGTCCAAGTCTTTTTTTTTTTTTTTTTTTGCCGTACACAGGCCTCTCCCGTTGCGGAGCGCAGGCTCCGGACGCGCAGGCTCAGCGGCCATGGCTCACGGGCCCAGCCGCTCCACGGCATGTGGGATCTTCCCAGACCGGGGCACGAACCCGTGTCCCCTGCATCGGCAGGTGGACTCTCAACCACTGCGCCACCAGGGAAGCCCGGTGTCCAAGTTTTAACCAGTACCTTCATCCCCAAAACATGACTGTAGTCCAAGCCACCAGCATGTCTCACCAGGATCATGGCACAGCTTCCTAACTGGTCCCACTGCTTTTCGTCCTGCAAAGTCAGAATAATCTTCCTAAAAATCACAAATATCACTCCCCTACTTTGAAAGCCCAAAAAGGTTTTTCACTGCCTTCGAAGAAGCCCACCAAACTCCTTAATATAGCACGTGTTGTAGGTTATATTTTCCAAAGATATCTCGCCAATATCTCCCATCCCACATGCTTTTCATACAATGTGACTTTAACGCTCTGCCCATCAAGAGATAGGGTCTGTGCCTCTTAAAACTGGATGGTCTTCTGTGAATGTTTCTACCTATATAGTGCTGCAGGAGTGATACCATGTGACTTCAGAGGCGAGGTCATAAGAGGCAATGCAGCTTCCACTTTGCTTGCTCGGATACTCATTCTTGAAGCCTTCAGCCACCGAGTAAACAGTCTGATTGCGCTGAGGCTGCCATTATGTGAGAAAGCTCAATGTAGTCCATATAGAGAGACCACATGGAAAAGCCCTGACGTGACTTGAGAAAAAGATGCCCATCTAGTCTGCATCTGCTTCAGCTTCCGCCTGTTTCAGCTCCTGCCACCATCTGTCTACAACCACATAAGACCCTGAGCCAGAACTGCCCCACTTAGCCCTTCCCAAATTCCTAAGCCATAGAAACCACGAAAGAATAAAATGACTGTTTGAAAACACTTAGTTTTGTGTGATTTGTTACACAGCAATAATAACTAGAACGGTTTAGATAAAGCCCTGAACAACCTATCCTGTGACCTCCATCTACCTCTGCAGGCCAACTCTCAACATTTCCTACCTTAAACGCAATACCTGAGCTCCTTTCAGTGTCTCAAAGATGTCCTTTCTTGTCTTCAAGTTTTCACACATTCGTTCTTGCTGCCTGAGATGCTCCTCTTCCCTCTCTACTCGGTTAATTCTTCTTCACTCAGGTGTCAACTTCCTTATGGAGAACTTCCAAACCCCTAGGCTATTCAGGTTTCCTCCTGGGCTCCCTCTGCCTCACAAGTCACAACACTCATCATGATCCATTGTAATCTTGGACTGGGTTGCCCATCTGTACACACACACACACACACACACACACACACACACACACACACACACACACACACACACACACACACGAGAGCTCCATAACGACAATGACCAGTGCTGGGAAAACAGCAATTCAGGCTTTTGTCGTTTCCTACCTAGATTGGTAAGAAAGGTATCTAACCCATGTCTCTGCCTCCAGACTTGCTCTTAGGTCCCACCCCAGCTGCCCTGCTCCCTCCTTCCAATCCTGCAGTGCCTCCTTATAGGCTTCAGGAGAAAATCTAAACCCTCTAGGAAGGTTTGGCCTCGTGCGCTAACCCCTTGCCTCCCCTTGTCCCCTCACATCCCACAATCCCCCATGCACAGCCCGCGCCCCACACTTCTTCTCACCTTTGTGCCTTTACATTGCCTTTCCCTGTGCCTAGAATTCCTTACGCCTTCTTCATTCAACAGACATTTACTGAGTACCTAGCGGACGCCAGGCACTGTTCTAGGTGCCAGAGGCTCAGCAGTGAGCAAAACAAAGTCCTTACTTTCATGATGCTGATACTCTAGAGGCAAAGATAGATAATAAACAAGTAACGAATTAATGTCAGGTGGTAAGAAGTCTAGAGAGAAAAACAAAACCGGCTGGGAGACTGCGAGTGACCATTTTAGATGGGATAGGTCTCTGGTAAGGCAATATTTGTGCAAAGACTTGAATGGAGTAAAGGAATAAGCTCTGAAGGCATCTGGGGAAAAAGCCTTCCCGGCAGAAAGAACAGTAAGTACAAAGCCCCTGAAGCGGGAGTGTGGCAGGCAAACTGGAAGAAAAGCAAGAAGGGGAGGCCTGGAGCTGCAGCGGAGAGAGTGAGGGTGAGAGGAATGAGATGTGTCAGAGCGTCCGATGGCGTCGGCTCTGTAGGCTGTGGTGAGTGGGTTCCTCACCGCCCCCCCTTGACTCCTCTCCGTCCTTCAGTGTTGGGTACTAAGTGCGGACCTCACCTCCTGAATTAGCCGCACTCAAGCCCCCTCCAGCACTCACCATATACAATGTTTCACTGACTATTTTTGCCCTTCTTCTCCACTAACCATGAGTTCCCTGCAAGAAGGGCTCTACCTTTCAGCCTCATACTTTAGAGAACCCACCGCATTCAGACTATTTCCTCAAATAGTCAAAACTTTCTTCCTTTGTTCTGGCTCCATGCCCTGCAAGGAATTCCCTGATTACTAGATGGGTTCCCCAGTGACTATGGTACTAGGAAGCGGGTGTCTTGATAGCGAACACATGCCTTCTGCTCATTAGAAATCATACATGTGGGACCTCTCTGGCGGTCCAATGGTTAAGACTCCGCACTTCCAACGCAGCGGGTACGGGATTGATCCCTGGTTGGGGAACTAAGATCCCACATGCAGCATGGCGCGGCCAAAAAATAAAAATAAATAAAAATAATTTTAAAAAAGAAATCACATATGTATGCTCACCATGTCCATTAATAGACTGACATCAACATGTACCTCTTTTTTAGGTAAGTGTGACTCAGTTGGGGGAAAATGATCAACTCTGGGTCATGATGACCCTAGGAAGGCACAGCTCTTGGAAGGGCACATGAGCATCCCAGCGGAAGCCTCAGGTGACCCTCTACCTCATCACTCAGCCCACCTTCCCTATTTCAGAAGGCAAGCCCATCACCCCCCATCTGTCCAAGCCTGAATCCTTAGCATCATCTCTGAGAGCTCCGAAGCCCTCCACACCCAGAAGTCCTAGAAATCCCACCTTATGACTATTTCTTTTCTTTTTTTTTTTGCGGGCCTCTCACTGTTGTGGCCTCTCCCGTTGTGGAGCACAGGCTCCAGAGGCGCAGGCCGAGCAGCCATGGCTCACGGGCCCAGCCGCTCCACGGCATGTGGGATCTTCCCAGACTGGGGCACGAACCCGTGTCCCCTGTATCGGCAGGCGGACTCCCAACCACTGCGCCACCAGGGAAGCCCATGACTATTTCTTCATCCATCCCTTCATCTCCCTTCCAAAGGCACAGCCCACAGTGCAGGCCGTCACTACCCTTCAGGTTGCAGCTCCCTAACCTGGTGCCCCTACCTTCTGTCTCTCACTTTTTTCCAAAAACACTCTCCACAAAGCCAGAGTTCTTCTTCAAAGCAAATGTGATTTCATGTCTCCACTGAAAATCAATAGCTTCTGCCTGCTCTCACGATAAAGTCCAACCTGTTCCGGCACCATATAAACCCCTGCGGAGCTGGCCCTGGGACTACATTTCCAGTCTCTCCCTTCTCATTCCTCTCCTACCCACATTCCAGCCATACCAACTACCTGGAATTCTTGAACCGGTTCTGCGCCTTTTTGTACCCTGCACCTTCACACGCAGTTCCCTCTGTCAGAAGTGTCTGAGGAGACGGCTACGTTTCTATTCAAAATTCAGTTCAGACATCACAGTCCCTGCACTGTCGTCCTAAGCGCTCCTCCCCACAAGAGGAAAGTCGTCTCGCTTGCTCTGAGGGGGCCTCTTTCCCAGCTGCTTGTAAGCCTCTTCCTCTCCCTACTTCTTGGTTTCCTCCTGAAGGGTTACAGTTAGATGAATGAGCTATTACTGCCTAGATCCTATCTGGACAGAATATCTCAGCATCCGACTTGTACTGGTTGCTCATTAAACAAGAGCTGAAGGAAGAAACTCATGAATCGTATGCCCCTAAATTCTTACTTACAATCTCGGTTGCCCTTCTGAACCTTCTTCCAGATCTCTATGTCCCTCTGAAGATTATTAGAGATAGAACAAAGTCCTATAAGCAACCGAGAGAGAGCAATTTTAATCATAATCATTAATACATTACACTTGAGCCATGATTTATGGTTTTCACTGAATCTCATGTCATGCTCACAGGAGTCTGGAAGTAACAGTCACTACACACAGTTATAGAGCCCAGCCTCAAACACAAGTCTGGTATGCTTTTCATTCTATCAGGCTTGTCTCAAATATATGCCATAAATCCAGCACGAAACTCTGTCTTTTATTAACTGGGGAGCTCTCTAGACTAATTGTAACTGTGGCTACTCTGCATGTATTCTTAGGAGGGTGCACATGTGTATGTATGCGTACTTGGGTGCACAAGAGTTTGAGTACATCTCTATTCCCAAATTAGAAGCAGCAAATTAAAAAGACTGATGAAGGCAGGCCCAATGCCAGAATCAAGGAACAATAGCTGTCAGAGACAACACACATCAAAATCATGAAAGAATAAAACCTGAGGCACTGAAGTCGGGCCAGCTGTCTGAGGCCACTGAGGAAGCAAACATTCATCCCCAGACCAGGGGCCTCAGTCATACAAGCTTTGACATGTGCAGTGGTGACCCTGAGTCACCAGAAAAAAAAAAAAAAAAAAAACCTCAAGTTATGAGGGCAAGCAGACATATCACTGGTTTTAAAGAGATTTCAACCAAGATGGCTAAAATAGAATTCTGGTGCTTAAAGGGATGCAGCCCTCTTGGAAATTTTACTTAAGTGGAATAATCCTTACTCTACACAAGATACGTAAGTATATGCCCACGTTTGAGGGGACCCCGAGACCAACAGATCCTAAAATTAGTTTCATCAGAAAGTCAGCCCACCAGCTCATCGGTAAATGATGCCAGAGAAACTACAGGTCACCTTTAAGACCTCAAGGGAAAACCCCCTTCCTGCAACCTAGGGCAGTGCCTTTGTACCTCCCTGACCGTTGCCAGAATGACAAACAGCCCCACACACAGACATGAGTCTGAACCCACACATGGGCACACGAAACACCACGGGAGGAGCCTACAGAGGACAGCCGGCTTTCTGCACAACAGTCAAAAGAGGGAGGCTGGAGAGGAAGCTGAGAGTAAAATGAGGCAGTGGAGAAACTGAAAGGAAAGAGCACATGAGGCTGATTGAGAGGGTTGATCCAGCAAGCAATTGTACCTGGTACAAAATGCCTGTCCCCCCCACAGCTGCCCCTGAAACTGACAGGACCGCTCAGCTTCTCCACAGCCAGGGGTGGGCGGGGTCTCCAAGGTCCCAGGGTCTCTCACGCTGCAAGGGCACTTTTCTAGAACAGAGGCAGCTGAGGGAAGGGGTTGCAGAGGATCAGCCTCTCAGCACCTCCAAAGTGGCTTTGCTGAACGTACAAATTTAAATAATATTTTATTTATGAGATGGAGAAAAAGGCAAGGTAGATTGAAATGACAGTTTTAAGAATCTAGGCCACAAAGAAGGTAAATTGGTGCAGCTACTATGGAAAACAGTATGGAGGTTCCTCAAAAAAACTAAAAACAGAGTTGCCATATCATCCAGCAATCCCACTCCTGGGCAGATATCTGGACAAAACTATAATTCAAAGAGATAACATGAACCCCTATGTTCATAGCAGCACTATTTACAAGAGCCAAGACATGAAAACAACCTAAATGTCCATCGACAGATGAATGGATAAAGAGGACGTATAACATATATACGGTGGAATATTACTCAGCCATAAAAAAGAACAAAATCATGCGTTTTGCAGCAACATGGATGGACCGAGAGATTATCATACTAAGTGAAGTCAGACAGAGAAAGACAAATACGATATGATATCACTTATATGTGGAATCTAAAATATGACACAGGGACTTCCCTGGTCGTCCAGTGGTAAAGAACCCGCCTTGCAATGCAGGGGATGTGGGTTCGATCCCTGGTCAGGGAACTAAGATCCCACATGCTGTGGGGCAACTAAGCCCATGCACCACAACTACTGAGCTCACGCACCTCAACTGGAGCCCATGTGTCACAAACTACACAGCCCACACACTCTGGACCCTGCACACCACAACTACAGAGCTCGCGCACCCTGGAGCCTGCATGCCACAACTAGAGAGAAGCCCACACGCCGCAACGAAGAGCCCACGCACCGCAACAAAAGATCCCGCGTGCCTCAATGAAGATCCCAATGCAGCCAAAATTTTTTAAAAATTGTAACTAAGACCCAATGCAGCCAAAATTTTTTAAAAATTGAAAATAAATAAATAAATAAAATACGACACAAATGACTTATCTATGAAACAGAAACAGACTCACAGACATAGAGAACAGACTTGTGGTTGCCAAGGGGGAGCAGGGAGGGGAGGGATGGACTGGGAGTTTGGGATTAGCAGACGCAAACTATTACACATACAATGGCTAAACAGCAAGGTCCTACTATATAGCACAGGGAACTATATTCAATATCCTGTGATAAACCATAATGGAAAAGAATATGAAAAAGAATGTATACATAAGTATAACTGAATCACTTTGCTGTACAATAGAAATTAACACAACATTGTAAATCAACTCAACTTCAATGAAATAAATTTTTTAAAAAAAGAATCTAGCCCACAGAAAAACTCATGCAAACGCAATAGGATATTCACTGAAGTGTTATCTGTAAGACTGAAAAACTGGAACCAACTGAAGTGGCCATTACCAGAGGCCTAATTAGCTAAACATACAATACATCCTTAAAATTAACATGGAATAACATGAAGCATTGTTTTAAAGTAGATCTGTAAATCGAAAAGAGCATCACTGATAAATTCTGGGGAAAAAACCAAACTGTAGAATTACATGTGTACTATGATCCCATTTTTGTAAAACAAAACAAAACTACATCCCTTGAAAGAAGAAGAAAAATGTCAGCAAAGGTAGAGACTGCTAATGATGTTTACCATAGGAAGCTGGGAGAAAGGATTTTTTTTTTCTTGGACACTGATGCTGTTTGAATTTTCACACTTAGCGTACATTAATTTAACAACAACAAAAAAGTGTCTGTCAGAGGCATTCCTTTCCATCTCCTTCTTACCGACTAAGCAGACTCACGTGCTGGCCTCTGCCCCACGCTCCACCCCACCCCTCCTGCCCAGCCCCACTTACAGATGCAGGCAGCAGCCAGCAGGCGGCCAGCAGCATAGGGGGCTAAGCAGTTCGGGAAGATGGGCTGCACCATGTAGTTGGCAAAGGTGATGGCAATGATGGCCTGGCTGGTGGGCTCGATGATGAGGAGGGAGGTCCAGAGTCGGATGAAGGCAAGGAGCTCTCCGAAGGCCTCGAGGATGTAGGCGTAGCTGGCCCCAGATTTCTTAATGGTGGTGCCCAATTCCGCATAACAAAGGGCCCCAAAGACGGAGAAGAGGCCCCCAACAGCCCAGATGACCAGGGAGAGGCCAAAGGAGGCACTGTATATGAGCACGCCTTTGGGGGAGACAAAGATGCCCGAGCCAATCATGTTCCCCACAATCAGGCACACGCCGTTCAGCAGCGAGATCTCCTTCTTCAGTTTTACCTGCTCCGACCTGGGGCTGGCTTCATCTGCCAAAGGGGAGGCGTCCCTCTCATGCTGGGAGGCCACTTCATACTTAACACCGTCGACCATGGTGGAGGAGGAGAAAGCCTTCACCAGCTTTCTGGCATTGCCCTCTAAGGAAGAAAGGTGAAGATATATAGCAGGTTGGCAATTACAGAGAACTCTCCTCCACAGGGGCCAGAGTGGGCAAGCCACCCACGCCCACCATTTCAGAGACCTCTCTCTCACGTCCCACCTCCCATGAACCTCTTCTCCATCTGGCTCACCAACTCGAGTCTTTAAAGGATGGCACTCATTCTCCAGAGAGAAAGCATGTTTCTCATCATCAGACTAGCACTGCCCACCTGATTTACAAGATAGAAAACTAAATCCCGGTTCTATCTGAGCTCATTGGAGACGGGAAGACGAACAATTTGGCAGCTCCCACGTGTAACCATAATGATTTGAGCCTGTGCTTTTCAGCCTTACCCAAAAAAAAGTCTGTCTTCCCTCCAATTTCAGTCTCACCTGTCACCTGTGATGAGATGCAACCTTGGGAGCCAACCTTGCAAGCAGCTAGTCTGTGGGTTCTCCTCACAACACTGCCCTTTCCCCCCAAGGACCCTGGCTCTGGCAAAGGCTTCAGAGAGCTCTTGTCGGAAACTCACAACTATCCACCTGTTCAGGGAGTAGCCCTTAACAACCCTCAGCTGAACTCTTCAGCCCCAGCAAAGCCCAACCAGCCCAGCCCCACCCAGAAAGAAGACAGGCCTCCTCTGCTCCGTGCTTTTCCTTTCCCAAATACCATTCCCAGCCCCTCATGTTGTAGGTCTCTGGCCATGAAATCCCTGCATAGTTGCATCACCCAAAAAAAAGTATGGATGAGAGATCAGTGATCCAAACGTGCAGCCCAACCTAGAGATGACTGGAGGCAGCCGATGACCACTCCCCACCCGGCAGGTTGCTGCTGGAGAGACAGCACCAAAGCAGAGGCAAGGAAACAGCTGAAGCGGGGTAGCAAATGCTGGGCATCACGGAGCAGGAGGTGATGAGAGGAGGTCAGGCCAGGCTGGCCAAGCAAGTGGACAGATCCTAGGGCTAGAGGCACTCAGGAAAGGAAGCAACTGGACACAGCAGAGCAGCAAAGGGAGAGTGGGCAAGATGAGCGGGGCTGAGGGAGAGGGTGGGAAGCACACTCACTCCCTGGCCCTGGGTGGAAGCAGGTCCCCGAGGCAGCGGCCACACAGAGACACAGCCTCTGGGAGCTGTGATCTGACCACTCCTGCTCTTCAGCCAGTAGTAAAAGGAAAGGCCGGGCAAATGCTTATGGATTTAAGTCATATCAAGAAGTCAAGAAGGGCGGAGGGACAGAGGGAGGGGGAGAGGGGTGTTAAGCAACTGTCTGGGTCCAAGGTTCACTGGCCCTTCCCGTCTGCAAGGGGCAGGCTAGGAGCTCTTGGCTCAGCACTTTCTGTGATAAGAACGCCCTCTCTCAGAAATCTCCTTTGTCAGCTCTGCTCCAGGACCAGGGGCCCAGAAGAAAGGATTGACAGTCAGCTGGGTGGGTGCAGTTTCTGCAGCCCTGGGGAAGCTGTCCCCAAGCAAAGTAGCTGAGGACAGGGCTGCGGCTGAGAAAGAATGCACAGCCCTCTCTCTCTCCAGGCCCTGGCTTAGCCCCACTTCTCTCTCACCCTGAACAAGAAAGGCAGGAAGGTTGCACATTGTGCCACAGAGGCTTGTTCACATGCAGATTAGAGGAAGTGTAAGTACAGTCCAACTCGTGATCGGGCGTCCTAAGAGAACTCTGCACACTTCCCCACACAGAGTGAGAGGTGGCCGCCCGAAACTTGCGTCATGACCCCAAGGCTGATCCTCAAGCTGCTTCCGAGGAAACAAGGTCAAGAAATGAGACTGAAACCTCTGGCTGCATCCATGCCCAACTCACAGGCCCTTTCATCCTTAAGAAAACATACCAGGATCTATGGGCTAAGCATAAATTCCTATAAACACCTTCCCCAAATACAAGTTTACTCTAATTTCCTAAAACTATGGGTAAATAAGTTTTCACTGAGCTATACTGGACAGGCCCAGAACAGACAGAGGAAGTTGAGCAATTTGGGGAAAGCATATATTCTGTTTTTAGAGTCTACTTAACTCCGGTATCCTGGGTCTCCTTTACCAACAGAAATACACCCTACTTATTCTGAAATCCAACTGTCTTTCTGTTCCTTCTCGTGCCCTTTCAAACCCCCTTTGGTTATTCAACTACCAGAGAACAAAGATCTAAAAAGCCCTGGGGTAAGGGGGGTGCTTATCTTTACCCTACAACCTCCCCTTCTCGTCCCTTAAACTTTTTTTTTTCACCCAGGAGGGGGACCCCGATGTTAGCCTTCCCAGAGATCATATCTCCCAAGCCACTCTCACAAAAACTTCTGAAATCCATCCAGAAGACTGTCCTTTTCTCCCAGCTCCCACTTAAACGTTCCTATAATAATAGTAACTCATTTATTGAGCACTTAACCAAGCCAGACATATTGCTAAACACCTACATGTCTTATCTCATTTAATCCCCCCAGCAGCCCCTTAAGGCAGACACTAAGTAAGTCACATGCCAAGATGCCATAGCAAGGGAGGCAGGTAGGTTAGCCAACAAAGCCCAAGCTCTGTGCTCTCTCTCCAACCTCCCCACCCGCTCTGACCTGCCCAGTCTCTAGCCCTCCTCTAAGGCAGGAAAGCCCTTTAGATGGCTCTCTAATGAACTACCTGGGGGAGGATGTGATTAGATTAAAAGAAAGTCTCTGCTGTCCTTCAGTCTAAAGTCTAGGCTAGGGCGCAGTGGTTAAGAATCCGCCTGCCAGTGCAGGGGACAAAGGTTCGAGCCCAGGTCCGGGAAGACCCGCACGTGCCGCGGAGCAACTAAGCCCGTGCGCCACAACTACCAAGCCCACGCTCTGGAGCCAGCGAGCCACAACTACTGAAGCCAACACACCGCAACGAAGAGTAGCCCTCGTTCACCGCAACTAGAGGAAGCTCGCGCGCAGCAATGAAGACCCAACACAGCCAAAAATAAGTAATAAATAAAATAAATAAATTTAAAATAAAATAAAATAAAGTCTAGGCTAAAGGCTCCAACAAAGCCCATCCATCTCCTTCCTGGCTGCTCCTCCCCTTTCTCATCCCTTTGCAGGAACGAGAAACGATTACAAGTCCTCTTGGCAGTGCTGCTATATTGCTAGGGTGCCCACTTCTAAAGCAAACAAAAACACACGGAAACACATCATCACGCTAGGCCTTTTAAGATCAAATTCCCTGGCACCAAGGGTGAGCATGTGTCCTAATGGGGCATAGGGAAAAGGAGTGAAGGGGCGACAAATGAAGGGGAAACTGTAAGGTTAAGTAGGGAGAGACGTGTGCAGGGTTTATTTTCTGGCTGGTGGTATCTGAAAGGTTAAATCCTCATCGTGGAATCTTGAGACAAAAACCCACTGGGGTGAAATCCACACTCCAGCAAACAGCACACCCTAGTGGTCTCACCAGGAAGTGCTTATCTATATGAATGGAATCCCTTTCCTAGCCTACTCCTTAGTAGACCCACTCAAACTGGACGGAGGAGGCTGACTTCAGAGAAAAGATGCCCCCTCTTTTCTCAACCACGGCCCAGCACTAGCTCCGTGGGCAGGAAGGTACCATCCTTGGCGGCTCGCATTCCTTCCTGAGACCCCAGCTCTCAGGGTCATGCCTCCACCATTCAGGCAGCCTGGAACCAGCAGGACCTGTCCTGAAGTGCTCTCCCACCCCAGGCTTTACAAGAGAAACTTGCAGAGCCTGGAATCCCAGGAGATAACAGAGTTCCAGATACGCAGCACCCCGTCTCCTTCCTGTCTGAAGTGCATACCCCTCTGAGGACCTAGTGGAGATTACTGGACAACACACTCATCCTACAGGAGAAGTTTCAGATTCAGGGGTTCAGGGAACACAGGGAGCAGGGCCCCAGCAGGCAGGGAAGCCCCGCACCCTGACCCCACCTGTGAATATGGCAAAACCAAAACACGCTTCCTCCAGGGACCAGCATACCGTTCAGCGTCTTGGTTCCTCGGTCAAGCTCAGGGAGCTAAGGTGAAAAGACACTTTCTCCCCCAGACACCCGCATCCTGCCTTCCTAGCTCTCACTGGGCTGTGCTGCCTCCCCGAATATCAGGAACAGAAAACAGACACACTCTGCTCCAGATGGATTCCCCCATCTCCCCAAGCTGGGAGCTCAGTTACTCCCTCCCCCATTCTCCATTTGTTTTTCTATATTCCACTGTAGCTATGACAGTCCCTTTAAAAAAATTTTTTTTTAAATTGCAGCAAGAAAGAAAGTGTTTACTTCTGTGGCCAGGGCCTCCACGAATGCAGCGCTGAAGTCTCTGGGCAGAGGGCTCTGCATGGGGAGGGCTGGGGCTGGGAAAATAAGAGGCTCACGGGTCTCCGGTCCAGCCAGTTCTCAGGACTCACTCCATCCTCCTCTGACACTTCCCCTCTCGCCCATCGTCCCTCCTCTCCCATCTCTTACCTGTCCTGAGATCTTCGGGCAGGTGCGAGGAGGAGGAGGTACCAGCACTCGGGAGGAGGGGCAGGTGCTGGGAAAGGGAACCCGGGGTAAGGCTCGAGCTCCAGCAGCTGTTGACTCTGAAGAGCAGAAAAGGCAGAGTGTGACTCCGGGGACCGATCTGGAAAACAGGAAAACACATGTGTGACTCTGGCCGGCAGCAGGGAGGGGCCAGGGAACGGGTTGGAGCTGGGACAGCCTGTTCAGACCCAGAGGACCTCAACGCCTGCCTGCCTCCAGGCACCTTCTCCACTCGGAGCCTCAGCTCCTCCTCCCCTCTACCTCAGCCCCTGAACTTCCTGCTTGTCCTGCATTTACTGAGGTCTTGAGTTTTCCCAGTGACCTAGGACCTAGGTGCTCTCCTGATGCCCTTTACAACTCCCCTCCCCGCTCATTCCATTCCCTACTCATCTCCCACTCACATACTATCCTTGGCCCTGTGGAGGGCATAGGATCCATGGTTAGGGCGTTGGAACTCTGTGGTCCCATCTCAAGAGCCTCACTGCCATTTCAGCCCCTATGTAAGCCATGCATACCAAGGAAGGCCAGTTGTGGGGTTATAGCCACGCACACACCCAAACACTAAGCAAGCCCGCTCACATATCAGGTCCCCAGGTGGTTCACGTGATGCAAGTGTTGCCAGGTAAGAGCCGGCCAAGTGGACCAGAGCAAGCCCTGGCACCCTGGGCAAGCCAGGGAGTTGGCACCCCCTCAAACCAGCATTATTTAAATATCTGTTGAATGTTTATGTAGCAGAAGTGGGAGAATACCGATTTTCTTGGAATAAAAACTGGAAGCCTCATTCTTTCTCTTCAAAATTAGAGCTTAATGCATGAATTCATTACATGCAGTTTTCTGAAGCAGACAGTTTCTTGGTAGGCATATCAAACCATTCTGAATGTAGACAATGGCATAAATCTCAGGGAGTGGCACGTCACAGCGCATAGCACATTTTCAGAATTCCAGCTGTGATCACTGCCTCTAGGCAACTATCAGTTGGCTGGTCTAACCCTGCAACTTGTACCTGTACCTGCGTGTTGCAGAATTATTCTAGAAACAGGTGGTCTAGGTGAGCAGTCGTCAAGGATTCTGTCAGTGGAGGGGAGCCAACTTACAGTTCACCAAGAGACAGAAGTCCGAGCTCATTGGCTCCAAACGTCTGAATTACCCTAAGGATAATTTAGCGCCCTTTTAGACCCAGGCTGCTTGCCCAGCTGGCCTGCCCCTTAATCCCACTCTGGGCTCAAATCCAAGTTGTAAATGAGGGAAGTTCCTAGGAAGACAGCCCTAAAGCTGCCCCTCTTGGCACTGGCCCCTGTTCCCTCTCCCTCACTGCAGCCACACTGGTCTCCTTGCTGTTGCCACACAAGCATGCTCCCTGCCACCTCAGGGCTTCTGCAATGGCTGTTCCTTCTGCCTGGAACATTCTCCATGTTACTGTTCATTCCCTCACTCACTCCATTCAGGTCTGTACTTAAACACCACTCTAATCAGAGACCTTCCCTGAGGAGTCTCGGAAGGAGTAACTTCTTCCCTTTGCCAATCTCCATCCGCTTCACCGGCCGGACTTTTCTTCAAAGGCACCCACTATCACCTGGAGTTTGTTTGTTTGCTGTCACCTCCCCCACTAGCATGCAGCACCACCAGAGCTTTACTCGCTGGCATCCCCAGCGCAGGGCCCGTGCAGACAAACGAATGTTTGCTGGAAGCATAAATGAATGAACAATGCCCTTCCTCCTAGACTGATTTCCCAGTTGGGCTCCGGGAATGTCCTGAACTTGCCCTTCAGGCCCACCTATGCTGCAGCTGCTCTGGCTCCTAATCGACGAGTTTTGAGGGGGGAGGGTATTTATTCTTTTTGATTGTAATGGGTTGAAGGAAAGGAAAAGAGTATAGTTTTCACAGTTTTACTTGGCGGTCTAGAATGATTTGAAAGGGACTTTCCGCTTCCTCAGTGGTAAAACAAAAACAAAAAGCCCCTCATCTAACGCGCCTTCCCCGGCTTGGAAGCTCCCGGCTGCTCTGCCCCACACCCAGGCTCAGGTGGCCGGTCTGGGTGCGGCGAGCGCAAGGTGCGACGTCCGCGAAGAAGGAGTGAAAGGGCAGAGGGGGCAAAGGCAGAGGGAGGCAAGCGCTCAGGCCCAAGCAAATGCAAGCGGGTTCGAGGAAAAGTGGAACTGCACGCCCTTCAGCGGGAACTCTCCCCAGACCCGCCCCCGCTGCGCTCCTCGCCCCGCCCCACCCCCCTTCCGCCCCCGCCCCGTCCGCGCGCAGAGCTCACCTTCGCCCGTTTCTCCCGCCCTGCCCCCCCTCCCAGCCTAGCTCTCCCGGCCCTGCCCTCTGACGTCGTCCCCGCCGTTTCCCGTTACTTCCCTCTTTCTCTCGGCCCCCGGTTCCGTGTCTGCGGCCCGAAGATCTCTCCTTCGCACCTCGACCCAGCCACCGCCCGCCCCCAAAGGCCCTCTGGGAGGCTCGGTCGCCTCCGAAGTCCAGGTCTGGCTGCTGCGGCCGAGGCGGGCTCTGCCCTGGGGCACCAGGACCCCACCCCACCCGGACTCCTTCGTTCCCTCCACCTGGCCAAGCAGTCCCCGCCCCCCCCCCACGGGCTCCAGGAAGCGCTAGAAGAGAGAGCTTGTGGTCGGTGTAGGCGAAGATCGCAAAGGTCCGAGAACCGAGAGGCCCCGCAAGCCGCTCCCCTGCCCTGTCCTGGCTCAGGCACAGCTGCGCTGCCCCTGGGAAATGAAAATGACCGCGGATACCCTTAGACGCGTCCTCCGCCCCAGGAACGCTCAGCTTCCTCTTCCCCCCCTCCCAATCCAGCTCGAGCTGGCGGGCCCGACGGGGGTCTGGGCAAGGGCCCCGAACCCAGGCAAGCCCGCCTCCAGCCCCGAGACGCTCTCGGCTGAAACTCGGGAGGGACTGTGGATCGACAAGCCCCGTGGGGGAGGGGAGGGAGCGGCGCCCGCTTGGAGCCAGGGGAGGGGTCTCCCGGAAGGGCGACTCAACTCTCCGCCCCCTCGGGGAAGCTGTTGCGTCAGCTTCAAGATCCCAAATTAAAGAAAGTGGTCTCCACCGGGCCGGGAAGGTGTCGGGCCCTAGGGCCGCCGCCAGGAGGCAGCACTTAACCAAAAATGTCCGGGCTGAGGGTGTCCGGGAGGCTGGAGTCCCCACCGCACCTTTCATCTGAAGAATCTTAGTGGCAGAGTGGACCAATAAAAGAGGAAGTTGCTGGACTAATTCAAGGAAAGGGATGTGAAAATGTTTCACCACGTATTAAACCTAAAAGATGACTTGTAAATAATACAATTTCCTTTAGTAGACTTTATGGACAGTCCAGCTTTGGCATCTTTTAAAGCCACTCTGCAGAGATTCATAGAGAACCACCCACCTTCAAGACCAGTCTGGTGGAAAGGCACACAGCTTAAGAGACTTCCCAGCTACCAGGCGAGAAAAAAAGAGCGTAGCCCGAGGTCATAATTTACCCATCCTGAAGCTGGGTCATTTAACACAGAATTTAGCCTGTACTGATTGAGCAGAGATTTGACAGCCATGGGAAAAGAAAAGGAATATGTTACAATAAATTATGTAAGTAATATGGAAATAATATGCAAAGCAATGTATTGTGTGAGTGGGTGGTTTATAGCTGCCAGTTCCCACAGTTCTTGCATGGAGTGACAGTGATTTTGATCTTTTTTGAGCCGTCCTAAGGAGGAAGCCAATGAAGGAACAGGAAATAAGACACTTCCCAAATAGTTCGCTCTTCTTCAACCTTAGAATTTAGTCACGGTATGCAAAAAGGGGAAGAGGTTGCAAAATGAGGTGGAATTAGCTACCCAGAGTCACCTTCACTTAATGTTCTTTCTCCAACATCATCATTATTCATCACAACAGTTTAAAAAGCACCAACTAGCCCAGTGTACTTGTACAAAAATTACTGTATACAGACCTGACAGAAGGATATTTGAATAAACATGTTGGATGAAAACATGAATGGACAACAATGTGTTAAAGCCAAATGCAGGCTGTGATGCCCTGGAGAGGCAAAGGAGTTTAAGTAACAGAGGAAAGACATGAAGCTCAGATTCCGGATGCTTCCCACCATTGTTAACTCTAGCCTTTGCCAGATGAAGTCCAGAGGCTGAAAGACATTCAGTTAGGGGATGATGAAACCGCTTTCCTGTGGTTTAGAGTCTGATGAAGTCATTGAAGAGTGCTGTCCTAGTGCCAGACCCACTCCCCTGCAACAGTGTTCCATGAGGTCCCTGAGAATGCTGATGATGTTAGCTGTCAGCACTAGAGTTCTCTTTCTCTCTCCCTCTCAAAATCCTAACCCGTATTTCCAACCCATGGATTTCCAATCCATGGATTGTCCCCCCTGCCACATCACTCTAACCACATCAAAGGCTGAACTCACCTTCCTTCCAAAGACCTTTCCCCTCCCAGTTTTCCCAGTTTTACAGATCAAGATTCCCATCTGCCCCAAAGTCCTCCAGCTCTGGCTCCTTGACTCCCACGGCTATTAAATTAGTGCATGTGTTCAGTTCTGCATGTGGAGTTAATATTGTCCACATTATTTGTTCCCCTTAATGCATGTGGCCTTTTTCATGATTTTGCACCCATAGTGTGTGAGCTACTAAAAGATAGAGGAGTGTTGCTGGTTCAACTCCTTTATATAGTGTTGATAGTAGTGCCAGCCTTTCATCTTTCCTACGAATCTTGAATATTGACACCGACGTTATTTTTCCAGCCCTTGGCTCCTACCGCGTGATTCTCCAACTGTAAATTATGTAATGGGATTGCAGTGCTGTCTGCCTCAGCTGTCTATCTCAGAAGCAGCCAAAGGCACATGGAGTCTAGCCTGGGAAAGGTGTTACTCAGTCATTATTGCAACTGTAAAACAATAAATCCACAGCCACATTTTGGTTCAATTTCCTGATCTCTGAAAATTACAAGCTATCTCTACAGTGATTGCTTCCTGGTCTGTCTTATCTATTTTATGGGTTTATTATGAAAATTTATAAAGAAGTGTTTTGTATCATTTATACAGAAGTGTTTTGATAACTGAAAATTAAGTGTACAAATGTAAAATGGTAATGGTACTCTATTGTCTTACTTCCCTTGCTTAGTTTTTTGGGTCCATCCGTTGGCTTACAGCCAAGGTTCTTTTATTCCCATCCCTTCTTCTAGTTCAGCCCTCCCCTATACCATTCTTATTGTTATCAAAACAGCTGCTTTTACTTCTTAAACTAGGACCCACCCTTCCCCTCTTTCAAAGCACAGTTCAGAGCCACCTCCTGTGGAAAAACTTCCCAGTCTTGCAGAAGGAAACGATAAACTTCCAGATAGGCCATTACACCACTCCCTCAGGTTCCCCCAGTCAGCATGTGTTTAAGTGTCTATAGCCTAGCACAAGAGTAATGGCCACTTTTGTAGGAGCTTCACCATTTATAAGGCACTTTCACTTACCTTATCGTTCTTAAAATGTTTTCATAAATGTGATCTATTTTAAGCTTTTTCTTCAATGAAGAAATTAGGGATAAATGACTTCCCCAAGGGCAAGTAAGGCATACCTCGGAGCTAACCACCATAATAAAGCAAATATCACAATAAAGTGAGTCACAGGAATTTTTTAGTTTCCCAGTACATGTAAAATTATGTTTACACTATATTATAGTCTATTAAAAGTGTGCAATAGCATTATGTCTAAAAACAAAAGTACATACCTTATTCGAAAAATATCTTATTGCTAAAAAAATGCCAAAACAATTACAATAGCAACATCGAAAATCACTGATCACAGATCACCATAACAAATAATAATGCCAAAGCTTGAAATATTTCAAGCATTACCAAAATGTGACACAAAGGCACAAAGAGAACAAATGCTGTTTGAAAATCTGGCACTGATAGACTTGCTCTATGCAAGGTTGCCACAAACCTTTAATTTGTAAAAAATGCAATACCTGCAAAGCACAATAAAAGTATGTCTGTGAGTGATAAAAGAAAGAGGGAAGAAGCCACGGATCTGGGTTTGCCACTTACTACTACCTACCTCACAAGGTTTTTGCGAGGATTATATTATACAGTGTGTGGTGGTAGCTCTTATAAAAATGGAATCAGATGTTAGCTCCAATACCTCTTCCTCAAAAAAGCCTTATTAGACAGCCTACTCCAGATCGTTCCCATCATATGCTCACAAGCAGCACCTACTTCCCTTCCCAGCATTCATCTCAGCTGTAATATTACAGTAATGTGTATGATTATTTATCTTCATCTCTCTCTAGACTAGGAGCTCTGAATAGGGACGTCTGCTCTGCTCTCGACACCGAATACAGTGCTTATCACATACAAGTTCTTCAATTTCGTTTGATAAATGAGAACTGAAACCCAAATTTTCTGATTCACTCTAAATTTGACTCTTAGGCTGGAGGAAATATGTTACAGTGATGCCAGAAGACAGAATGCGGTCACGTGGATGTTACTCAACTGATATAAAAGAATAAATTTCAAAGGACTAGAGACCACTGCTGGGCAATTGGGGGGGGGTGGGGGGAAACAGTTCGGAACGGTTTAGTCTGGGCGCAGGCGACTTGCGCACGGTTGTAACCACCACTGAGAATGCATACGCTGAACGACCGTTCACACCCAAAAATCCCTGGAAGCAGTTTTGTCCCTCTTTTCCGTACGATGAGCCAAGATGGCGCGGCCCTTGATTGAAAACCAGATTCAAGATGGCGACTCCCGGCTTCCCGCGCAGCGTCGGGCGTGGCCACGAGGTCACGCCCACTTCCGGTTCGGCGCTTCGGCATGGCTGCTTTGCGTTTACTGCTGTCTAGTAAGCGGGTGTAGGGTCCGGGGGCTCAGGGGTTCGTGGAGGCAGCCCCGGGACTCCTAGGCTGGCTGCACGGCCTCTTTCCCAACTCTGCCGTTTTCCCAGCAGGTGTCCGGAGGCTGCACTGCGGCGCCGCGGCTCGGGCGGGCAGTCAGTGGCGACTCCAGTGAGTGCCGGTCTGGGGGGAACTGAGGGGCCAGAAGCTGGGCTGAGTCCTCACGGAACTGTTTTTCTCCACCCAGGCAGGGCCTTGCCGCCAACCCCTCCGACTACGGGCCCCTTACGGAGCTCCCAGACTGGTCTTACGCGGGTGAGCGCTGATCTGACCGTTAACTCTACTTCGGAGATTTTCACCCAGAGGGAACGCCCGTGGTCGGAGGGGAGTTGGGGGGAGTGTCAAGGTGCGGGTTGTGTCTGAGCGGACAACGTATTGAACTTTGTATTTGGAGTTGGGGGGAAGAAATCCTATTGTTTATTTTATAAATTAAACTACAAACTACGCCTATGGAAAGTAAAGCTAGACAGGATCTTCTTGGTTTGTGGGGATAAGCAGAAGCTAACTCTGATGTGGGGCATCCCGCGGGAGGGACAAGACTTTATGTGTCTAAGAGGGACGTGGTTTTTTTAAAGTTACGAGGAACCGCCCTTCTGTGTGGTGAGTACATTGTTGAGAATTTGTTACCAAGTGCAGGTAGAGCTCTTTGAGAGGCTGCCTAAACGAGCGTCTCAGAGAGAGGCTTAGAAAGAGCGAGGACAGAGGATGACGGGCTCTCTTCAGAAAAGTTTCTTCCTTTACCTTAAAACAAAACAAAACAAAACGCCCTAGAAAGGAAGAACCTTAGAAAAGTTGAAGCCACTCCCCACTGCCTTGGGGCTCCAGTTCACAGGTGGTAAAATTGAGGCCTACAGAAGTAAATTGCTCGGGAGCGCACAGCTAGATAGTAGCAAAGCCAGGACTAGAACTGGGCGGAGGCCAGGGCCCCTTCAACAGCACAGCAACCTGAGTATTGGATTCTACAGGAGTATGAACCTTCTTAATCAGATATTTGGTGGCTGAGGAGGATGGTGAAGATTTTTTCCCTACTTGTTATTTACTGTACGATGCCTAGGAGCTCCTTGAAGTAGTATGGAATACTGGGAAGACTCTAGAATTGAATTTTTTTTTAATTTATTTTATTTTTACTTATTTATTTTTGGCTGCGTTGGGTCTTCGCTGCTCCACGCGGGCTTTCTTTAGTTATTGCGAGCAGGGGCTACTCTTCGTTACGGTGAACGGGCTTCTTGTCGTGGTGGCTTCTCTTGTTGGGAGCACGGGCTCTAGGCGCGTGGGCTTCAGTAGTTGTGGCACACGTGCTCAGTAGTTGTGGCTCACAGGCTTTAGAGTGCAGGCTCAGTAGTTGTGACGCACGGGCTTAGTCGCTCCGTGGCATGTGGGATCTTCCCGGACCAGGGATTGGTCCCCCGTCCCCTGCATTGGCAGGCGGATTCTTAACCACTGTGCCACCAGAGAAGCCCGTGGAATTGATTCTTAATCCAGGCTACTCTACTTGCTAACTTTGTGGTTAGCAAGTTACTTAATGGTATCTCTCAGTTTCCACAAATGTAAAAGAAGAATACCTATCTCAGATGGTTCTTGGAAGGATAAAATGAAACAACCAGTATAAAGCACCTGATATACACAGTATTGGTTCCCTTTCCTGATGAATATTATCTCTTATTTGTCTTGCCTTCAAACTTTTGGACAGAGTTTTCACTGTTTCTTTCTTTCTTTGTAGAAAGCAAGTATCCTTTTAATCTCTGTTATAAACTACTTGAGATCAGATACTGCATTTTTTCAGCAAGTCAGCAGATATAAGATTTTTATTATGGGCCTACACTATACTACAGTGAAAGTAAGGGATACAGTCTGTAATCCCAAGGAACTTAAAAGTCTAGCTGGAAAACAAAGCATGGACATTTTAAAAATTAAGTAATAATATTTCAGTGCTCTGCCCCTTTCCAGAAGGATTTGAGGTGGCTAAATAAGGCTAAAACCAATCAGTAGTACAATAAATGTCCCCAAACAGAGAGATGAATATTAAATGATGGAGATGCATTTCTTTCAGAAGAGAGAGCTGACAGAGTTGAAGAGGTTAGAGAAGGATTTCTGGGACAAGTACAGCTTGAGGTGGGCCTAAGAATGAGAATTTGGCTGGAAGGAAAGGAAAAGAGGGTGTTTCATTATAGAGTGAGAGGGAACTCAGCAAGGACTCACTGGTAAGTAGAACAGTAATCAGATTGCTTGAGTGGAGGGTTTCTGAAGATAAAACAGGAGATTCAGCATTGCAAAGGACCTCGAATTCTAGGCTAATGAGGGAGGGGTAAGTAAAATAGAGTAGGAACATGCCTAGGAGCTTATTCTTGGTGGTTCTGGCATACCTCACCATTGAGGGAAGTGTTCTAGGGGAATTAAGCTACAGTGGGTGTGAAATGGAAAAGAGGAGCTCAAGATTTGTTCTTCCCTCTTTCCTATCACAGCCGCTTTCCCAGGGTCCTGCAGGCCATCTCTAACACTCGCCTTTTCTCTCACTTCTATCTGCAGATGGCCGCCCTGCTCCTCCAATGAAAGGCCAGCTTCGAAGAAAAGCTCAAAGGGAAAAGTTTGCAGTGAGTGGCCAGAGCCCACACAGAGCAAACTGTGTGTAATCGGGGAGAAATGTTAAATTGTAATTTGTCTTTAGTTGGCACCTAAGCTAACACGTACCCCTCACTCCGAGGTTTTATCCGCCAAAGGTTTTAACAGTACCGGGAGAAGGGAGGGTAGAGTGGGTCACTCCTAGGGCAGGAACCAATAGTAGACACCCATTTTGCTGCCTTCCTCCTGCTTCCCAGCCCAGGACCTGGTTCCACCCCTTCCCCAGTCAGGGGTGTCATTTTCCAGCTGAAACCTCTGACTTTGATCTGTGAATGAAAGGATATATGGTGCGGAGCTCAAGCCCCAGATGTTATCCACACTGTTTTCCTGTCTGTTTCAGAGACGAGTTGTACTGCTGTCACAGGAAATGGATGCTGGATTACAGGCATGGCAGCTCAGGCAGCAAGAGAAGTTGCAGGAAGAAGAAAGGAAGCAGCAGAATGCTCTTAAACCCAAAGGGGCTCTACTGCAGAACCCACGACCAAGTCAATAAAAAGCAACTCCTGTCTCCCCCGGCCTGGCTCTGGCTTTCTTTTCTATTACCTAGATGTGTCATCCCAGCCAGAAGAAAGTCTTTATGTTCCCCATCTGTCTTCAGGGCAAAAGAGGATGGACACCAGGAAGAACAGGCTGTAAGATCACTGCCTGGAAGTGTTGGCACAGTGCCCTCACCACAGCTCCATTCCGGTTCAGCAGAATTTTGCTCGGGGGTATTGACCCCCTCTTTTGCAGGCCATAGGACTGGCCCAACTTTGCTGCTCTGCAAACATGAAAAAAGAGGGCAACAGTTTCTCTGGCTTTAGCCACACACTAAAGCTTTTAACAGTCCATACAGAATTCAGGCCTCATGCAGTTACGCATTAATAAATGTTTTGATGAAAAAGGCTTTCCAGCTGAGATCCACTTTTTGGCAAGCAACTGGTATCAGTTCTTGTAAACTTCAGATACATGGCCCTAGAGGATATTCCCACTGGGAAGGCTGACACGGGAACAGCAGACTTGGGTGTTGCATGTTCTGCTGAAGAGTGGGATCCTGAGGTTTCTGTGGTTCTGACTGAATTGCAGAGGTTGGTTGGAGAGAGGCCTGTACTTCCCAACCCCCACTTGTGCAGGGGAGCCCTGCGGTGCTCAGCCCCCAAACAGTGACTGTGGAATAGGTACCTAATAGCCACCATATACTTTAGCTGCACAGGCCCCAGGGAAACCTTTCATTTTATTGATCATGGCTCCTCCCATGGATTCTGAGGGCAAAAGGACCTTTGCTCCCATTAAAATAACGAGCACTGGGCTTTTCTTCCATTCTCCTGCCACAAATAATGTGACAGTTCTTTTATCTCTAGGATTTCTGGAACTTCCTACCTGACATAATTTCTGTCCAGCCTCCTTTATTCCTTCCCTTGCTTTCTTTCCCTCCCTTCTTCTCCACCCCCCCCCCCAACCTCCTTCCTCTCTTCGCTGACCAGTGCAGTTCCTGGATCTTAGATTTCGCTGATGGTTGGGTTTTCTGTGTCCCACACTTTTCCTGCCTCTGTTGTGTTGCTTTTCCAGATCTAGCCCTCAACCTCTTATCTGTCTCCCTTTCCCACCATCAGCTCTAGCCTGCCCTCCCCCTTCCCTTCATACCTCCACCTTTTGTTCTCAGAGTCTGGTCAGCCCCTGAAGGAGGAGATTATACTCTTTCAGGGATTATCTCCTTTTCCGGTATAGAGCGGGAACTAAACCCCCGTAGGCCTGACTCCCATTCTCTCTTTTCTGCAGTTTCACCAAATTTGATTTGCCTTTCCCCGCGTTTCATGGCCTTGCACTCCTTTC
This sequence comes from Lagenorhynchus albirostris, assembly GCF_949774975.1. Taxonomy (NCBI): domain Eukaryota; kingdom Metazoa; phylum Chordata; class Mammalia; order Artiodactyla; family Delphinidae; genus Lagenorhynchus; species Lagenorhynchus albirostris. The sequence goes on along the minus strand of NC_083095.1, from coordinate 74,678,402 downwards.
CTCCCCATCCAGTTTTAGTTCAAGGGGCAGCAGATTGCAAAGGACAATAAAAAAGGGGGCGCATTCGTCTTCCTCCAGGGACAGGACCCCCAGATCCAGTGTGGTGGTGGGATTTGTCAGTGGGTAGTTAGGTTTCGTTATTGTTGCTTTTTTTTATTATTTTTTGTTAGGGTAGGGACAGAGGTGGCTGACAAGAATAAGGGACACAATTTTCAATACGGTTGAGCCACAGGCCCTAGCAGATGACCCCGCACAGCGGGTCTCGTGGACACGGAAGATGCCCCCACCATCCCAGGCTCTGAGCTTCCCAGTGCTTCCCACAGAGGTGAGACGAACGGTGGAAGCAGAGGAATCAAGCCACCCAAAATATGCTTAGTAGGAGAAAGTCTCCCACATCCCGTCCCTTGAGTCCCCCCCAAGCCCCCCGCTCTCGGCTGTGGCCTCAACCCCTGCAGATGGCAGCCTCCACCACAGAAAGGCAACTTAGGTTTTTTTTTTTTTTTTACCCTGCTCTTGGCTGTAATTGGATTCAGACTGAAACAACCACGTCCGCACCGGGAAAGGAGGGCATTGGGGCGGGGGCGGAGGGAGCCTGTGGGAGAAGGGAGGGACCAGAGGAGAGAGCGAGAGAGGGCTCGCCATCCAGTTCGCAGACTAAGCAGAAGAAAGATCAAAAAAACGGGAAAGCGGGGACGAGCAAACAGGCGCTTTCAAGAACAATCCCCTCATCTCCAAGCGGACAGCGCTCTAGGAATCCAAATTCAGTGCCTACGGAAGACAAAAGGCGCCCCGAGGGAGTGGCGGTGCGACCCCAGGGCTTGGGCCCCTACGCGGAGCCCGCACGGCCCGGCTGCCCGGACGGTCGCGGACCATGTCTCTCGCCCCACGACCCGCCCGCAGTCTGCTGCTCCCCCTGCTCGCGCTCGCCTCCGCGCTCGCCTCCCTCAGCTCTGCCCAAAGCAGCTTCAGCCCCGAAGTAAGTGAGCTCCTCCGGCCCTACCCGGAGTCGCGCCCGCCGGGGAGGCGAGCCCGGGGGTCTCCGAGGGGACAACCCCCATTCGGAGAGGAGGGCTCTCGGCGTCTCCGCTGCTCCGGCCTGCAGGGTCCCCCTTCCTTTCCTTTCCCTCCTCATCTCCAAACTTCCAAGTCGATCCAACTTTTGCTTCCTCCAACTACCAACCCCCCAACGCGCGCGCGCGCGCCGCCGACTTTCTTTCCCATTCCTTTCCTTGGAAGAACTTTCCTGCCGGGGCCCACTCCCCACCCCTCCCCTGTTCCCCTGGGCTCTGAGCTCAGCTCTGGAACCGGTCGGGAGCCTGATAAATATTTGGACTCCGCTCAGACCCCGCGCTGTCCTGGTTTCTTGTCATGTGCGAGAGTTTGTTGTTTCTTCGACTTTACAGTTCGCAGGCGCTCTCCCGCCCGCGCTCGCCGGCGCTCTGCCGGCCGGGAGGGCTCCGGGGACGGCGCCCCTTGGCCCGGGCCCCCCACGCTGCGGCCGCCGCCTCGCTGGCGCTCCCGGCCCTCCTCGGACGCGTCGGCTGCCAGGTGCGGTCGGGGGTGGCCGGCGGAGCGGGCCCGACCCCCACCCCATCCCCCGCCTTTCCGAGAGGACCCTCTGTGTCCCGGCCCGGAGCCCTGGCGTCGAGGGTCGCGGCGCTGCCGCCCTGGCCCGCGTTTCCGGACACACAAAGGTCTCCTTGTGAGCCGGGGCCTCGGCCGGGCTGCCGCCTCCGCTCCCTGCTCCCCCTTCGGCGCCTTTAGGCTCTTTTTGTTAATTGCTTTTCTGTGTTAATTGCAGGGAGACTGGGGGCGTCGTACGGGGAGCGGGGTGAGGGCCTGGCCCTGGGCTCCCGCGCAGGTCTTGACTGACTCGGTTGCCCCCCACCCATTCCCCGACGCTGGCCCACCGGGCTCGGGAGGAAGCCGCGTGGGAGTTGTCTGAGGAAGTTTTTCCTCTCTCTCTCTTTTATTTTGGGGTGAAGGTGGGAGACGGATTTGATCAGCTTCTTATTTTGGGCCATCCCAACCCACTCAGCTCGGCCAGGGCCTGGGTGCGGTCGGGAGGGGCCGGGAAGGGCCCCTGAGCAGGGGGAAGGGATCAGGACTTGGCTTCCTCCCTCCTGGTCCCGGCCCTGGTCCCACCCCGGGAGGAAACATCTCCAGAAAGAACACACTCTCTCTGTCCTGAGACTGACAGGAATAGTGTGGCCCTAGGCATGGAGGTGACCACGGAGAGTGAAAAATCTGCCCAGGGGCTAAGCCTGACAGGGTCCAGGAGGGAGGAGGAGGCATCCTCTTTCCGGGCCTGGAGTCTTCATCAGAGGCCCGAAGGGGAGAGCGCCTAACAAAAGGAGCCCGGGCATCTGGGGGCTTCCCGCTGCCAACTTCGCCTGCCCTGCCTTCCTTCCCTCCCCTGCCCCACTAGGTCCCCTTGGGGAGGGGCGGCAGCCCTGGCTCTGTTTTAAGCGGGTCACGGGCAGTCCCAGTGCCAGAACCATCATTTGCTTCTGGACCATGGAGGGGTGGGAGGCAGAGGGAGGGAGGAGCAGGCCCAGAGGCTGGGATCCAGGGCCTGCAGAAGAGCCAGAGATTCACCCCAACCCCCTCCAGGACTCCTAGGCCGGTGAAGTGGGCCTAGGAGTGGGAGGGGTTCCTTGTCCTTGACTTTCCCCTAGAGGAATACCTTGCACCACTCAGTTTTCAGGACAAAGCCAGCCGACTCAGTTCTCTGACCCTGCAGAGTTGCTCCCTCTCCAGGCAAATCTGGAGGGAGAGCTGGGGTGGCCCAGGCCTCAAACAGCCGGCCTCCTCCCACCACCTCCAGGGTCCTGCACCAGCTCCGGGACAGCCCTCTCCTCTCCTTGGCCAGTCTGGCACTTGGCCCTTCTCCCACTCAGCCGCAGACACAAGAGTCCTCTCTTCTGTGGTTCCGACCTCATAGTCTCCTCTGTGGTTCTTGCTTTGCTCGGAGCCTAGGCCTGGGAGGAGGAGAGGAATGGGGGCACTTCCTTTCCAGGACTTGTGGCTCTCTTGACTCCAGAGAAGTCCCTTTCTTGACCAAGTCTCCACCTTTCTCTACTGCATATGGGGTGGGGGTTGTGGGAATATTTAGACCTATCCACCTTCTTGAAAGACTCATCAGGAAGAGGGATGTATCCCAGAGCTCCCAGATGTGGATTCGCCCTATCTCTCTGCCACCCTCCCTCCTGTCATCCTGCCCTAGGAGCTTTGCCCCCTGAGGGTTGAGGGGGCCTGACCTCAGTCTTCCAGCTCCAGCAGTGGGCTGCTCCCATCCTTTCCCAAAGCTGAAGCAGCTGCTCCCCCACCACAGGTCATAAACCCGGGATGTGACTACCCTACAGGTGAGGCCAGGGGCAAAGGGAGATTCCTGCATACTTGGGCACAGGCCACAGCAGGCCTCCTGCAGGCACTAGCTGTGGCATCAGTTAGCGCAGGTCAGGGCAAGTTTAGAGCTCCCAGGAGAGCAGCCCCAAACGAGCCTCCTGCTCTGTTCCCCTCTGGTATAACAGAGGTTAAACTTCGCTCCCTGCCTTCTTCCCCTGAGGAGGGGCTCTCAGAGCGGGTGGTGCTAGGGTTGTTCTGGCCAGGCCTGTTGGCTGGGGAAAGGCTGTGTTGTTTACATCTCGGGCCCTAACTCCCATCATCAGCCATAGGGGATCACTTCCCAGAACCATGTTGCAATTCTTGCCCCTGCCGGCTCAGGTCCCCAGTCAGCTGCTCCTGAATCACCCCCAGCCCCAGTGCAAGAGCACTGCACCACCGTCAAGGCCTGGGCCTCGAGGTGAAGGGCCACGTGGAAAGCCATCCTAATGACCCAGAGTAAGGGATGCAGCGCCACTCTGCACTCCAAGCTCCCGCCCTAGGCAACCTGCAGCCTCCTCTGGACTCCTTAAGAAGGCAAAGCTGGAGCAGGGACCAGAGCCGTCCGAGTAGCATCTCCCCATAGGAGGATCTGAGCATGTTCATGTTCCATATAAAACTTGGCTCATTTTACTTTTCAGGCTTTAGGAAAAGACTCCATTTTTCTTACAATAAAGGCTGACTTTTCCCTCAACAGGGCTTTGCAATGTGGGTACCTTTCAATCAAACACCAAAAACCTAACTTTACTTTAAGGCAATATGCCAGCCTTTATATCATGAACAATTTCACATCATACCTAAAATAAACTACAGTCACCAAAATACTAAGTAAAGTACTAACCCTAATCCTGACCACCATCCCAATCTCCCACTCCCTCTACTGAGAACCTTAAATGGGTCTTTAGGTCCCAAGCCCTAGGTCAGATGCTGCTTGGATGGCGACAGTGGCAGGATCCTGACTCTGTGACTGGATCACATCCGCACCACCTCCAAACGCCCCAGCTTCCCCTATCAGCAGCCAGCCGGAGCCCTAGCTCCTTTTCTGCTCTCCTTTCTGAAAAGATCTCAGCTGTGTATACCCCGGAGGCACAGCATGCCTGTCCCAGGAGAGCCTCATGCCAGGCCCCAAAGCAGAGCTCCTCAGCCTCTCCCCTCTCCATCCACCATGGGCACACCCCAGCCTCAGGTGGGACACGCTGTATTTACAAGAACACCGACACAGAGGAGAAAAGCACTAGAAGGAATCTCAGCTCTGAGAAGACGTCCTAGAACTCAACTAAACCACCAGGGCTCCCATCAAAAGAGTTACAGCCAAAGCCCAGCGCTGTGGTTCCCCACCCCTCCAAGAGGATCAGCCATACTAGGACCCGGGCCAGAGTTTGGGTCCAGCCTGGGAGTTCCTCCAGACCCATTGCCAGAGCCAGGCTGGGAGCTCACTGCCCTTTCCACACCAAGCCAAGGGTGCATTCCAGGTGCCGTGAGGAAACAGAGGCTCCCCTCGGGCCAGGTGGGGATGCTCCAAGCCACATCCCTTTCCCTACAGGCCTGGCTGCAGCAGTATGGCTACCTGCCCCCTGGGGACCTGCGTACCCACACACAGCGCTCGCCTCAGTCACTCTCAGCTGCCATCGCTGCCATGCAGAGGTTCTACGGTCTGCGAGTGACAGGCAAGGCTGATGCAGACACCATGAAGTAAGTGCTAGACCCTGGCAGGAGTTCTGCCCAGCACCCACCGACACAACACTGAGTACCAGAGAGGCTGCCACCTGAATGCCTGATTCCACCCCCACACCTCATCCCCACAAGCTGATCCCGACCCTCTCCTGTTCTTCCAGACCTCATGACCTTGTCTCTTCCCCACACTGACCCTGGGGCCGGACATTCCCCCTCTCCTCTGAAGACCTTTCTCTTTCATACGCTCTCCTGACCACAATCCTCACACCCCAGGGCCATGAGGCGCCCCCGCTGTGGCGTTCCAGACAAGTTTGGGGCTGAGATCAAGGCCAATGTTCGAAGGAAGCGCTATGCCATCCAGGGCCTCAAATGGCAGCATAACGAGATCACTTTCTGGTGAGTCCAACAGGCAAGTGGCCTTTCTCACATCAGGTCACCCTTCCCTATCAGTGGTGCTTAGAGACCCTGAGGCTCCCTTCCCTACTCACCCCTGTTCCTGAGAAGCATCCTCTGGGGTAGGGAGGAAAATGGCTCTCATCCTGGAGACGGGTGCAGCCGGTAGAAGGTATATCCCAGGGCCAGAAAGCCCTCAGTTCTTGGGACAGAGGCATCGTGAGGCGGCGGGAAGAGCTGGGTCAGACAAAGGTGGCTGGACGGCTCAGTCAGACCTGGGAGAGTACAGGAAAGGAGTTCTGCCCCTTGTTGTCCTAACGCACTCCCATCCTCTCCCCACGTGGCTGGACCTCAGCATCCAGAACTACACCCCCAAGGTGGGGGAGTATGCCACGTTCGAGGCCATCCGCAAGGCGTTTCGTGTGTGGGAGAGTGCCACGCCGCTGCACTTCCGAGAGGTACCCTACGCCTACATCCGTGAGGGCCACGAGAAGCAGGCTGACATCATGATCTTCTTTGCTGAGGGTTTCCACGGCGACAGCACGCCTTTCGATGGCGAGGGTGGCTTCCTGGCCCATGCCTACTTCCCAGGCCCCAACATCGGAGGGGACACCCACTTTGACTCTGCCGAGCCCTGGACTGTCCGGAATGAGGATCTGAATGGTGAGCGAGGTAGCCCGGGGACTCTTATCCCTGGAAGAGTCAAGAGTCATTTGTATGGGGGTTCTCCAGCTTCCTCCCCAAGCCTCAGACCCCCAAATCTCAGGGCTCTGGGGGACCACAAACATCTCCCGGTCTGACTTCCAATGAAAGCAGGAATCCTGTTTTGAGCTATTTACATCTGGTCCCTTCTCTCGCCCAATAACTGACTTCCCAGTCAAAGACTTCAAAGCATCTGCATCACTCACTTTTCCAGGCAAATGTCATGTCTGGTTCCTGGTAGAAACTGAGGCCCCGATAGGACCTCAGCTTCCCGATCCTTGCTGGGATTTGGATCCGGCCCCAGAACAGTCTCTCGCCTCTACCCAGAAGAGTTGCTGGCTGGATTTTGCCTCTTCTGCCAGCTATGAGGCTGGAACTCAGGATCTGGTCACTTTGGGTGGAAAATTTGGCAGGCGGGCTTCGTTGTGAACCTGAAGATTCTGATGGGGAAGCAGGGAGTCTGAGGGAAGAGACCCAGGCTGCCATCATAACCATCCCCATCCCTCCAGGAAATGACATCTTTCTGGTGGCTGTGCACGAGCTGGGCCACGCCCTGGGGCTTGAGCATTCCAATGACCCCTCGGCCATCATGGCACCCTTTTACCAGTGGATGGACACAGAGAACTTCGTGCTGCCCGATGATGACCGCCGGGGCATCCAGCAACTTTATGGCAAGTAATCTACGCCCACATCTGCTCCTTCCTCTCTGCCCCTTATCCTCTCCTGTTCTCCCTGGCCTGTGCATTTTCCCCTCCCTCATGCCCTACAGTCTCCCGCCGGCCCCCCCACCTGACCCTGCCTCCATCCGCTCCCACTTTTAAAAGACCCCACCTTTTCTGTCCTTGCCCAGCTGATTGCTTCAGCCTCCCGCAAAGGCCCAGCCACACCTCTCCAAAGGTGTTATCTGCCCATATGTCTGTCCTTTCCTCCTACTCTGCCACCAAGTCTGAAGTGCCCCTCCTGTTCTCTGCCCCAGGGAGCGAGTCAGGGTTCCCCACCAAGATGCCCCCTCAACCCAGGACCACCTCCAGGCCCTCTGTCCCTGATAAGCCCAAAAACCCCACCTATGGGCCCAACATCTGTGATGGGAACTTTGACACCGTGGCCATGCTCCGAGGGGAGATGTTTGTCTTCAAGGTGAGAGGGAGAAGTGGGTTGGTGTGGGGGACAAAAGGGCTCCATGACCGGGAGGCTGGGTGGAAACAGCAGCAGGAGGACTAAATCCTAAAACTGAGGCAGTGGGAGAGCTCTGGGGACTGAGCTGGAGGACAAAGCTAAAGATGTAATGAACTGCCTCCCAGGAGCGCTGGTTCTGGCGGGTGAGGAAAAACCAGGTGATGGATGGATACCCCATGCCCATCGGCCAATTCTGGCGGGGCCTGCCCGCATCCATCAACACTGCCTACGAGAGGAAGGATGGCAAGTTTGTCTTCTTCAAAGGTAACCGGACATTCTGCCTTAGTCTTTGGGTGTGGGGAGGGTCTCCCTGGAGGAGCACATTCCACCTGACTCCTCCAAAGACCGTAGAGCCCAGGTGGAATCAGATCCTGCCTTCCCCTCTCCTCCCCAGGAGACAAGCACTGGGTGTTTGACGAAGCTTCCCTGGAGCCTGGCTACCCCAAGCACATTAAGGAACTGGGTCGAGGACTGCCTACCGACAAGATCGACGCTGCTCTCTTCTGGATGCCCAATGGAAAGACCTATTTCTTTCGGGGAAACAAGTAAGGCCTCAATCCCTGGGCCCCAGGCCTCCCTCCTCAGACACCACCACCAGGTTCCCTCAATCCTGGAGGAAGACCTACTTTCCCCCTGAAATGTTTCCCTGGAGAAGAAGCTGGCTGAGCCTGTGCTGTTGCCTAGTAACGGGCAGCCTCCAGTGGGTGCTGAGTGAGTGGGGTATGACCGGGTCACCGTTTCAGACCTGCTCATTTGATGCCTCCTGCCCCCAGCCCTGTGCCACCGCTCCAGCTGCCAGGCACTGTCATTAAGGGCCGCTGGTGGCTCCTTGCAGCCTGGGCCCTCCCTCCCACCCCCACCTTCCACCGCTTTCAGCTGCAGGCCCTCATTACTCAAAACCCCTGTCCCCCCGCCCCCATCCACAGACACCCTTTGCTCACCAGCGAATTCAGTCCCGGGTCCCACTCCCCTCGGAGGACATGCCCAGTGTCCAACCACTTCCCTTCCCTGCCTCTCCCCCAGGTACTACCGTTTCAATGAGGAGCTCAGGGCAGTGGACAGCGAGTACCCCAAAAACATCAAGGTCTGGGAAGGAATCCCTGAGTCTCCCAGAGGGTCATTCATGGGCAGCGATGAAGGTGAGAGGGGCACAGGAGGTGTCTGTGAGGGGAGGACCGGAAGAGGGAGTTAAGAGAGAGCAGGAGGAAAGACGGAGAGGATCGGGTTGAAAATAATGATGAGGAGGACAGGGGAGCCCCTGCCATGTGCCAGGCACTGAGTAAGTGCTTTCCACGCTTCGGACCCCTTAATCCCCACCACTGTCTCAACCTGGTACTAGAGTTACCTGGTTTGACAGCTGAGGAAACTGATGCTCAGAAAAGCGAAGCGATTACCTCAGCTGGCGTGCACGCTGACTGGATTCTCTCCCGCTCTTCTTCTCTCTTTGCCTCTTCTCCGGACGCTGCCCGCACCTCTCATCTGCAATGCCGCCTTCTTGCTGACCCCTGCAGTCTTCACGTACTTCTACAAGGGGAACAAATACTGGAAATTCAACAACCAGAAGCTGAAGGTCGAGCCTGGCTACCCCAAGTCAGCCCTGCGGGACTGGATGGGCTGCCCATCGTCGGGGGGCCGGCCGGATGAGGGGACTGAGGAGGAGACGGAGGTGATCATCATCGAGGTGGACGAGGAAGGCAGCGGAGCAGTGAGCGCGGCCGCCGTGGTGCTGCCTGTGCTGCTGCTGCTCCTGGTGCTGGCGGTGGGCCTCGCCGTCTTCTTCTTCCGACGCCACGGGACCCCCAAGCGACTGCTCTATTGCCAGCGCTCCCTGCTGGACAAGGTCTGACCCCCACTGCCGCCCGCCCACTCCTCCCACGAGGACTTTGCCTCTGAAGGCCAGTGGCAGCAGGTGGTGGTGGGTGGGCTGCTCCCGCCGGTCCCGAGCCCCCTCCCCAGCCCCCCCCCACGTCCCTTCTTCTCTGTCCCATGACTGGCCTCTCCCCCACTCCGCGCTGGCATTGCTTCTTCCCTAGATGGGTCCCCCGGAGGCTGAGCAGGGGCCGGCCTCCCAGCCCCTGCCCCTCAGGGGCCCCCATGGCTTGGTGTGTGTTCAGCCCCATCTGAATGTCCGGGCTCTGCACTTGAAGGCAGGACCCTCAGACCTCGCTGGTAAAGGTCAAATGGGGTCATCTGCTCCTTTTCCATTCCCTGACATACCTTTAACCTCTGAACTCTGACCTCAGGGGTCTCTGGGCACGCTAGCCCCGCGAGCCCCCGGGGGTACCCAATTGGCAGCCTCCCACCACTCTTTCTGGCTGAAAGAAATCTAATCTTGTTGTGAGGGGGAGACCCTGAGAGAGTGAAGGGGTGAGGGCCACTCAGCTACCCTAAGACCTTGGGAGGAAAGCTCAGAGAGGGTCAGTCCTCTCCACCAAGATCCGCCTCTGCCCCACCTGCCCCCGAGAACTTCCACGGAAGGAGCCTGAGCCATTAAGGACTAACCTGGGGCTGCAGAAACCCTTGACAGCCCTACCGTCCCAAACGTTAGCCTCGGATGGGGATGTCAAGGTTGGAAGAGCTGAGACCAGGGGGTGCAGCTACCGGGGTGGGCCCCAGGAGTCCTGGGGGTGAGCCTGGGGCCCACAGAGAAAGAACCTCACTCAAATGCAGGCAGCTGGGGTAGGGACCCAGGGGCAGAGCAGTCAGAGAGGACAGGACAGGACCAAAAGGCAAACCAGGGAGTTGCAGCAGGAGTGGATGGGGGGGGGCCGGGCAGGCCAGGCCGGCAGGGACGCCACAGGGTGGGCTGTGGTAGCCGGGGGAGGGCACGTTTTATTGGAGCTCTCAGGAAGGGCCCGAGAAAGGCACACCTGCTCCCGTTTGGTGCCCTGGCTTCAATCAGACCGCACGGAGGGGAAGGCGGGGAGCCAGAGAGAGGAGGAGAGAGGGCACGCATGGGGGACTGGCGACCCGGGACCTTGATGAGAGCAGCCACCTAGCTAGGGAGCCGAGGATCAGCCTGCCTCCGCCAGCCTCCGGGAAGGGGCGGGCGCCTGGGCGTTTTGTCAGGTTAGCCCCTCGCTTCCCGACGACCCCCCCCAGCCCTTCCTACAGGTGTCCTGCCCTCCCCTCCCCACCCGGCCCACCCATTTGAGGTCTCCTTGGGCCGCCGAAGGTGGTCCTGGTACCCGGAGACCTGGGAGAGTGAGAGACCACGTGGGGGCAGTGAGCGGAGAGGGATGTCAGGGGTGGGAGGAGCGCGGTGAACGGTGCTGGCAGTCCGGCTGAAGTTGTCTTGTTTGGGTTTTTTGTTTTGTTTAATGTATATTTTTATTATAATTATTATATATGAATTCCCTTCAAATCGTTCCTTTTTGTTAACAAGGGGCATGGGGAGGGGTGGGGGTGGGGCAGAGGCGTCCGACCCCAGGAACCTGCAGGGCGGGGCTGGGTCAGTGCCCTCTAAGGACATTTTCGACCTTGTTCAACCTTTCCACAAAGAATAAACAGTGTTTCACGTTCCTCGTGTGGCTGCAGTTTGTGTGCCTGGGATGTGGCTGTGAGGGGAATGGGAAGCAGGAGGGCCGTGCGGTGTTTTCCGTGAGGCGGGGTTTTGGTATTTTTCATACATAACGGAATATGTTTATTCTCGGTGGGCGAAAAGGATCCAGGGCCCAGAGATGGGGAGGAGGGCATACTCCACGGGGGCCGGCGAGTTGTCCGCAGAGCTCAGCCAGCTCCCCTCTCCCAGCCTGGCCTACGAGGCTACCTTTGAGGCCCAGGACTGCAAAGCAAGAGGAAGTGGCCAAGGGGAAGCCACTCGGAAAATCTTCCTAAATTGATCTTCCTAAATTGCGTTACCCTGTCGTGTGATCCAGCCGCAGACCCTCCGTTTGCTCAGGCCTCGCGCAGCTGCTGGGGGATTCCCCCACCACAGTCAGCCTCGGGCTTGGGCGGGAAGCGGGGGACAGGCCCTTCTCCCCAGCCCTCAGGATCTCAGCCTCTCCCAGGCCTGGGGCTCCACTGCAGGGGCAGAAGGAACAGAGGGGAAAGAAAGAGGTTGCCCCGTGGCCAGTTAGGAGCAGCCTATCTCTGGCAAAACAGGGATCTCACCCCAGTTGCCCAGGAGAGGCAGGATGGTCGGGTTGGAAGGGCAGAATGACAGGGCTTTGTTTCCTCTTTCCTTAGAAACTGCTGCCCCAGACAGGGTTCCCAGGCTGTCGACCCACCCTTCCTCCAAACCAGCCTGGAGGGAGCAATCGCTCAGTTGCTGAGTCAGCTCAGCTGAAGGGAGCAGCCCTCTTTCTCCCCTCCTTCCCTTCCTGCCTCAGCCCGGCCCTCGCTCCCTCCCGGCTCCGGCCCAGGCCCCCTCCACGGCCTGCCTCCAAGAGGCCTGGCCCCGCCTAAGCCAGGCGTTTGATGCAGCTGCTAGTCAGGGCTGGCTGGTGTGATTGCTTTGGCAGAAGGGGTACCCCCCCTTCCTGCCAGCCAGGAACCCTGACCTTATGCCTGGCCTCCTGCGCCTCTCCTGCCCAACAGCTGTTTGGCAGGGCCTGTGTGTCTCACTGGAGTTGGACACCACCTCCCCGCCACCCTCACCGAAGGGGATGGGGACCCTGAGAAGTCAGGGGCATCTGGGGGTGGTAGGGCCCGAGCGTGTGGCAAGGAGCTCAGAGATGAGCTCATGGCCCTTTTGTGTTTTTGTGGCCCACATCTGGAGGCAATTACAGATGTTATCCAGTGGGAGTTCTGCAAAACACAGCTGGAGCCAGTGGAGGAGCGTGGGGAGGGGGGACTGCCAGAGGGAAGAGGAGAGGGAGCCTAGGGCTCTGGCGTCTGGAGTGTGGTTTCCCCATCACGAGGAAATTGTTTGGCCCTGATTCTGGAATCACAAGATTCTCTCTGAAGCCAAGGGGGAGAGATGGGAATGGAGGACCAGAGACAAAGGGGGAAGAGGTGGAAGAGGCTTCACAAGCTGGGAGAATTGCAGGGTGAAGGCTGCAAGGTCCCGTGCTTCTGACATACCTTGGGTCTGAGGGATCCAGCCCAGTGAGGCTGCCCCGGGGACCCCACCGGGCCCCAGCTGAGTGAACCACCAGGTCAGGCTGGGTGAGGGGAGAGCAGAAGGCCCCGGGAGACCTGCAAATATTGCTTTCACTGGCCCTACCCTGCTTTGTCCATTGGGCCTGACCCAGTTTCTATGGTTCCAAGTTCCTTTATTCGAAAGCAGCACATGTGAGTTAGAGCAGCCGGGAGGGAGCCAAGGGGAATCTGCAAGGAGGTTTGAGCAGAACCCAGAGAAGCGGGCTCTCAGGAAATTGGACTATACTCTGCCCATCACTGCACCCCACACATTTGGGGGATCCATGGACGCCCTTGACATCGACTCCCTTCTCAGGGCTCCTGCCACCAGCTGGGCCCATGCCTGCAAGGCTGCCAGCCAGGTGCTGGGTCCACGGGATGGGAAGGGAGGGGAAGATCTAAGAGGAGCTGGACTCTCTAGAGGAGAGGGGACTGAGCGGAGTGACCCCCACGTACAATATGGCCAGCTCTGCTGGTCCTTCCCTGTCCTTCTCCCAGGCCCCACTCCCCACAATCTGACAGCCTTCCCAGTCCTTTGTTTACCCTCTGTATTCCCACTTCCCTTTCCAGCTAAGGGGAGGTGGTGGGAAAGCACAAACATTGCCCCATTTTACAGATGCAGAAACTGAGGCCCAGATAAGACTTGCTCAAGCTCACAGCTCAGTAGTCCAAAATTAAAACCCAGGTCTGTCTGACGTTTTTTCCTGTACAGGCAGATTCTGACCATGTCTCTTGAGTGTCTCTTCCATTGTGGACTCCACGTAGTTGGGTGTCTGCATGGCAGTGTGTGTTCTGCGGAATCTGTCAGCATGTGTGTGCTTGCCTGCTGTGCTGTGTCGCAGGAGCGGTAGCACAGGGGAGAAGGGCTCTTCCTCAGGAGTCCTCTTGGCCAGGCCAGGAGTCACCTTCCTTCTTGGGGGCAGGAACAGGTATTCTGAGGGGATGGAGGAGGCATAGGACTCAGAAGCCAGAGGAAGTGAATGGGACAAAGGCAGCAGCTGGGGGAGGGATTCGGGTGGTCAACGTCTGAGGCAGGGGCCTGGCAGGAGGGGGAGGCTTTCAGGGCAGTTCCCATTCCTTAAGGCCCCGGGGAACCCCAGGTGAGGTTGCTCCATTGTTCTGAAGTCCCTGTACCCCCATCCAACCCACCGCCCCAAATCTGAATTCACCTCCTTTAGGAGAGCAACTCCCATCAGTCACCTAGCCTGAGGGTCTCTGCCTTCCTCACTCAGACAGTCTTGGGAGACTGGGGAGACCCAGAGGCAGCCTTCTTCGAGGGGGCTGGGCAGCCAAGGCCTGGAAAGGAGGCAGGCCTGACTGGCCAGAAGCCACCTTCCAAATGAGCTCACACACATACTTTCCACCCTGGCCCAGGGCCGCTGCTGGGTGCCTTCCAGCCAGCCTTCCCCAGCCAGGCCCAGCCCCCTCTGTCCTCCTCTGTCCCTCAGCAGGCCTGGAGCCCGGGGTTGCACGACAGGATCGATCGGGCACCCCAGGCCCTGGGGCACCCCAGGCCAGGGCCGTCACCACACCCCAAGGGAGCAGCTTTCCCTGCCTCCAGGCTGAGACCAGGTCTCCACAGGGTCCCTTATTCCTCCAATGGGCCTTCGTGGCTTAGAGGAGGAGGAGACCAGTTTCCTGCACCCAAAGACCCACACCTGGATAGGGAGGGGCAGTAGAGGGGAAAGGAGAGGTGTCCACATTGTAGTGACCTGGAAGAAGCACTTCCTCAGAAAGCCTGAAGTAGTTCATTGACTCAGGTACTGGGCCACGTCTGGAAGCTGCCTCACCATGGGTCACATCCTGCCCACTCACTTGATTTCCCGCTAGGGGCACTTCCCCGATTTGAGGCAGGATGGGGTCTGGGTGGAGCAAGGCCAGGCTGACCACAAAGCGGGGGAAAGATGGGTGCCTCCGAAGGGCCCAGCGGATTCACACGCATGTGACAGGCTCCAGCTCATTTTGATCCAGCCTATGGTCAAAGACTTCACCCTTCGCCCAGCTTCCAGAGACATGTAGCACCAGGCCAGAGAGCAAGATCAATTCCCAAAAACGCTCTCCTTGGCCACTCTGTGCCTGGCTCTGTGCTAGGAGCGAGGCTGCCCTCACCCAACATCCTGGATCCGATGATACCTTCCTGAGGTTCCATGAGTTTGTATGTACAGACACAGCAGACAATTGCTCCCATTTTGGATTCCAAAAATATGGGCACTGCAGGTAGATCACACAGGCAGCCGTTGCCCTCCAAGGCACGGGTGGTATAGTTCTGTCGAAGAATGACTATGATTCATAATACCACTGACCCCATCACAGCCACCAGCCGAATGTTTTGTCCTCACTTCCTTACAAAAGAGTCGGATGGTGCTAGGCACACAGGAGCCCCTTAATAAATGTTTACTGACTTGAATTGCCAGTGAGAGCTGTGATATACCTACGTTAACAGCTGTAGTTGTGAATACAGAAGTATTCTATACACGTGTAATAAGCCTGTGTATACATAGTAAATTTATAGGTTTAAAAAAATCACTGAACTGTACATTTAAGTTTAGTACTTTTTTTGAATTTTACTGTATACTTCATATCAATCTTTAAAAGGTTCAAAAAAGAAAGAAAATATATCAAGGGAAGAGGTTCGCAACTCCAGAACAATGGCTTTGTCCCTGCAGACCCCCTCCTTATGTGCCAGCCCTATCCCAGAGCCTGCCCTTAATCAGGGAATGGTTGGTATTGGGTTGTGTTGGCCTACCTCTTCTGGAAATACCAATCCTCCAGGCTGCACTCCCAGGACAGCGTGCACCTGGACCCTGGAGCACCCAGCAGGAAGGTCTCTCTCCCTTCACTCCTCTAAGCTCCATGCCAGGTATCCCCAGAGTCCTCCTCCACTCTACTGGTCTGTGCTCCAGAGGTCCCCCACCCCCACCCCATGCCTGCACAAAACTGCACATAAGTTCTGGGTGGAGGAAAGCTGGAGAAGGGGCCCAGAGCAACGCCCACCCCATCCTCTCTGTCTGGGCACAGCCCCTTCTGCAGCAGAGACCGCTGGGGAGGGTTTGCAGGGTGGTAGCGCCCCCTCGTGCTCGGTGTTGGCACTGCAAGCCAAGCCCGGAGAACCGAAAGGTGGGGGCAAAGCCAGCAACGCTCAGGGCCAAGGACACCACCGGCCTGTCCCTTCCCCCTTTCCACTTTCCACGCTTCAACCCAGGACACCTGTACTTAAAGGGGTGGGACTATGGGCGCGACAGGATGACAAGCCTTAGCCGTCCAGCTGCAGAGAGGGAAAAGTCAGTTTCCGTCGTCTGTGCCTGTGCTGGGGGTTGGTGAACAGTCCTCGAATAACTCCAGGAAGGAAGAGGCAGTGGAAGGGGTGCAGGACAGAGGGTCTGCGGGAGGATGTAAAGGGGGCACTGGAGTCCTGTCCTCTGAGTTACCACACTGCCCTCCGGTGGACGCCTCAGACACTGATCCCTCCAGGATGCCTGTCCCCTGGGCTTGTCCAGGTGGGTCTGCACTCCTGGACCTCAGAATGCTAGAACAGAGCTCCCTCTGGCCAAGGCAAGCGGGCCTCTGCGACTCCTGTATCTAAGAATGGGACATTTCTGTGCCACTTCTCTGAGGCCTTTGTAGGTCATGCCCAAGCCTCCTGGGGGGCCTCTTACTTGCACCCATCCTCCTAAAGTCATCTGCACCCTGGGGCTGGGAGACTCCTTTAATCCCAGTCTTACATTTATAAAATTCTTAAATTTTGTAGTTCATAAAAATACCTATAGGTGTTTTGTGATTATCACTATATTATTGCCTATTTATGCTAAAAGTTTTCATTTGTTAAATATAAACACTTAAAATACACCAAGTTGGTGGACTTCCCTGGTGACGCAGTGGTTAAGAACTCTCCTGCCAATGCAGGGGACACGGGTTCGAACCCTGGTCCAGGAAGATCCCATATGACGCGGAGCAACTAAGCCTGTGCGCCACAACTACTGAGCCTGCGCACTGAGAGAGCCTGTGCTCCGCAACAAGAGAAGCCACTGCAGTGAGAAGCCCGCGCACCGCAACGAGAAGAGTACTTGCCGCAACTAGAGAAAGCCCGTGCGCAGCAACGAAGACCCAACGCAGCCAAAAATAGAAAGATAAATAAATAAGTTAATTAATTAATTTTTAAAAAAATACACCAAATTGGGACTTCCCTGGTGGTCCAGTGAGTAAGACTCTGCACTCCCAATGCAGGGGGCCCAGGTTGGTCTGCACTCCCAATGCAGGGGGCCCAGGTTGGATCCCTGGTCAGGGAATCCCGCGTGCATGTCGCGGTACCGCAACTATGAGCCTGCATACCACAGCTAAGACCTGGTGCAGCCCAAATAAACAAATAAATATTTTTTAAAATAAATAAATAAATAATAAATAAAAAACACCAAATATTTTGAAAACAGTCTTAGTATTTAATTTTTTAATATACCCGAGGCCCCCAAAATGGACATGATTGAGGTGGTTCTCAAACCTCCAAGGGGTGTCCCTGACCCGGCATCTCATTCTTTCCAAAGCACAAGGAAACTTACTCCCATCAACATATGGTAGAGTCTTCAATCCCCATTCCCTTCAAACACACAGGTTTCCCCATCTTGAAAAGCTCTCCTGGATTCTGCTGCAGTCTTGAAAGATTTTTCTCATTTTCCCCTTTTGTCTCAAGCCAAGGTTTTCCAAAAGCTGTCTGTATTCCTTCCCCAGTCATTTCTTTTTAACCCAACCTCTATGTCTGCATCCCAACCAGGCATTTACTGAAACTTCTCCCTAAAAGGCCCTCTTGACCCCTTTCTTCCCACCTCAGGCCTCCTCTCTGCTTTCACTTTCTTTGGCCTTGTATTAGCATCTAACACAGCTTGCTTTGAGAAGCTCCTTTGCTCTTGTCTTCCCGGACTTTCTGCCATCCTACAATCCACAAGTCACAGGGTTTTCAAGGAGCCCTGAAAGCCCAGGGCTGGTATCCCTCTGCATCAACCCTAACTGTGCCTTCAGCTCCTCTACCGTGAGCAGGGACTATCTTTATTTGTTCCGTTAATTCCAGTTTCTGCCCTTCAGACTGTACAGAATAAACAAATTCTTGTTCCATGCTACAGCTCTTCAAATATTTGGATCTAGTTTTCATATATACAAACGCTCACTACAGTTAAGCTTTTTTTTTTAGGTGAAAAGCCTTTCTTCTTCCATAAACAGCTTTCATACGGAGCAGCTTAGAGACCCCTCACTATTCCTATCACCCTCCTCTGGATTAAATCATTTTGTCAGTCTTTTAAAATGTAGCTTCCCAGAGAAGCAGTACCACACAGTGGTTAGGACAAGGACTCTGGAGTTACACAATCTGGATTTGGATCCAGCCTTTATGACTTATTGGTAGGGTGACCTTCAGCAAGCTGTGTATCCTCCCAGAGCTTCAATTTCCTCATCTTTAAAATGGGCTAATAAAAAAAAAAAGGGCCAATAATTCAAAGGGTAGTTGAGCGGATTAAAAGACATAATCCACGTGATGCCACGTGATGCCTATGATCGGCAGTCACTGATTCATTCATTCATTCATTCAACAAATATTTATTTATTGACTACTTTATGCCAGACATTGCCTTTGGCACTGGGGATTCACCAGTAAAAGAATAGATCCTTGCCCCTATGAAACTTATATTCTTGTGTGTGGTGAAGGGAACAAACATGATAAGTGAGTAAAATATAGTATGTTAGATAGTGATAAGAATTTTCCAAATTTTTAAGTTCTGTGTCCTTTTTGATGAACAATTCCACCTTTGAATCATTTTTATCTTTTACTACAAGCATCTGAGAGAAACCAGGCTGCTTCTTCAACACTTTGCTTAGAAATTTCCTCAGCCAAATATCCAATTTCATTCCTTACAAGTTCTACCTTCCACGGAACACTAGGACATGAACACAATTCAACCAAGTTCTTTGCCCCTTTATAACAAAGATCGCCTTTCCTCCAGTTTCCAACAGTATCTTCCTCATCGCCTTCTGAGACCTCATCAGAATAACCTTTACCATCCATATTTCCACCAACATCTGTTCACTTAGGTATTCTCTTGAGAGATTGAGTCTCTCTCTGTAGCTCTCTTCTTCTGAGCCCTCATAAGAACCACTCTTAACAGTCCATTCACAGCAATGTAGGCTTTCTCTAGCATGCACCTCCAGTCTTCCAGCCTCTGCCCATCACCCGGTTCTAAAGCTGCTTTCACTTTCTTATGTATTTGTAACAACAGCACCCCAACTTCTCAGTACCAAGTTTCCATCTTAGTCCACTCAGACCACTATAACAAAATACAACCAATTGGGTAGCTTATCAACAAGGGAAATTTATTGCTCACAGTTCTGGAGGCTGGGAAGCCCAAGATCAAGGTGCCAGCATAGTCACCTTCTGGCGAGGGCCCTCTTCCCGGTTCACAGCCAGTGTTTTCTATGTCCTCACATGGTGGAAAGGGCTAGGGATCTCTCTAGAGCCTTTTTTACTAGTCCCATTCTGAGGGCTCCACCTCATGACCGAAGCATCTCCCAAAGGCCCACTTCCTAATACTATCATCTTTGGAGGTTAGGAAATCAAGAGATGAATTGGGGGTGGCGGGAGGGACACAAACATTCAGACCAGAGCACCTAGGCTGCTGCACATGCTAGTAGTTTGATCTTGAGCAAGATATCTAACCTATCTGTGACTCAGTTTCCTCAATTATAAAATGAGGACAAAAATAACACCTACTTCCTGGAGGCGCGGTGAGGATTAAATGAGATGATATATGTGCAGTGCTGAGAAGAGTGCCAAACATATGGTGAGTACTCTATCAAAGTTAGATACTGGTGGGACTTCCCTGGTGGTGCAGTGGTTAAGAATCCGCCTGCCAATGCAGGGGACATGGGTTCGAGCCTTGGTCCGGGAAGATCCCACGTGCCGCGGAGCAACTAAGCCTGTGAGCCACAACTACTGAGCCTGCATTCTAAAGCCCGTGAGCCACAACTACTGAGCCCATGCACCACAACTGCTGAAGCCCGTGCACCTAGAGCCCGTGCTCCACAAGAGAAGCCACCGCAATGAGAAGCCTGTGCACCACAATGAACAGTAGCCCCCGCTCGCCGCAACAGAGACCCAACGCAGCCAAAAATAAATAAATATTTAAAAAAAAAAAAAAGATACTGGCATTTTGAAAACCAAATATCTGCCCATTTTCCAGTACTTCCACTACTTTTCACAATTTCTCAGAGTTCCAAGAACATCTCCACAGACCCATTTCTAAATGGACTTGGTCTTCAGTGTGATATATATGGGCTTGGACACTTAAAATCACTAAACGAATTAAAGCTTAAACTAATTATAGGTTCTCTTTCACTTCTTCCTATTTTCTTTTGGCTCAAATTCACTCTTTTATTTGCCTGCGTTGGGTCTTCATTGCTGTGCGTGGGCTTTCTCTAGTTGAGGCGAGCGGGAGCTACTCTTCGTTGCAGTGCACAGGCTTCTCATTGCGGTGGCTTCTCTTGTTGCACAGCACGGGCTCTAGGCTCGTGGGCTTCAGTAGTTGTGGCACGTGGGCTCAGTAGTTGTGGCACATGGGCTTAGTTGCTCCACGGCATGTGGGATCTTCCCGGACCAGGGCTCGAACCCGTGTCCCCCGCATTGGGAGATGGATTCTTAACCACTGCGCCACCAGGGAAGTCCCCAACCTAGATCTTGATTTTTTTTTTTTCAAATCTTAGTTTATTCAGCATTCCAGACCATGGGCTCTTCCTCCTCCTCCTGCCCCTTACAACTCTTCCCATCTCGCCACCACTTTTCCAGTTTTATTTCTAAATTCATTTCTAAACTCCCCACAAGCCCACTCCCAAGTACTCCCCATGGCTGACTTTTTAAATTTATATATCTGACCTCTCTTCCCAACTATTCTGTAAGCTCCTTGAAGTTAAAGTGAACTCTTACAAGTTCCAGGCATCTGCTAAGTACCCAGCATAGAGAACACAGCCTGCACTCAACTAAAACTTCCATGATCGCTTTCAGGACTTAAGTATTTTTAATTTCCCCAACCTCTCTGCCCTGCTTCCCTTTATTCAACATCCTCCTCCCACATCTAGGGTTCTATTTCACCCCTCATTAATCCCAAGGGCTATAGTAGGGAACAGAGAGAGACCAAGGAACCAAGTTCCCTTGGCATGGGACCAAGATCCAAGTGGCAGAAGGACTTTTTATGGCCAAGTCTATGGCTTCATGCCCTGCTGAGGTCTCAGTTTTGAACACATCAAAACTGATGTCAACAACAAATGTCATGAACAGAAAACTGTTTGTACCATTTGTAAAGAGGCGAGAGTAGTAAGGTTCTGAATGTACACTCTGTCCAAAGCCAGATCGCCTAGTTTCAAACCCTTGTTTCAGCATTTACCAGATCCATGATCTTGGGCAATACTAAACCCCTCTGTACCAGAGTTTCCTTACCTGTAACATGGGAGTAACAGTAATAACCACTTCACAAGATTGTGGAGAGGATTAAAAGAGCAAACACTTGAAAAGTGCTTAGATCTGTGCCTGAAATGTGAAAAAAAGCTCAAAAACTATTTGCTATTGTTATTGTTTACTATTATAACCTATAAGTGCCACAAGAAACATGCAACCCAAGCCCACATAAATTAGAAATATCTCTTGTGACTAATAATAATAATTGCTAGCATGTATGAAACACTCCCTAGATGCTCAACTTGTATTATCTCCCTAAATGTTGACAATAACCTTAAGAGGGAATTGTACATTATTAACCCCATTTTACAATTGAGAAGCACAGAGAGGTTAAACAATTTTCTCAACGTCACAAGGCCAGCAAGAAGGGAAGGCACATTTATTCCTTTATTGAATTACAGTGTCTCAGCAGGAGAGAAGCCTTGTGGGTACAAAGGTAAACAGTCTAGGCCCCAGCCTACAGGAAGTTTCAGTTTCCACAGCAGGGGAGGGGCAGGGGCGGGAAAGAGTAAACAAATAGTTACAACACCGTGTGGTAATTGCTATAATAGAGGCTCATCGAGAAAAGTGCTACCGCATCCCAGACACTGGGACAAGAAAAGTACTGAGAGCTTAAGGATTCAAAGGAAAGACATGACAGTTACGGAATAAGCAGTTGCCCTTTGACAGACGTGTCCTGTAACTAACGTTACACGGAAAAGACTAAACAAAGCAGAGTTAAAAGTGGAAGCTGAGCGCCTTCAAAGCCCAAGTGACAAGACCCTGCACGACCGGAAAGGCGTTAAGACGGTCGGGTGGGCGGAGAGTGCGTTGATTGGCAGGGGTGGGGCCAGGCTCGTCACCCGCCCCCTCCTCCGCCCGGGCTCCTCCAACCCCTGGGCTGGCGGGGGTACAGACTGAGCGAGGGACTGGGCGTTGTGCCGAGCCGCCTGTCCTCCTTCCCCGCTCCCCTGCCGCGTTCCGCGGGCTGGACGCGCTGGAGAAGTTGAGCAGCGCCCGGGCCGGCCCTGGGGGCTGACAGTCGGTAAAGTTTGGCCCAAAGAGGAAGTGGCCTCAAGCCCCAGCAGGTGGCGGCCAGGCCTGGACCGGGGCGCTTGCGGCCTGTGGGCCGGCTCTAGGCGAGGGCGCGCCCCAGCGCCGGTCTTTCAGCCGATTTCCGGGGGTTCGGGGGCCGGCCTCGGGAGAGAGCGAGGCGGCAGCCGGGGAAAACAACTCCGAAGTTGGCGAGAGGCACCGCCCCTGCGCTCGGGCCGCCTCCGCCCCCCACCCGCCCCCAGCCCTGGCCTCCAGAGCACCGGTCGAGGAGCCCGGGCCATGGAGGCCCCTCAGGGAGGCGACACTGGGAGGCCAGGACGCCCGGAGTGGCGCCGCCTCCCCACTGGGTAGACCACCGAAGCTCCGGGACTTTTCTTGCACCTGCGGACGGCTCACGATGCTGCCGGCCATCCTTCTCCTCCTCCTGGGTAAGAAACCGGAAACGAGACTACTCGCCCGGCAACCCGCTCCCAGGGCTGTCACCGGGCCCAGGGGCTCTAGCTCCCTTCCTCCTACGTGGCCCCTCACCTTACCCTGCCTGCCCGTGCCCGGCACTGCCTGCCCCAATCCCCGCGAACTCTCTAGCCGCTCTCCTCAGCCCGCAGCCTCCCTCTGGCTTCCGTAGATCACCGTACCCACTCCATAGGCCGTGCTGCCGGACCTTCCTCCGAGGTCACACACCGCTGCCTTCCTTTGCTCCACCACCCCTTCCTGTAAACTACCCGGAAGCCGCAGATGGCTCGCTTTCCTACGTGACTCGCTCAGGTGAAGAAAACTCCGGAGCGTGACTCTTGCCCTTTCTCGCTCTTCCTCTAGGAGACGCTGTGGCCCACCCAGACAGGATCATTTTCCCAAATCCTGGTGAGTAGAGGATGCCCCTGGGGTCCCATGGGCTTGGTAATGAGGCAGGACCCAAGAGAAAAACTCTCTCTTCCTTGAATTCCTCTAGTACCTACCATAGTTTTAGAGTGGAGCTCATCCACCGTTTATTTTACAGATGGAGAAACTGAGACCTAGCATAAGCCCTCAGCTGGTAGTTATGTATTTTTTCCCCAAATATCCATCCTTGATCGGCCTAGCCAAAATGTAGTCTTCCTGAGGATAGAAACAGTATTTCCCGGTTCCTCCTGGCCCAGTGGCTGGCACAAAGCAGACCTCATATTGTTTGTGGTGTTGATAGTTAAGGTGGAACTATGATGAGTGTGGAGAGACAGGGGCCTGCTGAAGACTATGCCTCTAGAGTGTGTGTCGCTGGGGCAGGGGAGTTTCTGTGCTCCTTCTTGAAGAACCCAGGCCCTTGGAGGAGGCGTGGCATGGTAAGAGGCTCTCAACCGATGTCCCTACCTTCCTCTCTCTCTCCAGCCTGTGAGGACCCCCCGGCAGTGCTCTTGGAAGTGCAGGGCACCTTACAGAGGCCCGTGGGCCGGGACAGCCGCAGCTCCCCTGCCAACTGTACCTGGCTCATCCTGGGCAGCAAGGAGCAGACGGTAACGGTCAGGTGAGAAGCAGAGCAAGACCCTATTCCTTTCCCCCACCCCTCCTCCTCTACCATGGAAAAGACTTCAGGGATCTTCTCCATGGAACTTCCATCCCTGTCAACAGGGGGAAGAGTAGAATTAGACTTGGCCTAGTCTTCCCTAAAAGCCTGGCTTGCTCCATGGTGAATTGGAACTGCCTGGAGTGGACATCTAGCTTGGGTCTTGTCATCTCTGAAGGACAACAGAAACAGTCCTTTCCTCTAGAAACAGTCCTTTCTCTCTGATATGGCTGCTTGGAGGAGTCCTTCAATCCATTGCACATCCTTGCCTGGGATTCAAATCTATTCCTTCATCAGCTTAGAACCTTCCTCAGCCTCCCCAGACCTTTTTTTTAAAAAAATATTTATTTTATTTTGGCTGCACTGGGTCTTAGTTGCGGCACGTGGGATCTTCGTTGGGGCATGAGGGATCTTTAGTTGCGGCACACAGACTCTTAGTTGCGGCACGCGGGCTTCTTCGTTGTGGAATAGGGGATCTAGTTCCCCGACCAGGGATTGAACCCACGCCCCCTGCATTGGGAGCGCAGAGTCTAACTCACTGGATCACCAGCGAAGTCCCTCCCCAGATCTTTTAAACAGTCCAGGTCTCCCTGGGCTCCTCCAACCATGGGCCGTGGGGTTGGGGCCCATGTTGAGTACCTAGCTATTTGCTTCCCACAGCTCACTTCCCATGGATTTGCCCAGAAAAGGGTAGGTGAAGGGAGAGGGCAATCTGGGCAGAGGTTGTTGGGGCAGAGAGATCAGAATGCCATGGTGATCTCAGGTCTCACCACTGGGCACTGGGAGGGGATGGTGAGTTCTGGTTAATTAAGCTGTATGGTAATTGCCGGTTACTGCTAGCACCAGACTCAGGTGACAGTGCTGCAACAACAGGAAAGCAATGAATCTGTTCTAACTCAGTCCAGAACACAAGGCAGTTTTTCCAGAAGGCTCTAGGATGTACTCATGGTCTCATGGTGCCATAGGCCTCTGTTAGGGCTCTTGCCTTGATCCCAAAGGAATTTGGCTAACTCCATTTTCATTTGGCTATTTGGATTGTGGATAAGCAGGTGTTCCTGCTTCTTGGAGTAGAACAGGCCTGACAACACTGGGGGAGGAAGAAGCCAGCAGTGGTCAAGAATATCTTATGGGGGCTTCCCTGGTGGCGCAGTGGTTGAGAGTCCGCCTGCCGATGCAGGGGACACGGGTTCGTGCCCCGGTCTGCGAAGATCCCACATGCCGTGGAGCGGCTGGGCCCGTAAGCCATGGCCGCTGAGCCTGCGCGTCCGGAGCCTGTGCTCCGCGGCGGGAGAGGCCACGGCAGTGGGAGGCCCGCGTACCGCAAAAAAAAAAAAAAAAGAATATCTTACGTCCTGCTCTCCTTCACCCCTGTAGGTTCCAAAAACTGCGTCTGGCCTGTGGCTCAGAGCGCTTAATCCTGCGCTCCCCCATCCAGCCACAGATCTCCCTGTGCGAGGCACCTGCCAGCCCTCTGCAGCTTCCTGGAGGCAACGTCACCATCACCTACAGCTATGCTGGGGCCAGAGCACCCATGGGCCAGGGCTTCCTGCTCTCCTACAGCCAAGGTGGGCTGGACAGGGCTGTCTGTAGTAGTGCTTAGTAGTGTCTAGTGTAGTGCCACTAGAACAGGCAGTGGAAGCCTGAGGGAGGAGGGGAGGATCCTGGCAGCTCCAGTGCCTCACAGCCCCTCTCCATGGTGCCTCTGCAGATTGGCTGATGTGCCTGCAGGAAGAGTTCCAGTGCCTGAACCACCGCTGTGTGCCCTTGGTCCAGCGCTGTGATGGGGTCGATGCCTGTGGCGATGGATCTGACGAGGCAGGTTGCGGTTCAGACCCCTTCCCCAACCTGACCCCGGGCCCTGTCCCCACCCCACCCTGCAATCACACCTTGGAAGACTTCTATGGGGTCTTCTCCTCCCTCGGATACTCACACCTGGCCTCAGTCTCCCACCCCCAGTCCTGCCTCTGGCTGTTGGACCCCCATGATGGCCGGCGCCTGGCGGTGCGCTTTACGGCCCTGGACCTGAGCTATGGAGATGCAGTGCACGTGTATGATGGCGCTGGGCCCCCCGAGACCCTCCGGCTGCTGCGCAGCCTCACCCACTTCAGCAATGGCAAGGCTGTCACCGTGGAGACACTGTCCGGCCAGGCCACAGTGGACTACCACACAGTCGCCTGGAGCAGCGGTCGGGGCTTCAATGCCACCTACCACGTGCGGGGCTACTGCTTGCCTTGGGACCGACCCTGCGGCTTAGGCTCTGGCTTGGGGGCTAGCGAGGGCCTAGGCGAGCGCTGCTACAGCGAGGCACAGCGCTGCGACGGCTCATGGGACTGCGCCGACGGCACGGACGAGGAGAACTGCCCCAGCTGCCCACCTGGACACTACCCCTGTGGGGCCGCTGGCACCCCCGGTGCCACAGCCTGCTACCTGCCTGCTGACCGCTGCAACTACCAGACCTTCTGTGCTGATGGAGCAGACGAGAGACGCTGTCGGCACTGCCAGCCTGGCAACTTCCGGTGCCGGGACGAGAAGTGCGTGTATGAGACGTGGGTGTGCGACGGGCAGCCAGACTGCGCTGACGGCAGCGACGAGTGGGACTGCTCCTATGCCCTGCCCCGCAAGGTCATTACCGCCGCGGTCATCGGCAGCCTCGTGTGTGGCTTGCTGCTGGTCATTGCCCTGGGCTGCACCTGCAAGCTCTATGCCATTCGTACCCAGGAGTACAGGTCAGTGGGAATGCAGCTGGCAGTAGAGGCGTGGGGACTGAGGGCGGGACAGGGCCTGTGCAGCCACAGAAGTCCAGAGGGCGCCCACGTTGGGGACGGGTTCTGGTGACCAGCTTCTGGGTTGGCTCCTAGGGTTGTCTAGCTTGGCAGGCGTGCTTCTCTGAGAGGGGGACTGGTCTAGATCTTGAAAGCCATCTCAAGGAAGGAGGGGGATGTCAGATGACTTTGGAAAGCCGTGGCCTAGCTCCGGGTGCCCTGGCTTGGGTGCAGAAGAAAGAGGCCTGTCCAGGCTGGGGCAGGCGGCTCTGGTGAGCAGCACCCGTGACCGAGCCGTCCTCGTCCCTTCCAGCATCTTCGCCCCCCTCTCCCGGACAGAGGCCGAGATTGTGCAACAGCAGGCGCCTCCCTCCTATGGGCAGCTCATTGCCCAGGGCGCCATCCCACCTGTAGAGGACTTCCCTACAGAGAACCCAAATGACGTAAGTCACCCTCCGCAGCCGGACCACCTCCCACTCCCAGCCCTTCCTTCTTTCAGGCTTCTGGCCGTCCCCACCCCCTCTGACTCTGGTGTCTTCATCCTCTCCTTGCAGAACTCCGTGCTGGGCAACCTTCGTTCTCTGCTACAGATCTTGCGCCAGGACATGACTCCAGGGGGCGCCTCAGGCACCCGCCGCCGCCAGCGGGGCCGCTCTATGCGCCGCCTGGTGCGCCGTCTCCGCCGCTGGGGCCTGCTTCCGCGAACCAGTCCCCCAGCCCGGACCTCTGAGACCAGATCCCAGGTCACACCTTCTGCTGCTCCCCCTGAGACCTTAGACGGCAGCACAGGTCCAGCCCGTGAGGGCGGGGCGGTGGGTGGGCAGGATGGGGAACAGGCACCCCCACTGCCTGTAAAGGCTCCACTGCCACCTGCCAGCACGTCTCCAGCCTTCCCCACTGTCCCCGAGGCCCCAGGGCCACTGCCTGCGGCGCCCCTGGAGCCATCACTGCTGTCTGGAGTGGTACAGGCCCTGCGAGGCCGCCTCCTGCCCAGCCTGCGGCCCCCAGGACCAACCCGGGCCCCACCTGGACCCCACACAACAGTCCTGTCCCCAGAGGATGAGGACGATGTGCTGCTGGTGCCACTGGCTGAGCCCGGGGTCTGGGTGGTCGAAGCAGAAGATGAGCCACTGCTGGCGTGAGGTGACCTGGCTCCCCTGGGTGCTCTATTCACAGTGACAGCAACCCTGTAGAGGGCAGCTCAGCTTCCCTTCCACTGCTTCCCTCCCTGTCCCTCAGTGTGAGGGCACCTGATGGGCCTCCCATGGATCCCATGTAGCTGCTATAAAGTTAGGTGTCCCTCAGGCAGGGAGAGGGCTCACACAGAGCCCCCTCTCTGCGCATGGCCAGAGACCACAGTCCTCCACTACCCTCTCCCCACACCACCACCATTTGGGTGGCTGTTTTTAAAAAGTAAAGTTCTTAAAGGGTCATAGGCCTGGACACTCCATCCTTGCCAAACCCACCCAAAAGTGGCCTTAAGCACCAGAATGCCAATTGGCTGGAGACTTCCAGCCCCCAAGGGGAGGATTTGGGCAGGCCCTGGGGTTTTGCCAATGGTGATCCCTCCCACAAGGCCTAGCTCATAAAAAGAGCACAGCAAATGCTTTTGTTCCATAGCCAGGTCATTGTCCAGGAAGCCAAGGTTGAAAATAAAGGAATCAGAAATTTAAGATTTTTGTAAATGAGCTGTGAGCATGAGCCCCGCCTCTCTGCCCATCTCAGCTTATGCTCCCCTCACCTTACTCCTCCCTATGAAGCCCTTTGCTCTGCCCTCCACCTCCTGGCCTTTTCCTATTTATCTTCCAACCACCCATCTTTGTTTTTTATACCACTCAGAGGGTAAGAAAATTCTAGGAACCCTAAGACTAACCCTCTCCACCTCCACTTGCTGCCTGGGGCCCAGCTCTACAGTGACTGACACCAGCAGTGAGCACCTAGCCTCCTTACTCACCGCCAGGCCGGAAGTCATGAGCCCGCTGGGCCCTGCAGCTGAGAAACTTCCCATTTATGGAGTACTCGCAGAGCACTAATCACAGAAGCAGACTGTCCCTGGTGAAACACTCCTGCCCTCCATCCTCCACCCTACCAGGCATTTTCAGTCTGTCCTAGGCAAGACAGATGAACTCGCAGCCAGGATGCCTCAAAGCGGGCAAAGATGCGTCCAGAGAAAAATCATAATCATTCAGGGTGTGAAGATGCTAGCATCACCTTGGCCAGATCCAAGAGGTCTTCCTGGAAGAGGGCCCAAACTAGATCCTAAAGAATGCTGTCAGTAGTTGGTATAGAATTGTGAATTGTAGGCGAGGTGAGAGTCCATACGATAAGCAAACTAAGGGGACAGTAAGGGCTAGGGCTGTAAGAGGGACCCTGGACTTCCTAAGAAAGGGGCGCAGGAACACAAGCAATAGCCAGAGCCATAGAGCTGGAGAGGGTAACGGAGGAGGGGGGAATGATCTGTGAGAAATGTTGGGACCCAGCCTGTGGTAAGCAAGCTGACAGAGCGGTCCCAGAGTTTAAAAGGAAAATCAGCCAGGACAAAGGATTTAGAAAGAGCCTGTGGGAGTGGGTGTGATGCCCACAGGAGCAGAGCTGAGGCATTCCCTAACAATCAGTCCCCGGAGAAAGGGCTCCCCCTTAGGCTCCCTTACCCTTCCTGCCTGGCCCAGCCTATCCCCACCTCCCTGGTGGAGGGGCCCTGTTGATGACACACTGCCAGCATCCTCACACCCAGCACTAATTGCATACCGTTCCCTCTCCCAGCAAGCAGGAGCCTAGGGAAGTGGCCGAGGGGACATAGTACAGTCCTGGGACACTGGCATCTTGGCTTGGGGAAGACTCAAGCACCTTTCACTCCACGCCCTCTCCAGAGATTGGGGAAGGGGCTCCAGAGATTCTCATCCTTGCTTGCTGTTCTCCCTCTGGGCCTGCCTTCCCCAGTGTAAACAATCACTGGGTCCCACCAGCGTTAGGCCCAGTGGAAACAGTGAGGCAGGGAATGTTGATTTCCCCTCCCATGCCTCTCCATCACCTGGCCTCTGCCTCTCCCTGCTCCTCTCCTTCTCCATAGCCAGCTCGAAACCTTCAGCCTGGTATCCTCATCGTTGTCCTGCTCCAGACCTTTCACCTCCTAGGGGTATTTGAAACTTGAAAGTGGACAGAGATTTAAGGTAGAAGAATGTTCCTCATGGTGGAACGCTTCAGAATGCTGGAGGGAGGACTTGAAGGTAGAGTTCACTAGGAAGCCCTGTGCATGTAGATTTATGGGCCTGAAAGAAGATTCCTCTACGTGCTGGGTGTGTGATCTACGAGGTGCAAGCAGTAACACCATTTTTGTCAGCCACAGTGAAGCCCCAGGTGGCGGGGAGAGGGGACTGACCTTGTACAGGCAGAATGGGGAAACTAAGATAGAGGGTCTTACCCAGGCAAGGGTGGGGCACTAGGGGGCTGTCACCCAAGTTATTTTCACCACTGCCCAAGGAAAAAGAAATGAGGCGACTTCAGATCCTATCAGGATAGACACCACTGTCCAAGGTGCCCAGTATCGGGGGTGTGGGACTCATGCAAAGGCCCTTGGTGGGGAGGAGGGAGGTGATCTCAGTTATGAGATGGGGATCAGGCTGAAAATCTGAGATAAATCTGAGCAGATACCAGAATTCGGTCCTTAAGGAGCAGAATCTGGGCCTGAACCAAGCTCCAGGCCACGCTGGGAGGGGAAAGGGACCCCCAGCCACACAGCCTGAGACTGTGGGAGCACCAAATTGTTGGGCAACCTGCTGAGTGCCAAACCCTTTATCACACGTAGCTAACCCTCACAACAAGGCTGTGCCGTGGGCATCACAGCCCCAATTCACAGGCTCATGAGCAGCTTCAGAGGAATACTGCTCCAGTCTCTACTGAGAGGCAGACTTAAATCTGGATCAGCTCGGTTCCAAATCTCAGTCTGTCCCACTATTACACAGGACCTCCAATTCCTGAGGGAGCCTTGACCTGGGCAAGTGCACAGCCTCTTACCAGTGGGACAAGAGAGATGGTGGTTCAAGATGAAACCAAGCATGCATCTATGGCCTAAGGCTGGATTGAGGGCAGGCAGAAGTCATGGTCAAGAATCTTCGCTGGGGTCTCCAGCCACTGACACTCTTATCTAGTATCATAGAAATGAATTCTACCACCTAAATGAGTTTTCCAGAAACATAAAGCTCAACCCTTTACAATTTAAAACTTTTAAAAAACTCATTCTGGAAGGAAATCACTCTAAAACATTACACTCATCTTCAGCCCATCCGCACTATAAATCCTTCTGGATAGCTGAGGATCATTCATAGACACCAAAAACCTCGGCAGCAATGTTTTCAGAAGCTGTAACAGTGTCAGAAAAGCAATTTGCCTTAATGCCAGGTGACCTTGGACCACTTTTTAAATGCTTACGACTGCTTTAAAAGTTTTCTGTGATATTGCTTCCCTTGCTACCAAGCTATCAGGGGTCACTAGCTGCTGTAAATGTGCTTCTAATCTTTGAGCACAGGAACACACATGGACACATTAAAATTGTGAATAAAGTAAGAACAAGTAGGCTGTAACTGAGGACTGTAGAGTCTGTCCAGTGAGTGAAGCACATGAAGACTAGCTGCTTAAGAGTTCTTTCTGCTCCCTCTAGACCCCACAACGTTACCCTGTAGTTGACCTCCACATAAGTGAAGCGTCACTGCACTAGTAATCCCTAGATCACTATTTGCTTCTTCAATTGGAAAAGTCCACTGAAGATCGCAATATAGATTGTCCCCAATAATAGGAGACAGCTGGAATATTTAAGACAAGGAAGGCAGCATAGCATAGAGACGAAAAACAGTCTTTGGCATTGGAAAGATCTGGGTGGGAATCCTGGTGTCCCCATTTTCCAGCTGCATGATTGATTTGGGGCACAGGCCACTCACCCACCACTCTGAGCCTCAGGGTCATGAGGATGAAAGGAGAGAATGCAGGAAGGTGCTTAGCACAGCATCTGGCAAAAATGGGGAGAGAAGGGGCCAGGAAATCGGAATGTGTGTTTGGGTCCTTGGGGGCACCGGGAAGACAAGAGTGGGAGCCTGAAGGGAAAGGGACCGGGCAGAAAAGGAGCAGTAAAGGAGCCCCGCTATCCTGGCTTCCCTCCTGCCCCAGAGGTAGGTGTCATTGTGTGTCTGCCCTGTGTAGCCCAGAAGGCCTGGGGCTGCCCCAGAGAGCACTGAGAAGGGGGTTGGCACCTGCACTGGGGATTGGGAACTTCTAGAGGGCTAGCTGTCTCTCCCTTTTTTCCTGCTCTGATTAACACGAGGTTGGTGGGCCAGGCAGGGAGGGACAGATGGGGAAGAAGTCCCCACAATGGTTTGTACCCACCTGAACCTAGTGAAAAAATGAAGCTGCCAAACAAAGCAGCCATGTCTCCTTCCTCAAAGCCCCCATCTGCCTAGGGGCCAGGCTGGGAAATGGGTACTGCTGTGGGCCTTAGCCCAGAAGGGGTAATATGGGGAAGAGGGGGTGGCAGAGAAGCTTGGTGGCGGGGTGGCTGTCCTCCTGTCCCTGCGTCTTTTTTGGTTTCTTCCTTTAGCCCCTCCATTTAGCTACTGAGCTCCCACTCTGGGCTGAACACTGGGCTAAGGGGCTGGGATACGGAGACAAATCACACATAGTCCTGGCTCCTGGAGAAAGACCACCCAGGCCCTGGGTCCTTGCCTCCTCCCATCCTCAGCTCCCTTGCCCACTGACCCCTCACCCCACTTCTCTGAACCCGTCTCTTCTGCCCCTCTGACTTTGTTCTGTTCATGTCTTAACCAGACTCCGCAGTGTGTGTGCTCCCAGAGGGAAGCGAGGCAAAGGGGGCGGGGGGGGGGGCAGAAAGGAGGGAATCCCGCTGACATCACGGCTCATTAGCATATGTGACCTCATCAGGGGGTGGGACTGTTTCCCCAGGTGTCTAGGGGGAGGGCATGGGGGGGTGGTATTTAAAGGGAAAAGCTGACAGTGCTGCTGAGTGAGGGAGCGGGTGCTGCAAGCCGCCAGGCTGCACACGCACACGCACACCGATGCACACGGACCTCGACACCGACATGGACACGGACACAGAAACCACAGCACTCTGCCCCGCCAGCAGCCACCGGGCCTCCCCGCCAGGGACGCCCACACCAGGTGAGGGCTGAGCTGGCAGGTGCTGGCTGCAACCATGGGGGTGGGAGCTGAAGCTTTGGTGGGGAGGTCAGAACTAGGGGTTGAAGGAGCTCGAACGCAAACAGCAAGAGGGGAAGAGCAACTCAGGAAGTGGGGAAGCCTCCTGCCCACACTAGGACTGGGGCTCGTATGAGGTGCGGGGCTAGGGGACAGAGGTGGGCTGCCTAAATGTCCCCTCACCCATCACCCAGGGCTTCCCTGGGGAAACTGGTACTTAGCCCCTAGGTCTGCCTCATTCCCAAGAGGTTGGGACGGGCAGGAGGGAAGGGTGAAAGACGAGGGGCAGCCCACAAGCCTGGGAATCACGGGCAGGGGGCTACCCTGGGGAACCATTTTGAGGGTTTCTCTGGCTCCTGGAGGCCCTGGCTGCCAGTCAAGTATTGATCCTGGGCTATTTCCAGCCTTTCTCTATCCCCCTTTGTTATGTCTGTGGTTCCTCCTCCAGTTACCCTGGCCCGTGCATTGTCACTCTCCCTGCTCCTGCTCTCTCACTATTTCTCCTCCTCCCTCCCTTTCTCTCTCCCTCCCTCAGCCTCACGACGAACACAATATTCTGTCAGACTCACAGGGACAGCCAGGGGTGCAGAAGGATTCTCACACACAGACATGCATTGGGGGATGCTTACCTACAGGGCCATGGGAAGAGGCAGCCCCTTTAACACACCCATAGAGACCCAACACACACATCTCAGTGAGCAAAGGCCCTTCCCTGGGAACAGACTCCCCACAAAGTTTTTGACTCTATCAGTACCCAACCCCAGAACCTGGGCAGCAGCTTCAGTTCATCCCCTGTGTGGGGATCATCAGTGTAGGAAGCAGGAGTGGGCAGGGCCTCCCGGTGGAAGGAGGGGCAGCCCCCGGCCAGAGGCCTAGTCTGGGGGTGTGCCTGTGTGTCAGTGTGAAGTGTGAGTGGGTGTGCAAGCCTGCACACAGGTGCCTCCCCTGCATGGGGCATGTTTTGAATGGGTTGTGGCTAGAACCACACTGGGCAAGCCTTCAGGTCAGCCCCTGGGAGCCCCACCAGTTCAGGCTTCTGGTGGAGTTCAGTGGAAGAAGGTCAGACCAAAGATTCTCAGCTCCTTCTGGGTCATGGTCATGGACTGGGCCTCTGAGGCTGGAGCAGCCAGGACTGAGTCCTCTGCAGGTGTCTAGGCATACCCCACTCATAGCTTCCTTCTCTTTGCCCCCCCAGAAGCAGATGCTACACTGCTGAAGAAGCCAGAGAAACTGTTGGCAGGGTTGGACTGGGGCGGGCCACCCCCTGCCCCGGGGGCCCCCAGACGAAGAGGAAGTATGCCTGTCCCCTACAAGCACCAGCTGCGGCGGGCCCAGGCTGTAGATGAACTTGACTGGCCACCTCAAGCCTCATCCTCTGGCTCCTCTGACTCCCTGGGCTCAGGGGAGGCAGCCCCCACCCAAAAGGATGGCATATTCAAGGTCATGCTGGTGGGGGAGAGCGGCGTGGGCAAGAGCACCCTAGCAGGCACTTTCGGTGGTCTCCAGGGAGACAGTGCTCACGAGCTGGAGAACCCAGGTATTTGGGGGAGCCCTGCAAGAATTGAGGGTGCCTCTGGAGCCCTAGTCAGGGATGGAAGAGCTCAAGGCATGAACAGTCCTGGAGGCCAGAACCTAAGAGAAACTGTTTCAATGCTTTCTGTGGCAACCTCCCTGGAGGGAGGGATCTAAAGGGCTGGGATCTAAAGCATCCCTGGTTACCAGGTCTAACAGGTGTTGGGGAGCCTCCTAATGGGCTCTATTCCCTGTCCCTATTTCCCAACAGAAGACACCTATGAGAGACGCATCATGGTGGATAAGGAGGAAGTGACTCTAGTTGTTTATGACATCTGGGAACAGGTGAGAACTAAGATGTGGCTGCAAGCAGGTGATGAAACCTGGGAGAGCTGAGGAGGGGCAAAGTATGGCTGAAGGCTGAAGGCTGGTGGGACTACAGCCCCTGGTTTTAACATGTAGTGGAACCTGACCTTTCATATATATTGTCTCAGAGAGCAAAGGCTCACACCTATGCACACACCATGGTACTGAGAGCTGCTGTCTGGTTTCCAGGATCTTCTGACCCAGAGGAAAGTTAGGATCTGGATTCGACAAACCCTGCAACTGCAAGCCAGGCTGAACACCCTGAAACTGACCCCCTCTGTACATTTTTCAGCCTAGAAGATCCTGATCTGAGAGGACAGAAGCTCAGGGCTCTGTAATGTCAGGGAAGGGGAAAAAAGTGAGGACTTGTGAATATTTGGACATAAATGATTACTATGCAGAAACGAGAGGCCAGATTACACACACTTGAATAGCATTCATTTTTTAAGAGCTTAAGCATAAGAAAGTAGGATGGGCTGTCTAGGATCCTATGTCCCCCATTCGCCCATGTGGAGCTCACATTACAAACTTCTCCCTCCTCCACAAACGCACCCCGAGTATGGAGATTGTGCCATTAACTAGCTCTGTGTCCTAAGCAGGTGGCTTCTCCCTCACATCCTGGCTCCTCATCCTTGAGGTGTAAGGTGCTGGGCAGGTTCTCCCATGCCTCCAGCCCTGACATTCCACGACTCTCTGCCCATCTGCAGGGGGATGCAGGGGGGTGGCTGCAGGACCACTGCCTTCAGACGGGGGATGCCTTTCTCATCGTCTTCTCGGTCACCGATCGACAAAGCTTCTCCAAAGTTCCAGAGACCCTACTACGGCTCAGGGCTGGGAGGCCCCAACATGACCTGCCTGTCATCCTCGTTGGAAACAAGAGTGACCTGGCCCGCTCCCGGGAGGTCTCACTGGAGGGTGAGTACCCTGAACCTCATCCATGTTTGCAATCTCAGGGAACCCTCTCCCTTCCAGGACACCTCTTCTCCATAAGGCCTTTTAACCACCTGGGTGCACAAAATTGCAGTTAGCCCCAGGCTAGGGGCAGACTCTCAATGCCCACGCCTAGGACCCCAGACTCCCTTCTCCTCCCCCTCACCTCTTCTCAAGGCCCCTTTCTCCCTCCCCCTCCACACCACCACCGCCCTCCACTTAATCCCTGCTTGTTCTATCAGTTGCAAGAGATCCATTTGCCCCAATCCCTTTCCACTGCACGCCCTGGGCCCCCCAGGCCCAGCCTCGCCCGGCCCCGGGCCCAGCGCAGCCCCGTGGGTGGGCGGGCGGGCGCCTGAACACGTCCCTTCCTGCAGAGGGCCGCCATCTGGCAGGGACACTGAGCTGCAAGCACATCGAGACGTCGGCCGCGCTGCACCACAACACGCGGGAGCTCTTCGAGGGAGCGGTGCGCCAGATCCGGCTGCGGCGGGGCCCGAACCGCGCTGGGGGCCCGCAGCCCGAGTGGGGCAGGCCCGAGGGCCCCGCGCCGCCCACGCGCCGCGAGAGCCTCACCAAGAAGGCCAAGCGCTTCCTTGCCAACCTGGTGCCGCGCAACACCAAGTTCTTCAAGCAGCGCTCCAGGTCGTGTCACGACCTCTCCGTTCTCTGAGCCGCGGTCGCTATGGTCACCGCGGTCGCCATGGTCACCGCGGTCGCCATGGTCACCGCGGTCGCCATGGTCACCGCGCCCTCCGTTCGCCCCCTCGCCCCGCCCCGCCCCCGTCCGGCTTCCTCTGTGAAGACAGTCTAGGAAACCAGAAACTCCCGGGACGCCCCGGTGTGACTACGGGAGCCGGGCCCCCCGCCCCCGGACCCCGGCAGGCGTCGCCCCACCCGCTCCGCGCGCTCTCCGGTTACCTCCCGGCCTCGGGGCTCCTGGAAGGCGAGGACGCTGACCCGCGGGGGTCGTGCAGCGGCTGTTGGGCGGGGCGGCTTCCGGCGGGCGGGGAGGAAAGTAGTTCTGCGAGGTATTTTGGTTTTTTGTTAATTCACGCTTGACCACCTCTCCCGTAAAGAGATGCTAAAAGCAAGAACTGGAAAAGTGCTTTGTAAACTCCTTTACAGTTTTCCACCTTTGTACTCAGCGCGAATATGCCTCAACTTTAAGAGATCCTTAAAGGTAAAGACACGGAGCCGCTTCTTTGAGACTTTCCTAAAGCGTCCTGGCTCTGATCTGCTACACTTGTGCACTTTGCCTTTAAGAAGTTCTTAAAGGCAAGGGCCTGGAAGCGCTGTTCTTCTGAATTGATTGTGATTTACCACAGCACTTCCCCTTTAAGGTTATTAAGGGGAAGGTGTGCAGAGACTTGCCTGAAGAGCTGAGCGGTGGCAACCCGCCTTTAGCCAGGTCCCAGGAGGCACCAGCAAGGCAGCCACCCTTCCCTTTTCAATAAAGAATTTTTCTACTGCACTTGCTTACTTTGACCCTCTGTTCTCAAAATCCCCCCACGGAAGGGATGGGTGGATTTAGGTTCCTTGCTCCTCTGAGCCTGAGTTTTCTTGTCTGTAACGGTTCTAGGGAGACTCCGGAACTGACTTAGTCCTGGAGTAGTCATAACAAGGGGCAAAAGGCCCCTAAAGATTACGGAGCCCAGCTTGTCCCTTTGCCAATGAAAAAACAGACCTGGAGAGGAGCAGGGACCCGTTAGAATTAATTTGGTAACTCGGTGACCAAGTCCCCATCACCTTACCCCTTACCGGCAAGGAGCCCGCTGGAGGCTACATTTTTTTTTTTTTTTTTTTTTTTTGCGGTACGTGGACCTCTCACCGCTGCGGCTTCTCCCGCCGCGGAGCACAGGCTCCGGACGCGCAGGCTCAGCGGCCATGGCTCACGGGCCCAGCCGCTCTGCGGCATGTAGGATCCTCCCGGACCGGGGCACGAACCCGCGTCCCCCGCATCGGCAGGCGGACTCTCAACCACTGCGCCACCAGGGAAGCCCTGGAGGCTACATTTTGCGCCTAGAAGTACACTCAGCTGTGGCCTGGGCTGCTTCAAGGTGGAGCCACATCCAACAGGGAGGCCCATCAGCTGGGGCGTGATAGGGTTGGCCTGCACCTCCCCAGCTGTCACCTGCAAGGTCCCTGTGAGAACTGAAGCTGTCAGTGCCTCCCCTGGGGACGCCCACGCCTGCTGCTGCCTGAGCTAAGAGTCTGAACAAAGAGCAGAGGCAGCAGTTCCCCTCACCCCTAGACATACAATACAGCTACCCGAGCACCTGAGGGCCAGGCCTCCACTCTACCCCACCCAACTTCCCAGAACTCGATGGAAAGAGGGATGAGATGTCTCCTGAGTCCTTGCAGCTGGGGAGGAGCCAAGGGGGACCAGCCCAGCACAGGTGATGAGATGATGATATGAATAATGACACTATCCTTAGGACTTTATTTATCTCAATTCTTTAATGACTATATGGTGTCACTACCTCTTTTACTGTGGAAGAAACAGTAACTTGCCTGAGGTCAATAAGCAATAGAGCTGGGATTGCACTCTCGTCTTCTTGATACTTAATGGTGATTGTATCCAGCCTTACATCTGAGGTTCCCCTTCAGTGAGGATGAGGGGAAGAGGGAGAGGGACAGTAGAAAGAATGCAGGGGACACTATGGGCAGAGCCATGGGCAGTGGCTGTGGTAAAAGGGCCAGAGAAATTACACGGCTATAGTGGCGTAAGCCAGCTCTAAACTCTGGGGACCAGGAACAGCGGCAGTGCAAATTGTAAACTGCAGGAAAACACACTGGGCGCGTTAAGGGACCAGATGGTCCTATAGTTGCGTTGAAACCTCAGGGACATGAAGAGGAGGGCTGAGATGAGCACTGAAAAGAAGTTTGGGAGCCCTATTGCAAAGGACCTTAAATGCCAGGCAAAGGAGTTTGTGCCCAATTCTGTAGGCAGTGAGAGTCACTGAAGGGTTTTGAGTGTGTAAGTGACATGATGGGGCTGGTCCTTTGGGAAGGGGAGGCAAGGAGATGGACTGAAGCAGCAGAGGCAAGGCCTGAAGAGATGAGTTTAGGGGACAATCACAGAAATACACATGGAAGGTAATGAAGGACCACACTGAGGGAGATGGCAGTGGGAAAGGAGAGGCGGCATGGAACTTACAGTCAGAATCTGTGGGACTTGCAACTGAGTGGCTGGGTATAAAGACAGGGAGAAGTTGCAGGTGATGGGAGGATGGTGAGGAACTGGGAGTTAGGGGGCAGGGGAGGTAGCCGGTAAATGGCTCCATTTTGGAGACTCGAGTTTGAGATGCTCAGAAATACATCCCTGGACAGCTGAGTCTGAAATTCAGAACAAGTTAGGGCAAGAGACACAGATAAGAGAATAACTGCCATACCAATGGTAGTAGAAAAGCCAGAGGAAAGGATGAGATGCAGGGCAGTCGCACAGGGCCCCATGCTTAGTTTAATGCTCTGCTGTCACTTGAACGAGGCTCCTTGAAGAAGGAACCCTGCATTTTCATTTTGCACCAGGGACCCACTAAGGGAGAGACTAAGAGGGTGCAATACAGGCTGGGATCCTTAGCCTCAAACCACACATGGGTTTTAGGGGTCTGTGATTCTTGTGAAATGGTACAATCTGATGCGTTTGTGCAGTCATGCATTTGTCTAATAGGTTCATGAATTTCATCAGATTTCCAAAGGGGTCTGTGACCCAACAAATCACAAGCCGGGATGGTACTGACTGCTGCTGAGAAGGGGAACTGGGTGGGTGGACGACAAGTGTAGGAGGTTTACTTTTCACTGCATGCCTTTTTTCTACCTTTTGGGTTTTTAACTATGGCTAAATAAATAACTTTTTTAAAATAAATTTATTTATTTTTGGCTGCATTGGGTCTTTGTTGCTGCTCGCGGGTTTTCTCTAGTTGCGGAGAGCGGGGGCTACTTTGTTGCGGTGGGCAGGCTTCTCATTGTGGTGGCTTCTCTTGTTGCAAAGCACGGGCTCTAGGCATGCAGGCTTCAGTAGTTGTGGCACGAGGGCTCAGTAGTTGTGGCTCACAGCCTCAGTAGTTGTGGCGCATGGGTTCAGTTGCTCCGCAGCATGTGGGATCTTTCCGGACCAGGGATCGAACCCATGTCCCCTGCATTGGCAGGCGGATTCTTAACCGCTGTGCCACCAGGGAAGTCCCTAAGCTAAATCATTTAAAACAAAACAAAGCTTTGGTGTTCCAGAGAAAGAAGAGGGACCAAAGAGAGAATCCTGGGGACAGGCAGATAGAGAAGGTGGGGATGCAGCTGCCAAAGAAGTGCTGGAGGAACTAGGGTTGAGCTGGTAGTGGCTATTGCCCAGGGAGAAGGGTTTTCTAGAGGAAGAGTACCACCACTGGTCAAATGTGGCAGGAGGGGAGAATGAGGAACCAGAAGGCCCAGTGCCTTTCATGTGGCAGAAGTCTAAAGATGATGACAGCAGGACCTCCCCCATGAGGGGAGCCACACACGCCACAAGCTTCCCTCCCCCCAACTCAGCCAGTTCCATCAGCCCGACCCATCTGTGTGTTCCCTCCAGACGCCTACAGGAAAGAGCTCAGAACAGACAGAAGCTGAAGCCCCACTCCTGCTAGACTTGGGAGAGGTGGGGTCTTCTCTGAGATCCTGGCCACTCTTCTCCCTCCCTCTGATCAAGGCAAAGTAAGCCCAGGCTGCTGATCTGTGCTGGCATGAGACCAGCAAAGGGGCCCGATGCTGAGCTGCCTGTGCCAGGTAAGATCCTCTCTGCCCTCATGCGCCTCTTTTTTTTTTAAAATAAATTTATTTATTTATTATTTTTGGCTCTGTTGGGTCTTTGTTGCTGCGCGCGGCTTTCTCTAGTTGCAGAGAGCAGGGGCTACTCTTTGTTGCGGTGTGCAGGCTTTTCACTGCGGTGGCCTCTCCTGTTGCGGAGCATGGGCTCTAGGTGCACGGGCTTCAGTAGTTGTGGCATGCGGGCTCCAGAGCGCAGGCTCAGTAGTTGTGGTGCACGGGCTTAGTTGCTCCGGGCATGTGGGATCTTCCCGGACCAGGGCTTGAACGTGGGTTCGAGCAGGCAGATTGGCAGGCGGATTCTTAACCACTGAGTCACCAGGGAAGCCCCATGCTCCTCTTAACCACTGTAATTTTGACTTGGGGTCTGTGCTCCCTTATCAGCCCAGTCCCTGCCCAACCTCTACTAACCCCATGCCTCCTGGCCCACAAGGCCTCCTCATTGGCCAAGAGCATAGACTGGGTGTTCTCTCCCTGAGAGGCCAGAAGTGAGGCCAGTCCTGTCTTAGAAGTTATCCCTCTGCTCTGGGCCTCCGCTTACAACTGGGCCTTTCTGCCCTGCTGCATCTAACCCTCTTTAGAGACTGGAACAGGGGCTCTCCTCTTCTGAAGGACTGCCGGAGTCATGGAAGGACACTCCGCAAGTCTTCTGCATTAAATCCTCACCCCCAGAAAGTCCACCCATACATACATCTTTTTATTAATCTAATTGTTCCAATCCACATCAGTCTAAGTAAAATCTTCCTGGACGTTTTAATCCTTCATCTACAAATGCTTGTTGCTCTGCTCAAGTACTGCCATATGCCAGTTGCTGTGCTGGGCCCTACAGAGAAAACAAATACAGATAAGGCACTATCCCTGCCCTCAAGCAGCTTACAATTGAGCTGGAGAGACAGGCCAAGTTGGAGGCAGCACTACCATGGCCAAAACAGCAGCAAACTATACCACATTCTGACTATCTAACTGCAAGCTATATCACGTGCTCTAAGAGTCTGAATGGAAGAGACAGAACATTTGGAAGACATGTTTTAGGAACTGGGCCTTGAAGGTTATACAATAGGCTGTAGATAGATGGGGGAAAGAAGGAAAAGAAATGTCTTGCGGCAAAACCACATGAGCAAATGTACAGGAGAAATGGTGGGCAGCCTGCCACATGATGAGGTAAAGACCCTCCCTGTACAGAAGGAAGCAAAATTTGGGAGGATGTCAAAGGGTCCCAAAACCAGACAAGAGCATTCTGCTTCTTAGTCCTTTATCACCTGGTGGCTCTCTGATGGAAATACTCAAGGAATTTGAGTCTTGATGTCATGACTCTACAGCTTGGTGGCCTTGTAAACTCAAGGCATGAATATAAATTCAATGGGGCTGTGCAAGCCTTTTACCTGGCACTCAGGCTCACTATTTTCTGGATGGAAGTCTATGGAGAAAGTCACTCTTAACCTCTCTTGTCTTTCTGAACCTCAGCTCTTCCCAATTATAAAAGGAGAATAAGGGCTTCCCTGGCTGCCCAGTGGTTAGGACTCTGCGCTTCCGGTGGGAACTAAGATCCTGCCTGCCATAAGGCGTGGCCAATAAATAGATAAATAAATAAAATGAGGATAATAATACCTATCCTGTAGGATAATCATGAGGACTAGATAAAAATGCAAATATCTTCATGATTATACAAATGAGCAGTGGGAAGTAATGCTTTTTACAAAAATTATTATTTTTCTTTTTTAAAAAATTTTTATTGGAGTATAGTTGATTTAGAAGCAATGTTTTTCTTTTGTTTTTGTTTTTGTTTGCGGTACGCGGGCCTCTCACTGTTGTGGCCTCTCCCGTTGCGGAGCACAGGCTCCGGACGCGCAGGCTCAGCGGCCATGGCTCACGGGCCTAGCTACTCTGCAGCATGTGGGATCTTCCCGGACCGGTGCACGAACCCGCGTCCCCTGCATCGGCGGGCGGACTCTCAACCACTGCGCCACCAGGGAAGCCCTAGAAGCAATGTTTTTTTGCAACCTGTGTCTGGTCCCTTATTCAGGCAACCATGTAACATGCTAATCTCTCAAAGCATGACACCACTCTGGAGATACAAATTTAAGTTGTGGTCCACAAAGTCCAACAGCCTCCCGCAAGACTCACAGGTAACCCATTATCGGATTTCTTGTTTGGGTAGTTTTGGGGGGAAGATTGGCAACTGAAGCCTAAGGGTGGTATTATACTACAGTTTCCCGTTTTTCTGTTCAAATTACAACTTTAGGCAGAGGACCTGTGCTGATTTAAAACACTATTCTGAAAGGAAACTGCCAGAGTAGGTAGGGCTAGGCTCTGGAGACCACAAAGACAGGTGCTATAGGAATGCTTGGGGGAGATTAGGGGGGATGCTTGCAAAGGACTATAACAGAGACTGCTCTGGGATTTTCCCTAGCCAGACCAAGCAAAGGGCACTAGGTATCCTGAAGGTACTTGAGGGGCCCACCTTGATTTTCCAAAGCCATCTGGTTGTAACCTGATTATAGAGTTTCAAGTATAAAGAGATTTGACCAGTGGGATTTGTTTTCCTGAAAGGTAGCCTGACTGTGTGTGACCTAGGACCTTGTAAACCTGGGACTTTAGCCCAGGAACAATGAAGGTTTATTTTCACCATTGCCCCACCATCAGTTCTGCCCCTGTAAATCTCGAGCATTCTCAAAGTTGGGGAGGAGAATTAGGTCAGGTAGAAAGTCAAGTATGTAGGCATCCAGAGGAATGGGAAGCTATCAAGTTCTAAGGCCTCTACAGGTTATCATTTCATTGAATCCTCACAACATCCCCGAGACAGGTACTACTGTTATCATCTCCTTTCTAAAAGGGAGGAGTCTGAGTTAGAGAAGTAACACCTAAGCTTACTCAGCTGGTTTGTGGCAGAAGAGAGATCGGAACCACTTGGTGTTGTTCTAGAGTATGATCTTTCTGCTACAGGGTGGAGGTCCCCTGGTTGGGCCCAGGAAGTGGGAGAAGGAGGCTAATTCTCAGCACCATTCATTTTAAACAGGTAGGCTTCAGGATGCTTGAAAGCTGACTCAAGTTCCCATCCTTTCTGGAATATTGGCAAGAGTCTGACAAGTCTCTGATTTCCAAGGTCATTGTTTCCCTCTTGCAATCCAGCACCGACTGGCTCTTTTCCAATCTTCAGGCACCTCATCCACCCACTGCCCTCAAAAATAACTGCTTAATGGGTCTCCAGTAACTCCACCCAACTCCTTAAGGGCTCCTGAGAGCAGATCGTCTCGGAGAGCCAAGAGAACTCATCCAACTTTTAAAAGTGATCTTTGATCATCTCTTTCCTTGCCTCCATCTTCCCACACGATCTAAGTTGACTGGTCTGCTTCACCTCACACACAGCTCTCTCAACCAAGAACACACTTTGAGGGGTTTCCCTGGCGGCGCAGTGGTTAAGAATCCGCCTGCCAATGCAGGAGACACAGGTTCGAGGCCTGGTCCGGGAAGATCCCACATGCTGTGGAGCAACTAAGCCCATGCACCACAACTACTGAGCCTGCACTCTAGAGCCTGCGAGCCACAACTACTGAGCCCGTGTACCACAACTACTGAGCCTGCGTGCCGCAACTGTAAAGGCCTGTGCGCCTAGAGCCCGTGCTCTGCAACAAGAAGCCACTGCAATGAGAAGCCTTCACACTGCAACGAAGACACAATGCAGCCAAAAAAAAAAAAAAAAGAATACACTGCAAGCAATCAATTCTGGATATAGAGTGCAAAAGTTGGGAGGGAAGGGGGGGATATCTGAAGTCAGAAGATTCAGACACACAGCTTCAGATCAGAACTCCTTTCCTGCATTCAGCTCATGACTACTGACTT
Source organism: Lagenorhynchus albirostris (assembly GCF_949774975.1). Lineage (NCBI taxonomy): Eukaryota > Metazoa > Chordata > Mammalia > Artiodactyla > Delphinidae > Lagenorhynchus > Lagenorhynchus albirostris. The sequence goes on along the minus strand of NC_083095.1, from coordinate 74,634,526 downwards.
CACCTGGTTGTCATGGAAACATCAGTCTCTCGTGGTGGCAAGCAGCACTTTAGAAAGCTTCACAGGCTACCATGGTAACACCAAAAAGAGTAAAGCTGCCTCCTCTCTTCCAGCGGTGAGGAAGAAATGGACGAGACTGCTAGGAAAAGCAGGCTAGAAGGGACAGCCTCTGGAAAGCCTGGCTCTGACTTGAACTGAGGGGAATTAATTCAACTCAACAGATACGAAATATGTGCAAACAAAACAGTAATGAATGGGCTTCCCTGGTGGCGCAGGGTTGAGAGTCCGCCTGCCGATGCAGGGGATGCGGGTTCGTGCCCCGGTCCGGGAAGATCCCACATGCCACCGAGCGGCTGGGCCCATGAGCTATGGCTGCTGAGCCTGCGCGTCCGGAGCCTGTGCTCCGCAATGGGAGAGGCCACAACAGTGAGAGGCCCGCGTACAGCAAAAAAAAAAACCAGTAATGAAAAAGACACATCTATGACTGGCTTCATCAAGCTATAACCATCTAGTAACAGAGTTTACAAAGAACTGTAAATAAAGTCAGAATAAGACCTACATAGGACCAAGAATACTGAAAAGGAAAATCAACTTCAACTAGGAAATCATCAGTCTTAAAGGACAGGATTTTGACCAGTAAAGAGGGGCAGGAAAAGAGGACAAGACAGTAGACATGGAAGTGGAAGAATTCAGGATATACTGAGAACTATGAGTAAAGAGACAGCAAAAGTGACACTTCCCCATGACTCCAAGGCTTTGGCTTCCACAGTGTTGCTGAGGCAGGTTAAGATTAAGATCAAGGGATCTGAAGCTAGACTGGACTGAAATCCCAAACTTGCTAACTGCATTATCGGGGGACAAGTTACTTAACCTTTGGGGTATCAGTTTCCTCATTAACAAAGTAAAGATAATAAAAGAATCTACTTCAGAGGGGTCGTTGTGAGGATTAAACAATTCAATACATATAAAATGATTAGAACAATGCCTAACCCACACCAAATCCTGCATAAACGTAAATTCTCATTAATTGTTAACCGCTCCACTTTTTGGTGCCAGGACAGCCTCTTCGCACTGTCCAAGTAATACTCCCCCCCACTTAATTTTTTCCAGTTGCAGCATGCAAGCTTCTTGGTTGCGGCATGCATGCAGGATCTAGTTCCCTGACCAGGGATCGAACCTGGGCCGCCCTGCATTGGGAGCGTGGAGTCTTACCCACTGGACCACCAGGGAAATCCCTGTCCAAGTAATACTTCCTGATTCGCACCAGACTCTTGAATAGAAAACAGGGGCTGTGACAGAATACCTCCAAGTTTTTAGCTCATTTCCCTTCCTTAGAAGCACCAAGACTAAAGGTTCATAGGTCACAACCCTGCTTCCACTGGTAGCCCACAGAGCCTAAGAAAGAAGTAGGGTGAATCCCAATGTAAAGAACACAGCAGTTTAAAGAACAGGGAGGAATGCCACTGCCTTAGAAAAGAGAGAAGTGGAGGCTATAAGCCGAAAGTCAAGTGAAAAATCCCATTTAGAATTGAGGACTCGTGGGGAAATTCTAACTGCGCTGGGAACAGACCTGGGTAACAGTCTCATCTCTACTCCCACCTTAGCCACCATGCTCAGGCAGGAGGTTGAGGGAGGCTCCTTTACATTAGGCTGGGCCCAGAGGCTGTTCACTGCCCCTTCTCTCCACTCCAACCACCCTCTACAGAAGAATGAATAATAAGAAGGCACTGAGTCACACGCAGTGACACTGGCTGTTACCCACTAGACGTTGTCACCTTATGTAGGTTAAGACTAGAAGAGAAGTTGTCTTTGACATTCCCTTACTTCCACCCTTGTCTCTCTCCCAGCAAAAAGCTACGCAAGCCTCTAAGAACAAGGAGCAAGGAAGAACTGAGGTGGAAGGACCCAAAATGCAGGAAGGCCAAAGCAGCTAGGAATGGGAGTATAAGGAAACTGAGCAGTGCGGGGGGGCCCACCTGAGGGCAGGAAGCAAGGCCTGGGGGTACCTACAGTTTGAAGATGTTCAAGACTGCCATGAGGAGGCCTGGCCCATAGCCTCAGGAGGATGCATAAAAATGGTCTGCACTGAGGTCAGGTTGCCTTAGCAGCTGCATCAATAACTGCAAAGGACTGGGCCTTAGTCAGCTGCTCCTACCTGAAAATAACGTGGCCTCCTTCCCTTCTCCCAGGTCCAGAGAGCAAATTAGTACAGGGAAGGGGTAGGGGTGACAGTGGGTGAGACTGCAGCAGCCTGGAAGTCCCTCCAGAGTCCCAGTGGCCTTTTATGCCACAAGTAGGTTTCAGGTACTTAACACTGCAGTGTAAAGAGCAACGTCATAAGCTAACCACTAAAAAACCATCATTCTGCTTAGAAGCCTTAACTGACAAGTTAAAACCTAGCAGCAATTATCCAAATTTTTAGCATGACAATACACTCTCAACATTCTGTTGCACAGAGACCAGTAAAGAATGGAGGAAGCCCACAGAGCCCTGTCCCTGAACTTCAGACCTTCTCCTTTTGGTTGGTCCCTAGTTGGTGAGCCAGGCTCTGGACTAGCCCCTTGTTCTAAGCCTTACAAAGCAGGCAGAGGAAGGTGTGCCCTCACCTTTGGAAGGGCCATGTGTGGAATACTCAGCTCCCTGGAAATTCATCAATCGGACTCAGGCCTGTGTTATCAAAGCCATTGGAAAGAAGAGTTGGGGGGACTGAAAGGGCAAACAATGACAGACTTAAGGCCTGGGGAGCCCTGATGTATAATGCCCAAACCCCTTTGGATATTGGACTGGATGTCTACTGCATAAAGGTCCAAAGGCGGGTACAGAGCTCAACAAAGTAAGAATGGTGAGCTTAGAAGGCTTCTCTGGTACATAAGCTCCTCAGGATCATGAAACACCCTTAGAGCAAGGTGCAGAATGTGCTACTGTCACACTGCCATCTGGTGGAAAGACAAGATCTGTCCCCAGGCAGAGAGAGGGAGCCTGGAGGTCTGTCCACTAGGCAGGGAGGTTTGGAGATAATCAAGATAAAGACAGAAGGAGACCACGGGGCATAAAGACCACGGGAGTATAAAGCAGATACAGATGGCATGTGTGCCTTTTGTCTGTTTTTCTTTCTAAAGATCAGATATTTAAAAAATTAAAATAAAGAAAAGAAAACTTAATAGCATTACAAATGTTTTATATCCCTAGAACCATTCGTGGTTTTGGCTCAGGAGAAGTTAACGTCAGACAGACACACCACTGGACCGAGACCACACATGGGCAGCCGCCGCCACAACCGTGGGACCTGCCTTTTGTACAAAGTTTATATATATATATATATATATTTATATTTATGTACACAGACACAAGGGTATAAAATACAGTGAGAAGGACTCACGTGTGCCCAGCTGGGCCTGAGCCCACAGTCTCCAGAGGCACATGGAAGTGGTGGAGAGAAGCAGCCTCCCCTCCATCCTCCCACCCTGGGCCAAAGGAAGGACAACTACACAAAGGAAGATGGAAGATACCAGAAAGGTACCCCACCTTTCACTGAACTCCCGAATGCCCCTAAGACATCCAAAATGGCTGGCAGGAGAGATCATTCCCACACCTCCCAGCAAGATGTTGAGCCCACAGTAGCAGTTCTGGCCCCAAGCTAAGGTTTAAGGCAGGCTTCCCAACACACGTCTGTGCTATCTTCCAGGGCCCTTGTAGCAGCAAGCCAGCACTTTCAAGGTTCACTCCCTCAAACCCCAAAGTCCTCACAGACCAGAGGTCTTAAAGGTTTTCCGTGACAGACTGTACAGTAAAGGTACAGGCAGGCAAAGAGCGGTTAGTTCCTTCAGTTAATGCCCTATGGCCTTCCCAATGGGGGAGGAATCAAGGAATCAGTAAGAGGTGGTTGTAAAGGGCAAGGAAGGTCATCCCAGGAGACGATAAATACAGAGAAACAGATGTTCAATTCAAGTGCAGATTCTGTTCTCTTCAACTGGCAGCTTTGCTCACCAGAGTCCATTCCCACTGCGGCTGAGGTGGGCAGGAGCTCTTCTTGGTGTCCTAGGGGGTCCCAGTTCCCCCACCGTCAATGTTCACACCCTCAGGATGGTTTGGTCCACAGAATGGAGAGAAGGGGCCATGGAAGGGTAGACGTGGAGAAGGGAGTGGCAGGACCCAGAGGCACAGGTAGGCAGTGGACTGCGCCACTAATTACCTGTGGCATGGAGAAGATGTAAACGGGAAGCTGGAGGAAAGAAAGTTAACTGTGAACACTGAAATGAGCTGGGCCTTGAGACTCACATGGTTTGGCGGGTAAAGAGGCTGGAAAGCTGGAAGCACTGGGAGGCGATTGCCTGGGAGGCGAGGTTCAGGGCCGGACTCAGAGCTGGAACAAAGAGAGACAAGGGAGTTAGCACAGAGCATTCCTGCCTTCCAGGCCCGACCCTTCTCTCCCTTTCCCAAGTCCAAGCCTACCCGTCAAAGCCGCTGGGTTCAGGGCCCCCAAAGGAACTGCTCCATTCAGTTGCAAGGCAGCAGCTTGGGCAACAGCAGCAGTGGTCGGCAGCTGGATTCCAGAGCCTCAGAGGAAAAGACGAGGTGGGGTTAAGTCCTAACCCTTGATGTAAAATTCAACGCCATGTTCTTCACTCTGCAGAGAAGCCCTACCTTCTGCCAATTTGGCCATGAGCTGCAAACGTCCACCCGCTGATCCCAGATCCAGATCCTGGTCTCCATCAGGAAAAGTGATGTCTGTGCCACCATCCAGTCGCTCGGTCACATGGCCAACCCTCATAGGCCGACCAGCAAGCTCAAAGCCATTCAACTGTTCCAGGGCCCGGCGGGCACACTCAGAGTCAGAGAACTACAAGAAACCCAGGTCATATCAGGTACCTCCTGGCCACAGACATGCTCTCAAAGCCCCACTAATACTCTCTCGTCCTACTGTCCCATGAAAATTGCATGCTCACTGTGGCTCAAACTTTTCTTTCCCAGGGAATGTGACCTAAGATCCCCATGCCCGCAAATAGTTCTCTAAAAAAGACCTTTTCCAGCTGACTCAAGGGCAATCGCTTTTCAATCTCCAGCTCCACTGAGAACCTAACAGTGCATCATTTGTAGGGAGCCCAGCCTGATAGGCTGTTTCACAAATGGACATATCAAATGGAAGTAAGACAGGCGGAGATCCAAGGCTCCTGAGCTTTAATTTCAGCCCTCAGGACTAGTAAGTTTCAGTCCTTAGTCAAGAACCAGGAACGTGGAACTCCAGAGCCCAGGCTCAGGAAGGTGCACACCCTGGTACTGAAAGCGAGACTGCACCCCCACTCCCACCCCACCCCAGTGCGGCTGACTCTGGCCCACTGGCCAGAAGGCCTCTACTCTCTCATCCCTTCCAGCAGCAGCACTAGCAGCAGCCTGGCATAAAGAGGATTCCCAGTCTGCTGTTTATGTGTCAAGGGTGTTGACCTAAAAGGCAGGAACACAAGGGCAAAAAGGCCCCACAGAAGCCTTTCTGCATCTGAGACACACAGGGAGCTAGAAAAGGTACTTGCCACCATGAACAGCACAGCTGGCTTTATTTACTCTGGTATTACCTGTCCTAGGGCCTGGCATGTGGTACTGACAGTTCCTAGGCAGGTGGTATAGGTGGCTTGCTTTTACCAGATACTTCTGAGATGAGCAATTCCCACGGTAGAACACAACCTACCTCCCCTCTGCCCTGCAGGCAACTGGGGGGGTGTATGCTGCCTAGATTGAGCCCAGAAAATATCAGCTTCTATTAGACTTTGTGGCTGGCAGCCAGTCCTAGCCTGGAGTCACATGGGGCTGGAAGAACCAGTTATGGGAATTGGAAACAATTTTGTTGGAGTGTCAGGAAAAGGTGAGACTTGCCCACTATTAGGTGGCCTTACTGTTTTCCCTATAGTGGTATTTAAATATAAAGATATTTCTCAGTGGGGAAACTGCTTCAAACTGGGTAGGACCAGAGAGAAGTATATACCTTCTTATTCCCACCCCATCATGAAAATATACCAATTCTATAAAGCACATCTATAAAGGCCCGTACCTAACCTCCCTCATGCCCCCAACCTCTTAGCTGCAGCCTGGAATCGTTACTATTACCCAGAGAGCAAGCTGTAGCACCAGGTAAGCTGGTTGACCTCCTGGACACCCCATACCAGTGCCACTGACAGAGTGTAGGAGCAAAGCCATGATCTCAAGCAATGCACTCATCTCAAGGGGCAGAAGGCTAGTCCAAGCTTCAGGCACCAGGGTTTATGGGTCATTTAGACAGTCCCTATGGGAGGAGGATGAAGCTAAGCTGCAAAATCAGACAAGTGGACAAACCTAAACTAAAATTAAAAAGTTGAAGACTAGAGACTCACCGTAATAAAACCATAACCTTTAGAGCGGCCTGTATCTGAGTCCTTCATCAGGACAATATTATCAATCTGCAGAATAGAGAAAAATAATCAATAATCTTTTGGCTAAGCCACACCTTTGATCTTTCCTACCCAAACTGTTCTATTTTTTTGGCCATGTGCAGCATGTGGCACATGGGATCTTAGTTTCCCAACCAGGGATCAAACCTGCGCCCCCGAAGTGGAAGCATGGAGTCTTAACCACTGGACCGCCAAGGAAGTCCCCTACCCAGATTGTTCTAAATACCTCTAACTTTCTAACCAACCCATTACAGCTCTCCAAATCATTTTAAAAATGAGATAAAGCCCATCACTTTCCCAAACACTTTTTCTGACTCATCTTACTTCATATGGACCCCATTATTTGATTTCATGGTGCCTAATTTGTCTCCTGAGCAGTATGAATACAGAGATGGAGCCCAACTCCTCCAGCATGGACCCACATGGCCATTGTTAAACACGCAATGGGTTAATCATGGTCAGACAGAACGAGAAGGTACACTCGCCCTCCCCACTTTTTCCGATTCCCTTCAGAGGTTTCCCTCACTTTCTACTCACTTTGCCAAAGGGCTCAAAGATGCCCCGGAGCATGTCCTCGGTGATATTGAAGTGCAGGGAGCCCACGTAGAGGCGCATTGGTCCACCACTGCCCTTCTGCAGGTTGTTGGCCATGGCTGCCAGTCGGTTTTTCTCAGCCTGTGGAAGAAGGAAATGATGGGTCATGCCCCACACCTACCACCATTATCTCCATCTTCTTATGTCCATTTCTCAGGCTGCTCACCTGTGAGGCCTGTACAATGATAGGCACTCCCAGCAGCCGCTGTCCGGTCAGCCCAATGGCAAGTGGCACAGACTGGATCTCACAGAATTCCACATAGGCAATGCCCTTAGAACGACGTGAGTTCCGATCTGAGATGATACGTACATCTCGAACCTATCCAGGGCAAAAAGAAAATCCTGAATTGGGCATAAAGGGGGATGGATAGAAGACAGGCTTCTCAGAGACAACTAAGAGGGGGAAGAGGTTTACCTTGCCAACAGCCGAGAAAAAGTCCTCCAGGTCCCGAGGCCGAATGCGGGCAGCTAACTGCATACAGAACACCGTGCGGGCATCCCGCTCCTCAGGACTCAGATTATCAACTGGCTCCCTAAAGAGTGAGCAAAATCGTCGAGACCCTCCCTGCCAGTACATGGTCATCATTCTTCAGCTACCCTCAAGTACTACACATTCCTGTGGTTTGGCTCAAACCGCTTTTTATTCATAACTCACAATCCCTAAAAGAGTGCTCATTGTCACTCACCTGACTGGGCTCTTTTCCCGGAAATGAGGACTCTTACTGTGTCCATACCTACGCCTACGGAACAGAGAACAACCAAACTGAAAACCGTGTCACCCACCTTTATCCACACTGGCCCAGTGCTGGGTCTTCCACCATGAGAAAACCAGATTACAGCACCTCATCGCACATGCCAATTCTGAGTATCACCCCTCCAGTAACTGGGTCTCCTGCCTACCCCAAAACATGATACAAAGGTGATCTTATAAGCAAAAGGTGATACCCAGTGGCAAGCGGTGGACTCCTGTAGCGCACACGATCCTCACGACGTCGGTCTCGACTTCGTGACTCACTACTATGTCGACGTTCCCAGCTACGGCTGCGGTGACGACGCTGCCGATCTCGACTCCGGCTCCGACTGCTTCTCCGCCTATGACGGTCTCGACTACGACTGTGGACGGCAATGACTATTAAGCTCCTTAAAGAACAATCCAACCTTTCTGGCCTTTAATGTATAGCTTTCCCTGGTATCTTTCCACTTATAATTCTCAAAACCCAAGCGGCCCCAGAATGACTGACCTGCGTTTTCTATCCCTGCTTTTACTATGGCTCCGACTCCTCTTCTTCCTGTGAAAGAGAGCATAAACTCTTACTACTGAGGTTTCATCACCTCTCCCAAGAATAAGAAATGACACTAAAGCAAAGGTGAAACAGAAAGCAGTGAAAGACCAAAGCCTAGAAGACAGTATGGCAGAAGTTCACAGCAATGGCATGACATCAGTTTACACAGAGCACTGAATGCTGTCAGGCATCTGAAATGGCCATTTTCCCCCACAAAACCAAGCAAAAGCTCATGTTTCCAAATCAGAGATCCTCTTGCTATTTTACTCAAGTGAAATACTACATCGACGCTAGGACTGATCCACAAGTCTATCCACAAATCTACACTGGCAAGCGAAGACTAGAAGATCATTAACCCAGGTCACCATCATTCCCATGACCCAGTGGAGCCATTACTAAAAGTCAGAAGTCTTACCAGCAACCACCTCCCTGTTCTGGCTGTTTCTATAATGGACACAGTTGCTTCCCTTCCTCAAGCTGCCAACCCATTTTCCTCAGGCCACACTCACCTGCCTGCCTCCCCACTGGCGCTGCTCCCACTGGTGCCACTGCCACTGCTGCCGGTACAGCTGGTGCTGTTGGTGGTGTTACTAGGGCTCTCCTTTTCAACCTCGTTAGTTTGCTGCTCATCCTGAGGGGTTCGCCAGGAAAATGACACAAGGTACCAGGTGGCAGACACACAGATTCCATTGGGCAAAGAAAGAAGTGGACAAGGAAGAAAGCTCATGAAATCGAAGCTCTCAATCTAAACAGTTTCTAAGCACCTGGATCTCCTAACAAAAAGAATAAGAGAAGAAGGAAGGAAACTACCCAAAAAGATCAGATTTTGAAGTCAAACCTTTAGCTACCCCAACATCTGTTCCACTAACATTTCCCTGGAGAGTGAGAAATGAGAGTTATGTCTGAGATACACTGACCTTCTACTGTGTCACTGAGAGCTGTGAGCAAAGCACTGGTTCCCACCGCAACTTCATGTCCCCTCCACCCCCAGTTTTTGGGGCCCTTTCTGTAAGCATGGCCCTTGAGTATCGGTCTCCAGCAGAGCTTACTAAAAGATTATGCCTTGAGCTTCCCTGGTGGCACAGTGGTTGAGAGTCCGCCTGCCGATGCAGGGGACACGGGTTTGTGCCCTGGTCCGGGAGGATCCCACATGCCGCGGAACGGCTGGGCCCGTGAGCCGTGGCCGCTGGGCCTGCGCGTCCGGAGCCTGTGCTCCACAACGGGAGAGGCCACAACAGTAAGAGGCCCGTGTACCGCAAAAAAAAAAAAAAAAAAAAAAAAAGATTATGCCTTTTATGAAAGCCACTGCACATAATAAACAAACAGAGAAAGAAGATTCACAAAACGTTGAAACTGATGATCCACAAGTGCTTTTCCTTACCAGCCCAATTCCAAGAGTGAGATGGGGAATCTTACCTCCTCTTTTTTATAGGGAGCCTCCAGCATGGCCTCAATCACTATATCAAAGTCATCGGATGCCATTGTAGCAGATCTGAGAAGAGGACATCAATACATAAGAACCTCATTTATATTTTTCCTCCCCTTCCAGCACCCCACATTCCCTCCCCCCTCCAAGAAACAGACTTCAGGATATACAGTTCTGTTTCTTGAACTCCAAAGGTACCTTACCCGCTGTTGTTTACCCTATGTTTATTTTTGTACCTTACAGATCTGAACGAGTTCTGCTTTGTGGCTTAGAAAAGGTCAGGGGTCTAGAAGAAAACTGAATATCTAGGTAGAGACAAAATACAATATAGACCCTGTCCTGTGAAAAGAAAATGTTGGTACTCAAAATTACTACTTATTTTACAACGGACACTTGGCCTCCATTCTACTGTTCAAAATTCTGAATAAATAATTGGTTTAAACATAAATTGGCACATATTTCCAATAAAAAGGTAAGAACGCATGACTAAAAATTAGGAGCAAGAGAAAGCAATACCAGAATAATGCAGATTAGTCCTAAGCTTTTCCCCACACCACCGCCCAACACAAATAATGAGGGGATTCATCATTAAGCATTTTCTGTACAATACCGACCAGAGTTTGGGTAACTCAGAAAGACCATGATTAAGATAGGCTTAACCAGTCCCACTTTGAAGCCTTTCTGTCTAGGAAGGTACAGTAGGACTTCTCGCCTACCCCAAGCTTTCACATCTAGCAATGGTCTTTCCCAAGTCTGTCCACCACAGGTCTATAAGTAAAAAAAAACAGAAGACACCAAACAAAATCAATAGGATAAATTATTCAGAAATTACTGGTCTGAAATTATCAATATACATAACATGGATGAATCTCAAAATAATTATGCTGAGTGGAAGGAAACAGGTTAAAAAAAGCACACATACTGTATGATTTCATTTACATAAAATTCTAGAAAATGCAAACTAACCTGTAGTGACAGAAAGCAGACCAGTGGTTACCTAGGGCTAAGAATAGGTGGGAAGGGGCTCGGATGAAAGGATTATAAAAGGGCATTTTGGAATTTGGGGGGTGATGGTTTCATGGGTGTTAACTCATATCAAAACACATCAAACTGTACACTTTAATGTGTACAGTTATATTTTATATCAATTATATCTTAATAAAGCTGAAAAAAAACTAATCTAAATACTTTCTATACAAGGAGGTTAATCATAATTAGACTTTCCATATCCTCAAGAGCTTCGTCCTCTTTAAAGCAGCTAATGCATCATCCAATCATGCTGTCTTGGTTGCCCTCAGAGTCCATAGCCTATTTTGATGATTTAATAAAAGTAATCATTATATCAATATCTATCATTTATAGTACCTAATATTGCTAGGCACTATGCTAAACATGTTACAGAGATAAGATTCTTGGAAAGAGCCAACCAATAAAACTTACTTGGAGCCAAATTTAAGGCTTACAATGGAAACCAAACCAAAATAAAATAGGTGTGTCTAAAAACCAGTGAACTCAATCTCTTATACTAACACCTTACATTTATTTAACAATCAATGGTAACATATGCTACAAGCAAATACTGGATCTAATGCACAGATGAGGGACTTCCCTGGTGGTCCAGCAGGTAAGACTCCGTGCTCCCAATGCAGGGGGCCCAGGTTCGATCCCTGGTCAGGGAACTAGATCCCACATGCATGCTGCAAGTAAAAAGCCCATATGCCGCAACTAAAGATCCCACGTGCCTGAACTAAGACCCGGCACAGCAGAAAGGAAGTGGGGGGGGAGGGAAGAAGGAAAGAAGGACGGAAGAAAGATTTTAAAAATGCACAGATGAAAAAACTGAGGTTCTGTGAACTGCCCAAGGTCACAAAGCTCAAATGGAGGAGCTGACCCTTGATCATAAATCTTCCGACTCTTAAGTCTAATATTCTAACAGGTTACTGCTCTCTCATGTGGTTTATAACTTAAACCCTAAAGGAAATTTAAAAAAGAAAAGTACACAGCTTACCAAGATGTCTATTTTTAAATATATACTGACCTGAAGAATTAATGTTCTGATAGATATATCAAAAGAATCAGTCCCATTAGTCACACCTATTGTGTGGCTTACAGATACTCAGCGTGTAACAGTATATGCTACAAAACATTAGAAACCAGGCTGACTTTAATATATGCTATCTGATTTTAATATATGCCAGCATATATCTTAACATATGCTACTGTGGGAAAAAAACGGTTCTAAAAGTAAGTTTTTGATCTACAAGCTCTGTTCCTTTCATTTATTTTTTTTTTTTGCACTACGCGGGCCTCTCACTGCTGCGACCTCTCCCGTTGCGGAGCACAGGCTCCGGACATGCAGGCCCAGCGGCCACAGCTCACGGGCCCAGCCACTCCACAGCATGTGGGATCTTCTCGGACTGGGACACGAACCCGTGTCCCCTGCATCGGCAGGCGGACTCTCAACCACTGCGCCACCAGGGAAGCCCCTTTCGTTCATTTTGGCTGCCAAATCTATACAAATTTTCTAAGTGTCATAACGCTTCTCTTTTTTACAGTCTGCCTTTAACTCTCCAAATGAAATGCTTCAAGAACTGCTCTTTGTTGAGTGCTAGTACAGCATAGGGATAACTTAACACCAAAAAAAACTTTCATGTAAGTTGACAAATGAACCCCTTCCTATGGAATAAAGTTTTCAGACTTCAGAAACAAATGAATGAATCTATTTAAGCACAGACATATATAACACCAGCACACTCTGAAACTTGCAATCTTGCTGGGTTTAGTCTTTCTAGATGTCCTAAAAACAGAATGTCCCAAACACTATGTGCTTTCACGTTGGGAGTTTTCAAACTCTTTGAGTCCTAACTTATGGATCAAAGTCCACTCAATCCCATACATTAAAATATTATAGTGCTTTCTTCCAACCCTGCTTCAAAAACTACGTTAGAGGCCCATAATCACGGCACTACGTGGACCTTGTCATAGCACAGACAAGGCCCAAGCCAGCACTTAGGCCCCACTGCCGCGGGGGCAAAGGAGAGTGAAGAACCACTGTCAGCCCCATCAGGCAGAATTCACCAAACGCTGGAGTCCCAGGGGTGATGGTAGCGCCATCTCCTGGGTCGGGTAACTGAGCTGGGCACAAACATCTCCAAACTGAGGACAGCTTAATTAAGAAAAACAAACAATGAGAAAGATAAAAACATTCCCCATGTTGTGTAACAGCCAAGGCCACGCTTCAAAAAATGGTCCTACAAGTTACCGACAGGCAGCATCTCTGCGAGGGCCAGTGTCCCGATTCTAAACCCTCGTATGTGGCCCCATTATGCTCCTCTACCGCCACAGGATGTGTGGGCACAGTGGCCAACATACTGAACAGGAGTCTTTGAGAGGCTGAAGATTGAGGAAGAAGCCTCAATTCCCTCATCTCTGAGTGGTGGCACTAGGGGCTGAAAACGGATCCCACATGTCCTCTCAGACCGTGGTGGGTCGATGCTCCCTCACAGTGTGGGACACCCTAAATGTCAAGGCTGCGGGGACCTGGAAAGAGATCAGTCATTGGGACCCTTGAAACAGCATCTTCATCGCTAAAGGATGTAGCCACGAGGGTGCCGATGGACTACAGTTAGGTAGCGAACACTTCCAGATCAAAGTAAACAAAAAATGTTTTTAATTTTAAGTTTGCCCAATTCTGCTCTTGACGCCATTTTCTGCCTGTGACGTCAGGGGGAGGCGCCGTGCGACAACGTCACGCATAGGTGACGTTTCGGGGGGCACACGGTTTCGGGGTTTCTTACCAGTTCCGGGTCCCCGCAGGGTGGGGGGGGTCCCGGTTCCCTTCGTTCCTTTGGGTGTGTCGGGGGACGCGAAGCACGACTCCCTTCCAGAGACTCAGCAGTAAGAACCCCACTACAACTGGAGCTGCTCCTCTTCCCGCAAAATGGCGGCAGCTCCGCTGTCTTCCAGAACCTTTCCCAATCTGCGCAGGCGCCGAAACATTCAGGTGGCGGAATTAATCTCACGGGTTTCGCGGCAACACTCCAAAGTACAGATTTTCATTGGCTAAAATCTGAGCATGGGTGGAGCCAAGCTCAAAGGTCTCTTAGCAACCAACAAGTTCCCATTGATTGGCTAATCTTTCCGAGACTCAGGGAAAGCAGAAGCGTCCTTAGGTATCCGCCTATCGCTCTCTCATTGGTTAAATGACTTGCGGAAGGCGGGGCAACCGGGCAGAGAACCGGAGAAAAGGACCCCCCGACTCGCTCCCGGTTCTCATGTAGACTAGGCTAACACCGCGGAGGAGCCTATTGACGTCCTTGGCCGTCCCCACTCAGATTTGCCGAGGAGCTCACGTCAGGCTTCTCTGGGACAGCTTTCTGGAGAGCAACTGCATTTGCTTCCCGTGGGGAGGGATGCTGGGCTGCCCATCCCCATTGTGTCATACAACCCTCCCAACCGCTGCCTCGTTTCCTCGGCGCCTGGATCTCATGTGACTGTCACAGATTTGTCTTCTTCCGCATTCTGCCTGGTCCTACAGCTCATATACCTTCAGTTCAAATCAGTGCCCCACACACCTCCCACCGCAAGGGTAAACTTGAGGCAGTTTCTCAGGTGACTCTGGGTGCAGCAGTACTCAGCCCTCTAGCCAGAAAGAGAAGTCCACCCTCACGTTGCAACGTCTTCCAGAACCCCCAGAGCCTTCAGCTGCCTAATACAGCTGCCAGAAAGATAGCTGGTTATAACATGGAGAGGGCCATGGAGTCACAGGAACCGTGTTGAGTCCTGATTTGAATACTAACTTTATATCATTGTACCAATTCAAATTCCTCTTCTGTAAAATGTAGAATAGGACTAGATTATCTCTTAGGACTTCAAACTCTAATCCTATGATTTTATTCAAATAAAAAAAGTGGCTTCTTGCTGGTGAAGCCTGGATGACTTCCAGTTTCTCTCCCAAGAGGTAACAGAGGAGCTGGCAGTACAGCAGCTCAGGAAGGTGGAAGGGAAGCTGGCTTCACTCACTACCCTATCTTTCTCCATGGCAACAAACTCTATGCCTCCTCCCCCAGACAAGAGCCTAATCACAGGTCCTAATGGACAAGACCTCTCTGTAGCTGGTCAGAAAGCCTATAATTGGGAGTCCAAGAGTCACCACTAAGCTTCTTAAATAGGAAATAAAGCTAGGCCCCTTCAAGTCTCGGATAAGAGCATCGATCTGAATATGTGTAAGTAATGGGTGGAGAAGCAGAGGCAGGGGGCAGCAGAGTTGGAGCAGGAAAGGCCATAACCTCACTTTATTTGTATTTCCTCCTTACACAAAATCATCAAAATAGGAACAGAGATGGGCAGAGAAAAGGGCTGAAAAGTTGTTCAATCCACATGTTCTCAGGGCTATCCCAGGGAGCACTTGAGGCTCAGTGCCTGTTGGAGTAGCCACAGATTCAACATGAATTCCTCATGCCCTGGCCTGAAGTCTTCACAGATTGGTGGCGTGAGCCCTGCAATTCTCATCCTTTGCCCATCTTGATGTAAGGCAGGAAAGTGGACTGAAATGCTCCTCTCTGATGGGCAAGGCAAATCAGAGCCCATGGTGTACTGCACCTTCTGTGCTACAGGAGCAGAACCTGAAGCTGCTTCCAAGGTTCTAGACACCTGCAGGCAGGGCTAGAGGCCAATGGTGTAAGAGCGGCCTGTGGGGTTGTGAATAGCAGAACAGACTGGTGCTGTCACAGCCCACTCATACCACACCTTCTTGGAATTGCTGCATCGCCAGAAACGCACACAGATGGTCTGGCCTTCACGCACGGTAATGGGCTGCTGTAAGAAGAAAGACATGGAGGTTCAGGGTGGAGCTAATGAATTTTATGTGGCAATGTACTAAGCTAGGTGTGGAGATAAAAATGATCAAATGACGTTCCAACCCTCATGAGGTTTATTTGAAGTCTATCAGAACAAATAATCAGAAATGAACAGACACTGAACAAATAATCAAAAGTGGGATGAACACTGTGAACAGGGATAGGGTGCTATGAAAACACCTATGAAAGTTAACACTAACCTAGTCTACAAGGTCAGGGAAAATTATCTGACAACAAGAATGTTTAATGAGACTTGGAAGATAAGTCAGCTGAATCAAGAAATTAGCCAAGAACTTTACAGGCAGAGGACAAAGGTGTGAAACCGCGAGGCAGGAAAGAACATGGGGCATTAGAGGAACCAAAAGAAGGTCCATAGGACTGAAGCAATGTAATCAAAGGACAGTGGCTGAAAAGGCAGGCAAAAACTAGATCACACCAAGTCTAACAAAGATTTAAGACCTTATTGTAGGGCAGTGGAAAAACATCGAAGGGTTTTAAAAGGAGAGAGATAGGATCAGATTCATGTTTTTAAAAGATGACTCTTGCTCCAGGTAGAGAATGGACAGAAGAATAGCCAGAGTAGGCGTGGGAAGCCAGGCAGAAGGCCCCTGCAGATATCCCAACATCTACAACAGGATCCAAGAGCACGTGAGAGCAGTAGAACATGGGTCACAGACAAGCATCATCCTGGGAGAAGGGAAGGGGCAGAACACCAATGACAATAGTTACTCTTTAACCCAAGGAGCCTTAAAGGTGATTCCTACCTTAATGGGGAAGAGGATGGGAAACCATGAAAACATCCCAGGAGAGTGAGTCTCTGGACGGATACCTAAGTGGACAAAGTAATTTAAAAAACTGAGTATAACTGATTCACTTTGCTGTACACTGAAACACAACATTGTAAATCAACTATAATCCAAAAAAATTTTTTTTAATTAAAAATTAAAAAAAAATTGAGGTCTCCATGACTCTGCTTTTTGCCTAGATTGAGGAGAATCTCTTCTGTGAACACAGAAGCAAGTAATCAAAGATCCCCATTCACTGATTCCTGGGTTCCCTGTGACTCTAAATGAAACATGTACATACGCTACCCAAAACATGTACATACACTGCCCAGGTAGCATACTCTTATACTCCCCATCTACTGCCCAAGACACTTACTCAGAGTGATGTCCTGATAAAGCACAGTCTCAAAGTAGCCTGCAAAGCCATGCAGCACTGTGTTCACCTCCACGGGAAACTCCAAGGTGCAGTAGCGGTTGTTGTCAATCATAGGATCTGTCAGGGAAGAGCGGTGTGGGTGATGAGTGGCCAGAAACCCTAGACAACTTGGTAAAGCATGAGCAGGAACCAGGAAAGGAAGCCCTGATAGAGACCAGATAGAGCAGACTCAGGACAGCAAGGGAAGAAACCAGGAGGGTGAGCTCTCACGCAACCAGTCAGAGGACAGCCATGCAGGAACCCACCTCTGTTGGGATGGCTGAAGGTAAAACAGGGCTGGGGCGCAGACAGCTGGTGGAAATTGTGCAGTCGTACCACATAAGGCATTTCAAACTGGGCCTATCCCGAGAGAGAACAAGATCTGGAGAAGACAGGCAAGCGCTACCTAATTCCCCAGGGAATGCAGCTCAAGCTTTAGGGACACAGACAAAGATAAAAACACAGGGACTTCCCTGATGGTCCAGTGCCTAAGACTGCGCTCCCAATGCAGGGGGCCCGGGTTCCATCCCTGGTCAGGGAACTAGATCCCACATGCTGCAACTGAAGATCCCAGCACGCGGCAACGAAGATACCATGTGCCGCAACTAAGACCCGACGCAGCCAAATAAATAAATATTAAAAAAAAAAGAAAAAGATAAAAACATAGTTTCACTTCAATTGCTTTCCCAATTGCTTCACCTCTTCATCTTCTCCAGTGGAAGAAAACACTTATGCTGACAGAGAAAAAGAAAAGGACTAAAGAAAAGAGTCCTCCAGAAGAGAGTATCTCTTTACCTCAGGGTCGCGGTCCTTTTCCCGACAGGCTCGGACCTCATTGTACAGCTTGGAGGAGGAGATGGGAGCTAGAAAGGAGGTGTACTCCCCAGGGATGCTCACGCCATCATCTGCAGAGCGGGAGAGTCACATTACTTCCCAAGGGATGGAAATGGTGCGTCTGTACTGAAAGCCCAGACCTCCCATATCAAAATAGACCCAGGCAGCTCCATGCTATCACATTCCCAGGCCAACCTGCTCCTAACTCCTGCCCTGAGGGATTCTACTTCTAGGTTAATTTAGAGTCACACAAGAGTAAAACTGGAAGGAACCCAACGTATTTTAATCTGGTGGTTCTTAACTTTCTTTCCTTTAAGATCCTAATGAAAGCTAAGCCCAAAGTACATATGTCAGCTTAGGAAGTCTACAGATCTCCGATTAAGAGTCTCTGCTCTGGTCCACTCCCCTCATTTTACAGATGTGAATACCGAGGTTCAGAGAAATTGCTTCATTTGCTAAGGGCACTGACCCAAGTCTGCCCTGCCTTCCCTAAGCTTTGTAACCTCCTCTAGGCTGCTGCCACACCCACCCCTCCCCAGTCCCGTCCAGCCTTCCCAGTTGATAATCCAATCCCCTTACTCAGTACACCCCAGCCTGGAGCACCTTTTAGGAAGTGCTGGGCTCCATCCAGGCATTCCGGTGACAGCTCATTATCAGCGAAGGACCCCAGAAGCTCACTGACAATGATATCCGCTTTCTCTGGAGCCACCCACTCCCGCATGTCCGATGAGACTACTGTCACCTGGCTTCCCCATTCTTCAAACTGCCAGTTCTCCAGCCTAAAACAGAGATGATACAAGTGAGGATAAGATAAGAAAAACTGACACTGGGGACAAACTTCCCAGCAAAAAAGGTTGCTACTCACGTCACCACAGCATTTGGGTTCTTCTCCACAGCGTACAGCTTTATCCGCCGGTCAGCCTGCTTGGCTGCCCTCAGGGAAGCATTCACCAGGGGCCCCCGACCTGCTCCCAGCACCATCAGCACTCTAAGAAAGAGAGGGAAGAGTCAAGCTGACTCTGCATGTAGAGAGGCAGGCATGCAAATCTCTGGAATCATGGGGAGAGCACTCACTGGACATTGGTGTCCTTCTCTTCCTCTGGCACTCGGTCTAACAGACATTTATAGATGGCCTGGGGGAACGAGGGAAGACCTCATGGCTACAATGCCATCCTCACCCAGGTCATCCTGGCCCTGTGCTTGACCCCATCTGGGACCCACACTGTACCTGCTGGTATTGAGAGTATTTGATAGGGTCCTTTTCAAACACTTCGTATGTCTGAGATTCCAGATTATCCATCAGTGGCTGATGAATGAGAGGAAAAAGGCAAAGTAAGTTAGCCAGTTTCTGGCAAGGACAATGCACCAGAACACCAAAACCTTCCCACTGCCTCCTGAGCTTTGATAGGATTTTAGGGCACCTGCTCTCAAGAGACATTTCCTCCCCCCACCTCCCTCCTCTCAGTGTACTCCAGACCCACCTGGAGTGGGGATTGCAGGTAGTCTTCATAGCCCTTGGCAAAGAGTTCATAGGCATTGGGTGGAGGTCGATTCTGGCTCAAGTATTCCAAGTACTGGAGGTAGGAGCAAAACTCTTTCTCTGAGTGGTGGTTGGTGCCTGTGATGATGAACTGCACCTCCAACTGTGAGAATAAGTCAGACCATCAGACACAGTCCTTGTACCAAGAGGATATTATTATGGTTTATGGCCAAAGAGCTCTAGCATAAAATAAGGCCCAGATCACCAAATACCAACAAAAGCATCAAGAGCCCTCCTATGCCACATAATCATCATCCTGGCTCAAGAGGCCCATGGATTGTTGCTATAACTTTTTTTTTTAAATTTATTTAATTTATTTATTTTTGGCTGTGTTAGGTCTTTGTTGCTGCGTGTGGGCTTTCTCTAGCTGCAGGGAGCCGGGGCTACTCCTTGTTGCAGTGCACGGGCTTTTCCTTGCAGTGGCTTCTCTTGTTGCAGAGCACAGGCTCAGTAGTTGTTGTGCACGGGCTTAGTTGCTCCACAGCATCTTCCAGGACCAGGGATCGAACCCATGTGCCCTGCACTGGCAGGCGGATTCTTAACCACTGCACCACCAGGGAAGCCCTGTTGCTATAACTTCTTAAATGAAACTTTCTGCAAAGTTTTCATGAGATCTAGTTCCTTTTGAAATGTTTCTGGGCCCTCTACTGCTATTTGCGTTTTTGCGTCCAAGACCAACTTTGCCGAAATTGCTCTCCAGAAACTAGAGGGGCAAAGAACCCCACAGAGGGAAAAAACAAAATAAAACAAAGAACACCCCATCATACATATGTGAATAAGGCAAGAGGATTAGCTGCAGCACCTTTAGAACCCTTCTACTACACACCTTGAGGAGTCGGAAGATCAGCCTCTGGTGCATCTTAGAAAGAACAGGAAATCCCTTCTTATTGGTCAGGAAAATGCTGGTGGGGAGAATGGCTGCTTTGATGGGCTCCCCAAGCCAACGATCAATGACATGATTAGATGGGAGGTCAGCACCAATTTCGAGAGCTACACAAGGGAAAAGAAAGACCTGTAAATCACTGATAGGTCAGAAGCCTTTCCTTGCTCTTTTGTGCAAGATCTGTCTACTCCTTAAGAGCAAGGCAGACCTAAGGCACAGAGAAAGTAGCAAAACTGCCCAGCAGACAAGTGTACATGAGACCCCTGATTTTTGGTCACAGAAGGTCAGAGAATGATAACGTATCCCAGGATATTTGTGGACTTACCCACCGCAATCCTCTTGCTATAATCACACAAGGTCCGGAAGTTGTGCCACCTGTCCAGAGTCAAATACAGAAAAATACAGTCAAATACATATGGCCCACCAATCATCATACTTCAAGGAGACCTTCCTACAGGTTCCACTCTGTACTTCCCTCCACCCTAACCTTTGCCCTGGTACAGCAGCAAAAGGAGACATACCACATCCATGTCTTCTCCTCTCCACTGTACTCCTCTGTGTGTGAAGTTGGCGCATTCTCAATTATATCATCTCTCAGGTCCTCTGGTGCCACCAATGGCACCCGCATCCAGAACTGCACATGAACAATAAATAGGTTCTGTACCCTATTTAGAACTGTTTTGAACTCATTGGGTCCAGAAAGCTTCCTTCAACTAAAAAGATCTTGATCCAGATTTCAAATTACTCCCTTTACATGCTTTTCCCAATTTGTGATTATATGTATGTGTACATGTATCTTGTGCATACCCTTAAGTAAGTATCTGCCTTGTCTTCTTTCTGAATATTCTATATATTTTATAACTCTCTGCTTACCACTTTTAGTTGTGGGTAGGCAGTACTGACACTTCAATTCTGCCAAATCCACCTTTTACTGAATGGCTAGGAACAAGAAGATACTTAGCACAGCCTGACTACCATAATATGCAGCAGGAAAGGAGGCCCTCAGCCATACCATGGAGGAGTGGTGGCCAGTGTGGATGTGGTTGGTCAAAACTCTCGCCAAGTTTGTGTTATCTTCCTGATTTAGGGGCAGCAGGAAAGCTGGAAGACCCAAATATGCCCCAAAATTCAGCTCCTGTAACATAGCCTGGAATGGAGATCAAGAGAAAAAAGTTAAGAGCAAGCAATTCAAATAGCTTTAACTGCATTATATTAGATTTACTAAATTACGGAGGGGGAAAATACTACTCTCCCCATCCAGCTTGTTTACAGACCTGATCTTTAAAAAAATTCATTGAAGAGGTCAGTCTTACCGCCTCGGAGTTCCTGCGGATCTTTTCCACTTTTGAGTCTGGACGAATCCATGGAGAAAGCTTTCCCACAATTAGTGTATTCCAGTCTGCACTCCCCCACCCAAGAAAGACAAAGACTGAATGAGGTTCAGAACTTTACTCATTCAATTTCTAGTTCTTAACAAGGACTAGAGAGTTAGAGATGAGAGACAGACTTTTTCTATCACAGATACAGGACAGGAGAGCCTGACGCAGAATAGGGAACTAAGGCTTTTAGCAGGTAAGCAAGGAGAGAACAAGAGTTATCTATATCCCGGGGGGAACCAATATATCCAAGTCAAGAAAGGAAGAGAAGGAAGGCACTGATAAAGCATAAGTTGTTATTGCCTCTAATAATTAAGGGGTATGTGGGATGGTCCCTACCCCTTCCTGACAGCAGTAGGTCTGATCGTGTCTGGGGGCCCGGCCGATTCTTAGCAGGTTCCTGAGTGAACTCCCTCTTGAAACGCGGGTGGAACACAGGCATGCAGAGGAAATCAAACCTACAACCGCGACAGACCCAGAATCGTCATGTAAAGACAGCAGCCCAGACATCCAAGCAATTGGACTAGGCTATCTAGATTCTGCACAACCCTTTCAGCTGCCGTCAGTCACCCGACTGGACTGCTGAATTCAGCCCACCTTGGGGCATATCACTTCCGCTGCACTGTGCCTCAATTTCTCCCCGGAACACAGCCATGGAAAAGATGAGTAAAGAGAAACGATGAAAATCCACACCACGTGGACTTTCTATTCTGCTGTCACTGGTTTTCCAAGACTGTCACATCCAGATCTGCACCAGTACTGCACAAGTTTCCCCCCTCAAGGCTTTTCTCTCCTCTCCCTAGCCCCCTCTTACACTCTCAGACGATAATCTCGCTCGCCATGGCCCTGGAGGTCTGTACGCCCCCTGTGTGAGTTCACCTGATAACTCCCCTGACTTTGGGGTTCAGTGACCCCACGCCCCCAACAAGTTTTTTTTCCTCTCTCTCACGCTCCAGGGCCCGAGACTTCTCCCCTCCAAGGACTAATGGTTTCCCCCGCCCTCGTCGTATCCACTCCAACACCCTCACCCCTGCCTCTCGGGAATGACTGGTCTGCGCCTCTCTGTCCCCGAGTTCGGACCCCGCATTCCGCTCGCAGAGGTCCAGGCCCTCACCCCTGCTTGGCCACAGCCCCCAGTGTGTCAGCTATTTCGGGGACGCAATTCAGGTCCCTCCCGCTGGACACGCGACTTCCACTGGCACCGCCGACCGCCATCGCCGCCATCTTTTCCCTCGCGCTGTCCACGCCGAGATTCCCTGACACTAGCAGCCAATCACAAAGCCGAAAAAAAGCCCCCAAAAGGCGGGACGAGTCTCCCTAACAACCAAAGCGTCTTCCACGGCTCCGGAGCTGGAGGAGGAGGGGTGGGGAGTGGCTCTTCCCGCCAATCCGCGGGCTGCACAGTGACGTACGGCTTGGCTCCGGAAGAGTCACCAATCTCAGGGTCTGGTTCTTGACGAACTTCAATCTCCCATAATGCTCCGTGTACTCGTAGAATTCCGATAAGAGACTACACGTCCCATGAAACCCTGCAGTATAAAACCCTGCAATATAAGCTTGAAGTATCATCATTGAGAGCTGCGAAACTGTCTCAGGGCCAGTGGCGCAATGGATAACGCGTCTGACTACGGATCAGAAGATTCCAGGTTCGACTCCTGGCTGGCTCGCAGAGACAGGGGTTTCCTTTATTGCATCCCATGCAATATGGCCATAAGCAGTATTTTGAAAGTCTCCCCTTATTTCTTTTTAAATATTTCCTCATTATCTCTCGCCCTCATTTTGAGGTCTTAATTTTATTGCGTTTTGCAGCCATTTTATGTCAGCTTTTCCCCTTACCGAATTCAAAGGTGATTCTTGTGTCACTACTTAGGTCCATCCGAATCCTGAGAAAACCGGGTTGATGGCTGGGGTCTTTGTGTGGGCCTTAGTATATTTTTAAATAGATTGTGGCAATTCAGCCACTAAGTCTTTGTGATTCTATATCTCAAACACAAAAAAAGTAAACAAACACCTAAACACACACACACACACACACACACTGAGGATAGAGAAAAGGAACCCGTGGTGAGGAAATATAGTGAGGAGAGAGGAGTAATGAACTGCCTGGCGGAGGCCTGAGAGAACCTCTACATTTTCCTATGTGAATGCCTGCTCCAGGGGTGGAAAAGAAGGAAAGGAAGGCAAAGAAAGACGTAGAAAGGGAATACCTGAAGGTAGGGATGCCAGAAGTGCTGAGGGCCTGGCAGCAGGGTTGGAAACAGAACACAATACAAAAGTCCCGAGGCAGGAGGCGTTGACAGAATTTAGGGACCGACTGACAGGGAGCGTGATAAAGGGAAGTCTGTGGGTGATAACCCAGGGTTCTGGCCTCTGTAGAAGCTGGTTTAGGGAGAATCAGGGTTTGGGTTTGAAAATGCTGAATTGGACGTCTAGGGGGCGCTGTGTAATAGAGAGTTGGATGAACAGTGACCTGAACCAGACAAGATTTGGAAATCGCCGTTAGAGAGGTAGTGACCGAAGCCATGAGACTGAATGAGATCACCGTAGCCCGTGGGGGATCAGAGTTCTGAGAAATACGGAACGGGTGGATAGGATAAGCTATAAGGAGCCCGGGCAATGTAAGTGCCCCAAAAGGATGAAGATTAGAAAGCTAAAGAAGAAAATGCCTATGAAGCCTAAGAGAGTTGGAGATGATTTTGTCCCATCTTCTTCTTATTATTACTAGACTTTCTTTTTTTAAATACATTTATTTATTTATTTTTTGGCTGCGTTGGGTCTTCGTTGCTGCACGCAGGCTTTCTGTAGTTGCGGCGAGCGGGGGCTACTCTTCGTTGCGGTGCGTGGGCTTCTCATTGCAGTGGCTTCTCGTTGCGGAGCACGGGCTCTAGGTGCACGGGCTTCAGTAGTTGTGGCTCGCGGGCACCAGCAGTTGTGGCTTGCGGGCTCTAGAGCACAGGCTCAGCAGTTGTGGCACACGGGCTTAGTTGCTCCACGGCATGTGGGATCTTCCCGGACCAGGGCAGGCGGATTCTTAACCACTGCGCCACCAGGGAAGCCCCTAGACTTTATTTCTTAAAACAGTTTTAGATTTACAGAAAACTTCAGCAGGTAGTACAACACAGCCAGTTCTCTCATGCCTACCTACAGCTTTCTCTATTATTAACATGTTAACATTAGTATGGTACATTTATTACTATTCATGGACCAGAATTGATACATTATTATTATTAACTAAAGTACATAGTTTATTCAGATTTTCTTAGGTTTCACCTAATGTCTTCTTTCTGTTCCACCATCCCATCGAGGATACCATATTACATATAGTTGTCATGTCTGCTTAGACTCCTCTTGGCTGTGACAGTTTGTCAGATGTTCCTTGTTTTTGATGACCTTGATAATTTTGAGGAGTACTGGTCAGGTATACTGAAGGACACCTCTCTATTGGAATTTTTCTGATGGTTTTCTCATAATTAGACTGGGATTATGGGTTTGGGGGAGGAAGATCACAGAGGTAAAGTGCCATTTTCATCACATCATATCAAGATTACATACCATCAATATAATTTATGACTGTTGATGTTTATCATCTGGTAGAACTAGTGTTTATCAGGTTTCTCCACTGTAAAATTACACTCCTCCCCCCACCCCTGCTATCCTGTACTCTCTGGAAGGAAGTCACTTGTGCATTCCACGCTTAAGGAGTAGGGAGTTATACTTCCCCTCCTTTAGGCTGGAGTGTCTACAATATTTACTTGAATTCTTCCCTGCAGGGCTTATGAGTAGGGAGTTGACAGGAAGTGGGTGAGTGCTCTGCTGACATTTTAAGAAGAAAAAGAGTTGTTGGGGAGGCCTGCTTGTTCTCTGCCCCAGCTGTGCCCAACCAAACTCTACATTCACAGAAGACTTATTAGATGTTGTTTTGTCTTCAGAAGCTAATTATCTGGGCTGTGGACCATCTGTGCTCCTGGAATCTTCCTCCTGATGTCAAGCTGGAGGCTGCTCTGTTAACTAACCCCTCCATGGGTGAAAGGGAGAGAGGAAATCTATGAAACAGTAATGTCAGTTTTGCCATCAGTTAAAATAATTTTCAAAAGGATTTGCATAAAAAGAGCCTAGAGTTTCTGACTGACCTTAAAGTAAATTTAGATGGGCTGAATTTCATTCATCTGGGATGTCTTTGTTTTTTCATTCAAAATGGCCTCCGCTATGTGGCAAGCATAATGCTGAACAGTTCCCGGGAATTCCACACCAAATTGCTCTCTGCCTGTCTTACAGCACTTTGCTTTGCCTTAAAGAACAGCATGGTCTGTGGGTCTGTCTATATGAGTTACAGAGGAGCAGAAGGAACAGACTGAAAAAGAAATAGAGAACCTTTTAAAGGACTTGGCCCTAGGCATAAAGTCAGAGTTGGTGAGGTCCATCTTATGCTCTCCTTCCCTCTGCTCTGCTCTCCTTGCTGAACTTTTGTGCTCAGAAGCATGTCAGTCACTGTTATACTATAGGATGTAGGCCTTTGCTGGGATGAAGACAGGGAGGTGGCAGGTGAGAAATAATGTTACTTTCTCCAACAGGAGCCAGTGACAAACAGGCCAGAGCACTGGAAACGTTTTTGGAAGGGAAGAAGTACCCTCTCCCAGATAACCCTCCTGTTGCCCTCTAGCATTCCTCACCTTCAGGCCCAGTTCTTCTACCTGCTTCTGTTTTTATGTCCTTGTTTAAACACTGCCAGTGCATTATAAACCCTCCTTTCACCTTCTCTTGGGCTCCCCTCCTTCTTTAGCCCTCGCTTCCCTCCCCAGGCCCACCTTCACTCACCTCTGTGCCTGCCCAGCCAGCTGCACTCTTCAACACCAAAATAATGGCCCATTTGACCCTCCTACTGCTCCAAATTGCTTCTTCACAACCAAGGCTTTCCTCCAGCTACAAAAGTGGCAGAGTTACTGAGGCAAAATAATCTGTGCCAATTTGCATTCTCTTCCTTGTCATCTCTATTATACAGTATTTATCTGTCAAAATGAATAGAAAGTAGAAACTGTACTGGAACATAGAAAAAGATGGAAAACTACCCAATTCGTTTATGAAGCCAGAATATACCTAATATCAAAATCTGTCAGAAATAGGACCCGCCCCCTCCACAGAAAAAAAATAAAGCAAACCTATAGACCTGTCTCACTTAGGAATATAAATGTAAAAATCCTAAAATATTTAAGATTAACAATAAAAGTCAATAGTATATTAACATAATAATATACCAGCACCAATTAGGGTTTATCTCAGGAATTAACACAAAGTTAGGTATTAGGAAATTTATTTATATAATAGGTCAAAAATAAAGCAAGCAGAAAAACATTTGATCATTTTTAATAGACATCAAACAGAAAATGGTAAGTCAATTCCATTTTCTAAAACATTCTTTTATTTTTATTTATTTTTATTATTATTATTTTTTGCGGTACGCGGGCCTCTCACTGTTGTGGTCTCTCCCGTTGCGGGGCACAGGCTCCGGACGCGCAGGCTCAGCGGCCATGGCTCACGGGCCAGCTGCTCCGCGGCATGTGGTATCTTCCCGGACCGGGGCACGAACCCGTGTCCCCTGCATCGGCAGGCGGACTCTCAACCACTGCGCCACCAGGGAAGCCCCAATTTTCTAAAACATTCTTAATAGTCTTAATATTCTTTATATATAAACACATATATATGTATATGAATTCAACAATTTATATAAAGATAAAATAATACAAGAATGTCTTGTCTCATCACTGTGTTATTTAATATTATTCTGAAAAATCCAATACAATGACTGGAAATTTTTTAAAAGCAGTTATAACTTTGGAAAGAGGCAAATTTATCATTGTTTGCAGATGATATGATCGTATACATAGAAAATCCATGAGAATCAATTCTAAAATGATGAGAATTAATAATAGCATTCAGCGACATCACTTAATACAAGACAAATACAAAACATATCTGTAGCCTTCTTATAAACTAAGGATAACCAGTTAGAAGACATAATTAATAAAAATATCCCGGAACTTCCCTGGCGGTCCAATGGTTAAGACCCCATGCCTCCAATGCAGGGGGCATGGGTTTGATCCCTGGTCTGGGAACTAGGAAATATCCCAGTAACATAGTAGTTAAGATCATGGGCAGTGGAGCTAGATGGCAAGAGGTTAAAGCCCTATTTATCCATTTATTAACCATGTGAACCTAACCCCTCTGGCCTCAGTTTCCTCATCCACAAAATAGGAATGTAAATAATAGTTCTTATCTCATAAAGCTGTTATGAGCATTAAATTAGTTAATATAGTAAAGCATTTGGGTGGGGGGTGGGATGAACTGGGAGACTGGAAAAAAATGTAAAATAAAAAATATATATACATAGTAAAGCATTTAGAACCTATCTGCACATAGGAGGCCTTCAATATACATTAGCTATTGTGATTAGTTTTTTACCCATTCACAGAGGTAACAATAACATCACCATAAAATACTTAGCTGTAACCTTACTGGAAAATGAGAGGAACTTATGTATAGAAAATCATAAAATTTTGCTGAGAGATATAAAGACTGAAAAAAAATGGAGAAATGAGTCATGTTCTTCAGAAAATGAATCTTATAAAGATGTCAATTCTTACCAAATTAATTTCTCACTTTTTCAACATTCAGTCACAATTCTTTTTTTTTTTAATTAATTAAAAAAAAATTTTTTTTTGGCTGCGTTGGGTCTTTGTTGCTGCGCGCGGGCTTTCTCTAGTTGCAGTGAGCAGGGGCTACTCTCCATTGTGGTGTGCAGGCTTCTCATTGCGGTGGCTTCTCTTGTTGCTGAGCACGGCCTGTAGGTGCACGGACTTCAGTAGTTGTGGCACGTGGGCTCAGTAGTTGTGGCGCACGGGCTTAGTTGCTCCACGGCGTGTGGGATATTCCCAGACCAGGGCTCGAACCCGTGTTCCCTGCATTGGCAGGTGGCTTCTTAACCACTGCGCCACCAGGGAAGTCCCTCAATCACAATTTGAATGGAATCCTTTGTTACTTAATAAAATGATTCTACCATTCATTTGTAATAAAAAGCAGACAAGAAATGCAAAGAAGGGACTTTCCTGGTGGTCCAGTGGCTAAGACTCCACACTCCCAATGCAGGGGGTCCAGTGTTCTATCACTGGTCAGGGAACTAGATCCCACATGCATGCCGCACGCAACTAAGAGTTCATGTGCCGCAACTAAATATCATGCATGCCGCAAAAGATCACGCATGCCACAACGAAGATCCTGCATGCGGCAACAAAGATCCTGTGTGCCACAACTAAGACCTGGTAGGAAAGAAAGAAAGAAGGAAAGGAAGGAAGGAAGGAAGGAAGATAGATTTTTAAAAAAGGAAAATCAAAGAAAAATTTTTAAAAAGCGGAGAAAGGAGACGGAATTTGCTCTACATTTTTAGCCTGTTACCTCAAACCCTTTATGAAACAAGCAATGTATAAATAAATAAAAGGCTACAATGTGCAGTTGGTACAAGAATAGACAGAGAAAAAAAGACAGGGGCTTCCCTGGTGGCACAGTGGTTGAGAATACTCCTGCCAATGTAGGGAACACGGGTTCGAGCCCTGGTCTGGGAAGATCCCACATGCCGCTGAGCAACTAAGCCCGCGAGCCACAACTATTGAGCCCATGTGCCACAGCTACTTAAGCCCGCGCTCCACAACAAGAGAAGCCACTGTAACGAGAAGCCTGCGCACCTCAACAGTGAGTAGCCCCCGCTTGACGCAACCTAGAGAAAGCCCGCATGCAGCAGCGAAGACCCAACGCAAAATAAATAAATAAATAAAAATAAAATAAAATAAATTAAAAAAAGAAAGACAAAACCAATAGCCCAGAAACAGGCCAGTTGTATGTGTATACATGCATGATTAAATATATGAATGCAATTTTTTAAAAGATTTTTTTAATGTGGACCATTTTTAAAGTCTTTATCGAATTTGTTACAATATTTCTGTTTTATGTTTTGGTTTTTTGGCCACGAAGCATGTGGGATCTTAGCTCCCCGACCAGGGATTGAACCCACACCCCCAGAATTAGAAGGTGAAGTCTTAAGCACTGGACTGGCAGGGAAGTCCCCTGAATGCATTTATGATAGTAATAAGAGCTAACATTTATTGAGCCCTTATTTTGTGTCAGGTTCTATGAAAAGCACTTTACATTCACAGGAACTCTGAATCTTCACATGAACCCAGTGAGGAAGGAAATGTTATCCATCTATGGGTGAAGGAATTAAGTCTTAGAGAGGTTAAGTGACTTGCCCCCCTAAGAAGGGGTTTAGATGGGGTACAAACCTAGGTCAACTGACTCCAGAACCTTTGATCTTAACCTTAAGACACATCATCTATAGTTTTACTTCTAGAAAGCTATCCTAGACAATGTTCACAAACTAGGACAAAGATTCATTAAGAGAAATGTCTAGTGTAGTATTTTTTTTATGATTACAAAAAATGTAAAACAAGTTGGATATCCTATAGGGGTATGGTCAAATAAATCATCCATGCAAGGAAACCTTAAGCAGCCATTAAAATCAATGTTGTCAGAGAAAATTTAATAAACATGGAGAAATGTTCATGATACGCCATTAAATGACACAGATTACAAATCGTACGTGCAGAATGACTTTAATATGTGCCGGGGGAAAATGTATTTTCCAAGTTTTCTATAAGCATGTTTATACTATGTGGGAAACATCTTTACAATGTATCTAAAACCTGTGATCTCTTCTTGGTCTTTCTGCTTGTTTCCATTCTTCTTTCTTTTGAAGACCTAGCCAAGCCCCCCCCCACCCCCCCACCCCCGCCCTCTAGGCCCCTGTAGCTGTCCGATCTTCAGCAGTCACTCTCACTCCTAGCAATAACGTAACAGTCCTCCTAGGCAGACTAATATTTTTGGGTTTGTTGTTTGTTTTTGGTTTTTTTCTAGTTTTATCGAGAAATAATTGACATACATCACTGTATAAGTTTAAGGTGTACAGCATGATGGTTTGATTTACATATATTGTGAAATGTTTACAACAGGTTTGGCTAACATCTATCTTCTTACATAGTTACAATAAAAAGGAAAAGAAAGAAAAAAATGTTTCTCCTTGGGATGAGAACTCTTAGGATTTGCTCTCTTAACAACTTTCCTACACATCATACAGCAGTGTTAACTATAGGCACCATGTTGTACAGTACATCCCTAGGACTTATTTATCTTATAACTGGAAGTTCGTACCTCTTGATCACCTTCCTCCAATTACCCCTTCCCCCACTTTCCACCTATGGTAACCACAAGTATGATCTCTTTTCCTATGAGTTTGTCTTTTAGATTTCACATATAAGTGAGATCATACAGTATTTGTCTTTCTGTGGGCAGAGTAATATTTATTAAGCTCTACCACAGGCCAGGTACTTTAAATATATTATCTCACCTCAGGACATAATCTTGTCCTAATGCTCAGGACATAATCTTGTGAGGTAGGACTTATTAATATATCTATTTTGTATACGAGAAAACTGAGGTTCAGTGTCTTGAACAAAGTTGTGCTTCAACTAAATAGTAGAGCCAGAATAAGAATCCAGTTCTTCTGATTCCCAACCCATTGCTTTTTCGTTTGCAATAGTGTTTCCCCAAACGTGGTCCAAGGACCTTGGGGGCTCCCTGATTCCTTTTTAGGAGATGCATGAGGATCTCCTACGTGTCTGCGTGAGGCCAGATTTTCTTTATTCAGCCAAAGCCACATATCATAACAGAAAGCAGATATGAGAATCCAGCTGCCTTCTATTAAGCCAGATACCAAGGAGATTTGCAAAAATATAAAACAATATCACTCTTCTCATAAGTTTGTGGGGTTTTTTTTTGTTTTTTTTAAAAATTAATTTATTTTTGGCTGCATTGGGTCTTTGTTGCTGCGCATGGGTTTTCTCTCGTTGCGGCGAACGGGGGCTGCTCTTTGTTGCAGTGCGCGGGCTTCTCATCGTGGTGGCTTCTCTTGTTGCGGAGCATGGGCTCTAGGCACGTGGGCTTCAGTAGTTGTGGCACGCGGGCTCAGTAGTTGTGGCTTGCGGGCTCTAGAGCGCAGGCTCAGTAGTTGTGGCGCATGGGCTTAGTTGCTCTGCGGTATGTGGGATCTTCCCGGACTAGGGCTCAAACCCATGTCCCCTGCATTGGCAGGAGGATTCTTAACCACTGCACCACCAGGGAAGCCCCATAAGTTTTTTTTGTTTTGGAAAACACAGTTTTTTAATTAAAATGTATTATTTATGTTGACATGCAATGGGCTTATTATGTTTAATGAATTAATAAATATTTTTAAATGTTCTCACTTTTTAAAACCTTTTTGACTGGGAAAATATTTAGTTTATTAAATATTGTGAATGTCTGGGATATCAGACACATCATCTCAATATGTAAATATCAAATCACATTTCAAAGTCAAATTTAAATTACTTGGATTTTTTTTCTTTGCTCTTCTCTAACAATGACAACTAAGACCATTCTATATTGTATTAGTTTCTTCAGTCTTTAAAATAATTTTTAAAATGATGTTCAAGTAAACTTCCAGCAATTATCTTCAATTTTTTCTGAATAGAAAGTTCCCATTCTTAAGACATAGGCTTGTAATTCATATACTTGATATCACTCAGTGGCGTTTTATCTGTAGTAGGAAGAGGACAATCAAATATCAAGGAATATTAGAAAATCATTTAAGCCTTACTCATTTGCTGCCTCCTTCCCTGTGACATGTACATAAAACTCTTTTGGAAAGACAAATATATAATATCACTTATATGTGGAATCTAAAAAAAAAAGAAAGATACAAATGAACTTATTTAAAAAACAGAAATAGACCCACAGACGTAGTAAACAAACTTATGGTTACCAAAGGGGAAAGGGAGAGGGGATAAATTAGGAGTTTGGGATTAACATATACACACAACTATAAATAAAATAGATAACCAACAAGGACCTACTGTATAGCACAGGGAAATATACTCAATATTCTGTAATAACCTATAGGGGAAAATAATCTGAAAAAGAATATATATATGTGTATATATATGTGTGTGTGTGTATATATATGTATAATTGAATCACTGTGCTGTACACCTGAAATTAACACGACATTGTAAATAAACTATACGTCAATAAAAAAATTATTTTTTAAAAAAAGTTCTTTTGGGGGCTTCCCTGGTGGCGCAGTGGTTGAGAGTCCGCCTGCCGATGCAGGGGACACGGGTTCGTGCCCCGGTCCGGGAAGATCCCACATGCCGCGGAGCGGCTAGGCCCGTGAGCCATGGCCGCTGAGCCTGCGCATCCGGAGCCTGTGCTCCGCAACGGGAGAGGCCACAGCAGTGAGAGACCCGCGTACCGCAAAAAAAAAAAAAGAAGCTCTTTTGGTTCTACGTTTGCCACTAGGGATTAAGTTCTGCGTTTATAAAATTGAGATCTAATCAAGATCATATTTAAATATCAAAGCAGTTGTGACTAACTAGAGCTCGGATACTACCTGACTCCATCTCGGCAAAGGATTATATTCAAGAAACAACCATGCTCAATAAAACCAAGTAATTTTTTTTCTGATATCCTTCAGGAAAAGGCCAATGATAGTCTCTCACTTTTAATTTTTAATATGAGAAATATCTATAGATAAAACTTACATAAACAAAATCTCTTTGGCGTCCTTAAAAATAGTGGCAAGTAAAGGAGTCCTGAGACCGGAAAGACTGAGAACACCTGTTTTACAACCAGCTGCCCTCCAGGAGCCTCTGATGTTGTACATAGGGTTAAACACACTGCCCAGTGGGGTAATGAAATTCAAGGCCTGCATGACAGGCACCTTAAAGAAGTTGTAACAAAGTGCTGTGGGTATTAAATGACAGTGAGACCTTTTCTAGATGGAATGATCATGGGGAAGCAGAACTTGAGGTGGGCCTCCAAGATGATAGGATTTTATGAGCAGAAGAGTTCTTGCCAGGTGGATAGAACCATAACAAGCACAGGAAAGCATGAAAGGGTGAGTAAGCCCACTGGGGGGTGGCTTAGGGTGAGTAGAAGGTGTGCGTGGTGGGAAAAGGTTGGAAAGTTGAGCTGCACTGTGAGGGCTTGAATTCCCAGCTAAGCCATGTGGACTGTGTTTGGTATGCAGTGGGGACACCTGACATGTTTTGAACAGAGAAATGACGTGAAGTGAAAATTACAAACTACCTGGGAAAAACAAGTCAGAATCATAAAAATTGGCCTGGCAGTGGTGTATAAGATGAGAGGAGGGGCAGTTAGGACAATTTGCAGGGACCCAAAATGAGGACCTGAGTAAGGTGGGGCAGTGGCAGGGGAAGGATGCCCATTGGCCATGCTGACTGGTCTCACAAGGTGGCAGGACATTGGGGAGGTCTTCTGCTTCAGGGCCTGGCTCCAGCTGGGTGGGTCCAGAGCCTCTGGAGAGCCCTGATCTTGTTCTTTAACCCTTTTCTAAACTCTGGGCTAATCATTTACGTTTGGTTACACAGTCTTTCTTCAGCCAGGCTTAGTACATTTAGGTCTTTCTACATTTCAGTTGTATTTTTCTGAGACCAGGCCTTACTTAGCCACTTTGGCTGGACCTCAGCCACTTGAATATAACTATCTTTTAGGGAAAATTCTTTCTACAGATTGCTAACCTCGTTCATGATGAGTTGACGCCTATATTTTCACTATCTCAAGATATAAGGAGACCTCACTTAACAAAACCTAGACCAGGGACTTCCCTGGTGGTGCAGTAGATAAGACTCTGTGCTCCCAATGCAGGGGTCCCAGGTCCTGATCAGGGAACTAGACCCCACATGCATGCCACAACTAAGAGTTTGTATGCCCACAACTAAGGATCTCGCTTTCCACAACTAAGACCTGGTACAACCAAATAAATAAATAAACATAAAAAAACCAAACAAACAAAAAAAACAAACCTAGTCCAGATCCTTTAGGATGGGTATTGTGGAGAGACTTTTTATGGGGTGAGGGGCCCTCCAGGGGGCGCCGGGTTCACCTTTTTGTGGTGGCTGAGGGAGAATGAAGGCAAGGTCACTCCTTGAGACCTGGATATTCACCCCTCCTTGAAAGCCTGGAGGAGACAGATATTGCTTGTCTGAGAGCGCCCTAGTTTCCTTCCAGAGAGCGATCCTATTCCAAGTTCTGGAGGTGATATACTTTGCCTCTCATTACGGAGGAAGAATCAACAAGACTGGTTCTTTTTTTTTTTTCGGCCGGGCTGTGGGGCTTGCAGGGATCTT
The DNA here is from genome assembly GCF_949774975.1 of Lagenorhynchus albirostris. Lineage (NCBI taxonomy): Eukaryota > Metazoa > Chordata > Mammalia > Artiodactyla > Delphinidae > Lagenorhynchus > Lagenorhynchus albirostris. The sequence goes on along the minus strand of NC_083095.1, from coordinate 74,599,827 downwards.
AGTTCCCTGACCAGGGATCGGGAACCCTGGCCTGGCAGTGAAAGTGCCAACTCCTAACCATTGGACTGCCAGGGAATTCCCAGCAAGACTTGGTTCTTGATCAGATGTGGTAAAAGGTAAGTGAAGAGAGAGAGGAGTGTGATAGAATGAATGACAGACAGTAAAGGCAAATCTTTTCTGAAAAATGTGAGGAGGAGAGGGCAGCTGAGGTCCAAGATGCTAACCCTCAGCTCTCGCTCAACCCCTCTGCTTGCCCTCCAAGGCCCCTTCTCATTTCCACAATAGAGAAATTTACTACTGCGAACCTTCCATCTCCAGTCAGTGTGAAGAAGGAAAGGACCAAGACACAGCACCGTAGTGCTCTCTTCAGGTGCACTGAACACTCTTTGTAAAGAAAAGGGAACCCTCATACACTGTTGGTGGGAACGTAAATTGGTACAGCCACTGGAGGACAGTATGGAGGTTCCTTAAAAAACTAAAAATAGAGTTACCATATGATCCAGCAATCCCATTCCTGGGCATATACCCGGAAAAGATGAAAACTTTAATTAGAAAAGATATATGCACCCCAATGTTCATTGCAACACTATTTATAATAGCCAAGACGTGGAAGCAACCTAAATGTCCTTTATCCATTGACAGATGAATGGATAAAGAAGGTGTGGTATATATATACAATGGAATACTACTCAGCCATAAAAAAGAATGAAATAATGCCATTTGCAGCAACATGGATGGACCTAGAGATTATCGTACTAAGTAAGTCGGAAAGAGAAATACAAATATCATATGATATCACTTATATGTGGAATCTAAAAAAATTATACAAATGAACTTATTCATAAAACAGAGACAGACTCACATAGAAAACAGTCTTATGGTTACCAAAGGGAAAAGGGGAGGGAGGGAGGGATAAATTAGGGGTTTGGGATTAACAGATACACACCACTATATATGTAAAATAGATAAACAACAAGGACCTACTGTATAGTGCAGGGAACTATATTCAATATCTTGAAATAACCTATAATGGAAAAGAATCTGAAAAAGAATATATATATATATATATATATAACTGAATCACTTTGCTATACACCTGAAACTAACACGACGCTGTAAATCAACTATAATTTTAAAATTGAAGGGAAAAAAAAACATATCCTGGTGCTTGTCATACCATTCTTTCAACTTTTTTGTAGGTTTGAAAACATTCCCCCAAAAATGTTAGGTTAAAAATTATAGTATAACTAAGCAATATTGACTGTTTCTGAGTTTTTACATTGATCTATGTTGGGCTGACCCCGCAGGCCTGCAAGCCTTGTAGCTGCCCAGCCTCGAGACCTAAGAAATAGCCCAGAGTCAGTGACAGAGACATCAGTGTCTTATTGGACAGGGACTCTTACATGTCCACAGCAAAAGGGTCCTGGAGCAACAGCCCCCAACCCCTGCTGATGGCAGAGAGCAGGCAGGACATGGCAGCAATCTTCACCACTTGGGGGAGAAGGGGGCTACCATTTATAGGGGGAATTTAAGTCAGGCTGGCTCATCAGCTATGAGGAAAACCAGCAGCTAGGCACATCCCTCACAGCCCCTCAGGTTAGCAACCGTCAGGAGGGCAGATGTTTCCCTTAAATAAACTAGCAGGTGGAGCCGTTCTGGCCTAAGGATTAGAATGATCACTAGCTGGGGCTGGGGGCAAGCACGTTCACATGAGTAGGGTGCAGGTGAAGCGGGGACTGGTCAAGCAGGGGATGTACAAAGAGCAAGAGAACAGCCGTCTTGAGTGGCCTGACCATACAATCTAATTGCTCTTGTTCATTTTGTGTGGGCTAGCACTTGCTTATAGATAAACAGAAGTAAGCACTATTTACAGAAAAATTTAAAGTTGAGTCAAAGACCTTAATTTTTCCTATGAATCAATCCAAAACCATCATTATTTGATCTTAGCAAAAGAGCACCTTGAGACAGTCTCCCTGGAAAGTGGTTTGAGAAGCTGGGTAGGCCCTTCTAAATAAGGGTGTCGGTCTTGTGCTTGTTTGCAGTCCCTGACTTTGACACCAGCCAGGGCCCTGCCTTTTTCTAAGCTAAATAGACCGTGAATTTGGTTCCTCAGGGTGATCTCCTCCCACCCTCTGCTCTCAGAGAAAGAAGTAACCCTCAAACCACACCAGAGGGAAGCAGAAACACAAATGCCTTGTGTCCTTTCCTGTAACCGAGCTGGATGCCCTGCTACTTTATCATACCCGCCCCACTGAGAGCCACAGTGACAGAATAGTTCCCTATCCATCTGAGCATCTAGCACTCCTCTGGAGACTATAGTTCTTCAAGAGCAAGACCAGTTTTAATCCACTTCTGCTAAGAACAAAGCCTCTAAGGCTCCACATGGGACTTCCCTGGTGGCGCAGTGGTTAAGAATCCACCTGCCAATGCAGGGGGCACCAGTTCAAGCCCTGGTCTGGGAAGATACCGCATGCTGCAGAGCAACTAAGCCCATGTGCCGCAACTACTGAGCCTGCGATCTAGAGCCCGTGAGCCACAACTACTGAGCCCACGTGCTACAACTACTGAAGCCCGCGTGCCTAGAGCCCGTGCTCCACGAGAAGCCACCGCAATGAGAACCCCGCTCACCGCAACTAGAGAAAGACTGAGCACAGCAACGAAGACCCAACACAGCCAAAAATAAATAAATAAATAAATAAAAAGAAAGACTCCACGTGGGTGGGCTGGCCCTTCAACCTCCCTCACTTTGAGTAAGCATTATGGATCCATCTCTATTTGGATCCACTCAGTTTCCCTCCTTATCTGTATAGCCTTTTTTTTTTTCATATAGCCTTTGATATTCTTTTTTTATCTTTGCCCAAAGGAAAATGACTAAAATCCTCAGATATAACATTATCACTTTATTCAGGAGATAATCAAGTATGATACAGGGTTGACACTGACAAATAGCTGTACAGAAAATTATACAAATCTGTTACATTTGCTAGAAGAGACTCTCATTGTAAACAAGGAAGAAAAACCAGGAGGGTGCCTAAAGGACTGCAGTGTTTTGAGCAAGTGTCCCCACGCTCCCTTGAGTGAAGGTGGGCTCAGGTGGAGGTGGCCCTTCCAGCAGGAAGAGGAGGAGGCAGCCCCTATGCAGAAGCTGAGCCTCCTGGCCCCACCCACACTCAGCAGCAGGCCTTGTTGAACTCCTGGAGGGCCCAGCGCTTGTTCTCAGTTGCCTGCTTGAGTTGGGTGTACTCTTTCACCAGCCTGTCAAACTCCTCCCCGAGGACCTCATAGGCGTTCAGGACCTGTCGGGACTTCTCCATGTCCTGCTCTTGTAGGTGAATGGCCCCCTCCAAACGGTCCCTAAAAGCCCAGGCACAGAAGATACAATATAAGGATCTGGTTCCTCAGAAACCACACGAGAATGAGAAGGCACTAAAATGAATGAGTCTGGAGGGTATGGGGACCAGCTCTGAATAGCTGCGTCAGGCTCTTGGGAGTTCTCACCTAATGAGACGATGAACTTCCACTTTCTCATCAGTGTAAGTGTCAGACAAAATCTTGAGCTCTTCCATCCTGACCGAGGGAAGAAAGAAATGTCAAGCTGAGGATCCCTAACAGCAGTAGACTTAGGAATGGGACCCAGGACCTGCCAATGGTCAAGGTCCTGTGTTGAGCAGTGACAGGATAAACAAGGTCATTCCAAATTCCCGAGCAATTTAGCTCACAGTAAACCACCTACTTCAGAGGGCTTTAAAATAAAAGACCCAAGAATGTTGACAGCTTTAGAGTAATCCAAAGGCTAATATTGCTATGTGACATTTACTGAACACCCACAGGGTGCCAGGCGCGATGGAGGCGAAAGAGATGAGGGCGAGGGTTGGAGTGGGTGGTGTATGAGATGGAGTCCCTCAGATCCGCAGCGCTCACAGCTCACCGCAGCTTAAGGATCATGGCGCTGCACTTGACCTCCAGGTACTGGGCATTGATACGGTCCAGCTCAGACTGAGTCTTCAGCCGGTGCTCCTGAAGAAGCCTCTGCAGCAAGGCCAGGCAGCGAAGAAGCACCTGAGCACCCGGGAGGCAGGAGCAAGAGGGCGGCCATGAAAGAGGGTAGAAAAGAAAGCAGATCAGAAATCCCTGGCTTCCCCAGAGGGGCCCCTGGGGTCAGGGTAAAAAAGAAAGGAGGCCATCCCACCGCCCTGCCAAACCTGGGAGTAGGTGGCACTCTTCTTCTCCAGGAGCACCATCTGCTCCTTCTGCTGGCTCTTGGCATCCTGGCACTGCTGCTTCTCACCCACCAGGACTTCTGCGAGGTTCCATACCTTTGCTGCCTTCAGGGTTTCACTGTCTGAATCTGGGCAGAGACAGAGCGCTGGATAGGAAAACCCTAATTGCTCCTGCCCTTTGAAGGCCATGTTTCAGTGCCCCTATCCGGTATCTAACCCTACAGATTCTGTCTTCCTCCAGGTTTTCTTCTGATGGCCTGGTAAAAACAGCCCAGTTCTCTTACTTTCCAGATTTGGCCCTTAATTCTTTTTTATTAATCTTTTTGTAAAAATAATTTATTTATTTATGGCTGTGTTGGGTCTTTTTTATTTATTTATTTATTTTATTTATTTATTATTTTTGGCTGCATTGGGTCTTCGTCGCTGTTCGTGGGCTTTTTCTAGTTGCACTGAGCGGGGGCTACTCTTCATTGCGGTGTGCGGGCTTCTCATTCTGGTGGCTTCTCCTGTTGCGGAGCACGGGCTCTAGATGCGCGGGCTTCAGCAGTTGTGGTGCACGGGTTCTAGAGCACAGGCTCGGTAGTTGTGGCACGTGGGCTTACTTGCTCCACGGCACGTGGGACCTTCCCGGACCAGGGCTCAAACCCGTGTCCCCTGCATTGGCAGGTGGATTCTTAACCACTGCGCCACCAGGGAAGCCCTGGCCCTTAACTCTTAAATCATAGAAATAAAGATAAGGTCAACTCCTATTAACCTGAATTTTACTCCCTATTTCATTCTGATTCTCTTAAGAACGAACCATCCTTCCCTGCAGCAAGAGGACGCTGCCACTTTGCTGAATAAAAGAAGTCTGTACAAAATTTCTTGCTTTTATTCTACCAGCAAGGAAACAAACAAGTAAACATTTCCAACGCTTCTCAGCTTCTGTCCCAAATCTAAAATTCAAACACATTACTCTCCAAAGAGAAGACCAGGAGCCCTGAAGGCCAGCCATGAACAGAACACAGCCAGCACGCACCTGAACTGGGATTGTGGTAGCAGAGCAGAGTGAAACATTTCTTCTTGAGCTGCTCCTCCACTTCAAGCAGGAGCCGGGCTCTCATCCACATAAAATCCTACAGCCACAGAAGTGAAAAGTGAGATGTGGACAGACTGTTGGAACTAGAAAGATCCAGTGAATGAGTATGTGATGACTAACAATCTCAATGATAACCAAAGAAAATGCATCAAGAGATATCAGGGAGATTAATTTTTAACCCATCAAATTAGCAAAGAATATAATGACTGTCAAGATCCCATGTTGATGAAAATGTGGGGACCTAGGTGCACTGGGAGCTCTTCTCTGGAGAGCAGTTTGGCAATACGTACCAGTGTGTTCAATGTGTGTAGCCTGTGACCTGGTGATCCCAATTCAAGCACTAACACTCGGAAAATAATCATACAAAGACATGTATGAACTAGCATGTTCCTATCAGTGTGGTTTCTACCAGCAAAAATGTGGAAATAACCTTAAATTAATATCCATCAATAAGGTTAAGCAAATTATGCTACATCCATACAATGGAATCCTATCTGTAATTTAAACTGATGATACAATAAGGACTCTGAGCACTAACTATGTGCCTGGACACTGCTGAGAGTGCCTGAGGAAGGTGAGAGGGATAAATTAGGAGGGTGGGATTAACAATACACACACTACTATATATAAAATAGATAACCAACAAGGACCTACTACATAGCACAGGGAACTCTACTCAATATTTTATAATAACCTATAAGGGAAAAGAATCTGAAAAGGAATAGATATAAATATACATATAACTGAATCACTTTGCTGTACACCTGAAACTAACACAATATTGTAAATCAACTACACTTCAATTAAAAAAAAAAAGAGTGCTTTAGGAGGTATCATCTTATTTACAGCTATTTGAAAAGTAATATATATACCTTAAAATAATCATATACTTGAAAAAAGTCCAAAATATATTGTGAGAACAGATTATACTCTCTATACAGGTATGGAAGGTATAATACTATTTATGCCAAGCTGTATATAATAATACTGCATTTATTTCTAGATTTAGTATTTCAGCTTTTACTTTCTTCCTTGTAATGTCTTTCTTATTTACTTGAGTTTGACCACCACGAACATGTTTCATTTTTATAGAAACAATAAAGCTTAACCAAAAAATGTTTAAATATATGGGAGAAATTAACCCATTTCCCTTCTTTGGTCCCAATATCTGCCCCCCGCCAACCTCTGAGGGTGGCATGAGCTCCAGAAGGTCCACCTTCTCCAGCCCAAGCAGTGGGGGCACCTCCCTCTCCTGGCTGGGACCTAAGAGCTGTGTCAGCTCAGTCACGAGCAGCCGCTGTTCAAGGGTCTCATGAAACTGAGAGAGAGAATAAAAAACAAAAAGAAGTTACTATAAAACTTCTCCCACTCCATCTCCTCCATCCTCACAAACCAGTTTTTCACACATCTTCAAAGTCCTCAAACGTGTCACCCCCTTCGGATGACTTCCCAGCTGCCAGTACTTTCTCCTGTCAATCTTTCTTTTCAAAACCCTGACAACACATCCACCTCTTCCCCATAACCACAGTCCCTTTCCTTCTTGATAACCACTACTCAAAGCTCCTACTTCCCCCAGATCATAGAATCAGTTGAAGCCATAGCTGGCCTCGTCATTCCTATAGCTGGTACCAATGCCTACTTCATCTCTCCTGCCTCACCTTTTTGTCCTCAGAAGTTAAATTTCTGTCTTGTGTCTTCACATAGTAGTCCACAAGCAGCTCTTGAATGACTCTCTGTAAAATTTCAGACCTTAACCACGTTGTCTTATGCAATCGAACTTCCTTCCACGCCTAGAAAAACAAAAAAATCCCAGGTAGGAACCCCTCTTTCTCAGAAGATATTTCCTTCCTCCCTATTAGCCCTTCTCCCAGGGCCCTTACCTGAGCCTGCTCCTTTGCCAGTGTGAGGCTTAAGCCACTCTCGTCCATGTGTTGTGAGAGACTCAGCAGCAGTTTGCTGAAGTGTGGGTTCTGTAATAGGTCCTCTTCACTCAGGTTACAAGGAGGAAGCTGTTTGCTGCACACTTAAAGGGATGTCCCCCATAGGGACCAAAAAGCAAAGACAGTATGGACTCAATTTATATAACTGAGCATAACTCTTAGCTTAATACTCACTTCCAAAAAACCCCTAGGTTTTTGGTAGGGAAGTTTTCTAAATCGAATGAAAATTTTAAGAAAATCAAAAAACAGGGAATTCCCTGGCGGTCCAGTGGTAAGGACCTTGTGCTTTCACTGCCGAGGGCCCGGGGTTCAATCCCTGGTCAAGGAACTAAGATCCCACAAGCCCCGTGGCGTGGCCAAAAGAGAAAGAAAGAAAGAAAAAAATCCACAAATAAACTAGAGGCAATACTCAAAGTAACAAGCATTTATATTATATACAAGGACATTAATCAAGAATTAGGCAATGAGTCTTAAAAAAAAAACTAAGATCTTAGAAAATGGAAATGCAGTTGGAAAATATTAGACAAAGAGAATCAAGAATAAGGGACTCTTTGGTATACCACAGTACCTAAAATGCCTCATTCACACAGAATACCTAGAGCTCTTGAGGAAGGAAAAAAAAAAAACCACGTGTAAAGTTCCCTCTTTGTATGGGATCTCTAGTCGCATAAGCAAGACTGAGAGAAGGTATATTCTTAACAGTAAATAAAAAATTTAACTAACCAAATTCTCCTTATTGTAAATAGACTGAGTAACCCATATGGATGCAGAACAGCACATGCGTGAGAAAAAGTGCAAGAAGTCAGGATCCACTGTTTATTCCATATGCTCAAAGGGCTTTTTTTCCATCTCTTTTCCCACGTGCTTTCTGCTGAGGTCTTATGTTTTACTCCCACTCACCAAACACTTACATTTTCATTCTTTGGACCATCATACCAGAGTCCTTTTAGAGAATAAGAAATCTCTCTTTTTTTTCCCCCAAAGGCATTGAAAGATCACTATGGAAATGGTCAAAATACAGAAGATTCAAGTTTTTGAAGGATTCAAGAAAGGATTTGAGATATGCAAAGAATTCAAGATATGGAAGGATCTGAGATTTTGGAGGACAAGATATGAGAAAGTTCAAGACACAGGTAGGAAGGTAGCTTTCAAAAGTTCACTGGCCACGCTCATCTTCAGGATATGCTTGCTAACTCAGCGTGGGAGCATCTTGAAATTTTAGTCTATTGCACTAGCAGGTACCGAACAGTATAATCTGTCTGCCAATAAGAGAGTGTTTAAGAATCTTCAATTATTCTAGTTTCTCTAGAAAGTTAGGCTTCTGTGCGAGAAACCATACTGGTGAACATTATAAATCCTTTTTTTATTTTTTTTGGCAACGTCGCATGGCATCTCAGTTCCCCAACCAGGGGATGAACCCAGGCCATGGCAGTGAAAGCGCCAAATCCTAACCACTGGACCACCAGGGAATTCCCCCTTTTTATTATAGACGACAAGACCCTAGATAAGACCTCTCTGGATAAGTCCTCAATCCTCTTTCAAATGGCTACACTTACCTTGTTGGAGTATTTCCATCCCTTCTCCAGATGAGCAGAAATCCCCGGATGCCATCTGCTTTTCTTGTGATTCTTATCTGTCCAACTGAGTAAAAGAAACAAAAAGATAAATAAACTGGCTTGGCTGCTGGAGAGAGACAGCTACCTTGGGTTCAAATTTCTGTCATCTACAAGCTGGGGAGGAGAAACACCTCTTACAGGGCGGGGACTATGTCACACATCCTGGGTCCTGTCTGAAAAGGAGCCTCCTTGGGAAAGAAAACTTTCCAATTCACTAGTCTAAACAGGAGGATGGCCCCCTCCCCCCACCATTATGTCTAAGGTTAAAACTGAGCTGCTGCTTTCCAGTTATGAGTGAACTGGGAAAGGGGGGAAAAAATCCAGGTCTGCTTTTTTCTCCAGTCAAATAAGCCAGCTATCAAATTCCACAATAGTTTCTTGTGCTTCTTTAACTTGTCCTTTCATCTGAGATCTGTTGGTAGTTTTTGATCATTAACTCTAGAAACATCCTTCTGGACTGACGAATCATTCCACACTTGAACAAAAACAACTGGTTTTCACATAACAGCCTTAGTAAAGAGCACCTGGAGGAAAGAGCATGACAAGAAGACTGACAGGGAGGTCAGGGCCAGAAGAGGAACTCAAAGGTGTATTAATGCGTCTGAGGCCGGGAGGAGGACGTGAGCCGTCGGTGTTTTGCCAGAACACGGAGTACACTGAAAAGAATGACATCAACACAAAAGGGCAGTAAAGATGGGCACAGTTTGGACTCTGTGGAGACAAAATTTTTCCCTTGACATGACTTCCCATTTTTTTCTTTCTTTGCTCCACCCCCTCCTCTCTGCAAAGTATCAAACTCCAAAGGGAAGCTGAGCCTCCCAAAGCAGAACAGACATAGGTTACTATGATTTAACACTTCATGTTCACAGAACATTTGGTTTACTCCCTGGTTTTATGAGTAACATCAAAGTAACTACTCATTTGTGTTGTAACATGGTCTAGAGGGGGACGTAGCTGAGGTATCAGAATGCTAAGACTTAATTTGCGGCTCAGCCGTTGCTTCTGTGCGAATTTAAGGGAATTGATTTTTTGTGCCAAACTTTTTCCCACCTGCAAAACTGAGATAACGATTCCTGCCTTGGATGAGACATTAAGAATTAATAACACAATCGACTTGTCAACAAAAGCCACTACTTAGTGTTTTAGCATTCTGTTTATCACGGATCTAAGCCTGAAAATAAATTTTGCAGGGAAACTTCGCCCACGGAAATGAGGACCAACCCAAATTTCAAAAAAAAGTCAGCTGTTCTTCCCTCCCTAGGGGAAGTGCCCACTTGGGGGTTTTTAGGGTGCTTTCCTCTACCCTTTTAAAGTGCTACAGGGCGTGAACGGTGGCGGCAATCAGGCTCGATTCTCCACCCTTTGCACTCAGACGTGTCTAAACGGTGATACAAGGACCGAAGCATTTAAATGTTCTGACTCAGGCGTCTTTTAAATTCTTAGATCTGTCTTTACACGCTGCACTGAACGTTAAATTGATTTTACAGGTATTTTCACAAGATGTGACCCTTACAGAGCCCGAGATGAATCAAAATGCGGCGCGGGCTCTCCAGCGCCTACTTTCCTTCCGCCTGGGCAGTCAAGGATTCCCAAGGCCGAGGGCGGTCTCGGCGACCGGATACCGGGGACTGGCCGGCTTAACCCTCCCAGCGCTCCTCCTCCCCGCAGCGCCGCCCGCCGACCCTCCGGAGCAAACCTGCACAGCGTGGGCAGCTGAAGCTCCCGAGGCAGTGCCGAGGGGGCTGGGGCGGGCAGGCCGGCGGCAACACCCAGCCCCCGGCCGCGCCCGGGCTCCGGAACCTCTCCCTCGGACCGGGCTCAGGGGCTACGGGAAACTAGGCCCGGGAAGACGGCGCGGGGAGGTCGGGGGAGGGGAAAAGGCCGAAAGCTCACGGGAGGCAGTGGTAGGGGGCGGGGCCCCACTCGAGGCGGGAACGCAGGCTCCGCCCCCCGCCTCGCTCGCGCCCTTAGACCGCAACGGCCGGAAGACTGCGTGTTCGGAGTCCGGGCTGGGAAAGGGAGACGTCGTAGGCAGACTTCTTTACCATTTCTCCTGGGTACCTTCCCCCATGTTGAGGGCAAACGTTGAGAAGACGGTAATAATTGCCGGCTTCTACTGAGGGCCCACAATGAGTCAGACTATGCCAAGAGTTTTACTTTCCTTGCCCCGCCCCGTTTAGTTCTTAGAGTGTCCTACGAGGAAGTCACTATCATACCCATTTTACAGAGGGGAAAACTAAAGCGCAAAGAGGTTATGTGGCTTGCTCAAGATCGCGGCCTGCAGAGTGTAAACCTGACCCAAGGGCCCTCTGAACCTTCCCAGACCTGCCGCCCACTGGCGCTGCCAGCCCTGCCCCTTGGATGGGCTTCCCACCCAATTTCCTCCCCCAGGCTCCTCCTCTGCCCTCTCCTTTAACTCTCATCCTTCACTAAAACCCCTGTCTTCCTTTTTTAGACTATGTGGACATTTATTGTTTGCTTAACCAGAAGTCTGGAGCTGGGGGTCCTAAGGCTTCTTGGTAGCTCCCTGGTATCAAGGTTGTTTACTGTTCTCTTCGCAATCCCCTCATGGTCAAAAGGTGGCTTCAGAAGTTCAAGGAGTACATCCTCTCAACAGCATCCCAAGCAAGATGGAAGGGGAAGAGCCTTCTTCCTGTAACAGTCAAGGAAGAAAATCTTTCCCAGGAGCACCCAGCAGACTTTCCCATATGTCTTATTGCCAGGTTGGGTCACCTGCCCACCCCTAGACCAGTGAGCTGGATGTCTTACATTTGCCCCCCAGATCCACCTTCTCTTCAACCTATGTAGAAGGTAAGGACTACCTCAGGACTTCAGGGTTCCCATATTCTCTGACTAGTATCAGCCAATGGGGGATCCCAGCAGGAGGTGGGAGGACAATTCCCCTGACTTCCTCTCTGGCCTTGACCTCAGGCTGGCTATGGACTTTGACCAAAGGTCATTGCTCCTCTCAGGGGGGGTCTACCCACCTCTCTCTCTTAACCCCCACCCACCCTTTTTTCAAAGTCGACTGGAATTAGGTGAATTATTTTAAAAATATTTGATGCTAAGTAAATTGCACCAAGGTTATGAAATCTCTTGCATCAGAGAAGCAGATAGTCTGGGGTAGAGGGAAAAGAATCTCAGGGCTAGATGTGCTGGGTGGCAGAGAGTTTAACCTTTTCTTTTGGTACCAACTAGAGAATTCTGCTAGCAATACATAGGGAAATAGGGTGATCCAGTGCAGAAATTTTTTACCCCTGGTCATCTTGTCAACTGCCACCTTTCATGCTTAAAGTGCTGTCATTTTCTAAGGCTTTTAAAGATCATTTATGCTTCCTCAGTTCTGTAGTGCAGCGTCATTAAATATCAGGCATAATGTCCCTAACAAACAGCACTTGGAACAAAATAGCAAGCGTGCTTTGGTGACTCAGAGCTGATCAGAAATCTACAGAATTTCATGTCTCATAGTTGCCAAGTTTTCTAAAATGGTACTACAAAGCTTTGGCTAAGCAGCTCTAAAGTACTGGGGGAATGAGGAGGTGAAGGGTACAGCGGCCTGTCTTCAGGTAGGAGGGCAGAGGGCCTTGGGAAGACTTGAATTGGATCAAACCTTCACATGCAATTATCTGTTCCATCTGTGTCTCTAACAAACTGTGTGACCTTGGGTTTCCGGTTCCTTATCTGTCAAAAGGAAGAACTAACATATTTCTAGCTCCTCCAATCTCACAGTGTTGATGTAATGATCAGATGAGATAATGGCTGAGATAATGCTTTGGAAAGACTGTCAAAGTGAGGTGTTTTACAACTGACACTTATTAAGCACTTATTAAGTGCCTTGGGAGAGACACAAAGATAAATAGGACTCAGTCCCTGCCCTGAAGAAGTTCATAATCTAGTTCAGAAGATAAAACATACATATGAAAAGCAAACAGTACATGGCAGCAAAAAGGTGTCAAAAGAGCAGTTTAGAATATAAATACCAGAAAAAAAAAAAGAATATAAATACCAGAGAAAATTGAAGAAGGTACAGAACTCTTTCTGCAGGAATGGATAGGGAAGACTGAAATAAATCTTCTCTTAGCTGGGCCTGAAAGGAGAGGAAATTTGGATCATTTCGAATGGAGGAAACATCCCAGCAAGTGGAGGCAGAGACAAGGAGTCCAAGCTGCATCCTGGGTCCAAGAAGAGACCAGACCAGGTGAAGTGAAAGACTTCACAGGCCAGTTCTACTTAAGACGAGAAAGTTGAGCCTATAGACCATCCTGGCAGCTAAGACTGCAGTGGAATACCGAAAAAGGATCTTACAATCGACACCATCTGGTGTCCTTGAGCAATAAAGAATTGCGAGAGAGGCCCTAGAATTCATTCTCTTTCTCTCTTCCCATCCCTCCCTCCCTCTCTATCTCTTTGCTCTGGATTTTTTTAAAAACAGCTTTATTGAGGTATTTTGGCATACAATATTTAAAGTGTACTGCTCATTAAGTTTTGACATAACTATACATCTGTGAAACCATCACCGCAATCAACATAGTGAACATAGGCGTCATTCCCTAAGTGATTACTTGTGTCCCTTTGTAATTCCTCTCTCGGGCCCCTCGCAACCACTGATCTGCTATCTGTCACTGTAGATTAGTTTGCACTTTCTAGAATTTTATATAAATGGAATCAAATAAAGATGTACTCTTTTTTTTTTGTCTGGCTTCTTTTACTCAGCATAGTTAATTTTGAGTTTTATCCATGTTGTTGCTACTCTTAATAATTCATTTTTTTTTCAGTTCATGTTTTTATTGTTGAGAAGTGCTACAGAATCCTCTTTAAAACCTTAATTTGTTTGGTTTTGTATTTAAGGAGGTGCTTCCTCCATGACCCCAAGGTACCTATCTCGGTGCTTGGCATACAGAGGCACTTATTTGTTGAAAGGATGAATTTTTGACAACCCCACAGTGCTAATACCTTATATAGTTTTGTTTGTTCCGTGGGATGCTTGGCCTTTATAGGCCTGTCTCTTCATCACTGTTGTTCATCTCACCTTCTGCTATACCATATGCAAAATACAATCTCCCACTTCTTAAATGTTCTTTAATGATAAAGCCATGAACATGCTCAAGTATTCCTGAGCTAGACTCTGGTGGAGGAGGGCGTGTTAGGGGGGAGGTGGAGAAAGATAAATTAGGCATAACTCGTGTTCACAATCTAGCTCTACCTTCTTGAAGACATTGCTCTTGATTGAGGATTCAAAACAATATTCAAAAACATATTCACATATGTTTTTTTTTTTTGGTACGCGGGCCTCTCACTGTTGTGGCCTCTCCCATTGCGGAGCACAGGCTCCGGACGCGCAGGCTCAGCGGCCATGGCCGCTCCGCAGCATGTGGGATCTTCCCCGACCGGGGCACGAACCCGTGTCCCCTGCATCGGCAGGCGGACTCTCAACCGCTGCACCACCAGGGAAGCCCTTCACATATGTTTTAACGATAATAAATGTAAATGGGAGTCTGAGAAAAAGTCTACTTAGCCTTTCAGACTTGGGCCATTCCTTTGCTGCATTGTTTAGAATTGCAGAGAAGAATGGAGATTTGCTGAGAATATTGCAGGGACTCTGCCTCCCATACCCTAGCCAGGAAACAAAACGCTGCTCCAAAGATAGAGATTTTGGGTGAGCATTTAGGATTCTACTTATCAAACTAATGGAAAGTTTTTTTTTTTTTTTAATGGAAAGTTTTGAGTAGAGTATTTTCTCCCACTGAAAATTTGGGCTTACATAACCCGTTTCAAAGCTAGGACATTAAAATAGCCATTGAATTATGGAACCATGCTTAACTAAGCAGTTGTTTAGAAAAAAAAATTTTTTAAAGCCATACCACTTTGGGGAATTCCCTGGTGGCCTAGTGGTTAGGATTCAGTGGTTTCACTGTGGAGGCCTGGGTTCGATCCCTGGTTGGGGAACCGTCCCACATGCCATGCAGCGTGGCCAAAATAAAAAATAAATAAAAATTAACAAACAAACAAAGCCATACCACTTTGAAAGTATCTGAAGACAAGTAGCAGGAATATATTATGGTATTATGGACTCAGAGCTAGTTTCAGGAATAAAAATTTTACAGGCAGTCAAGAGATTTCAGAATTATTTTCAAGGGTGTTCACTGGAAAATGAAGTTATTCAGAGCCACAACTATTGATTAAGCTAGAAAATTTCATGCCCATTGTAAGTACATGATTTAAGGAGAAACCAGGTGGATAAAGAAAATATGTAATCAACCTATGACATCAAATGAAAATTTTAGAACAAATGTTCATAATGTGCCACTTTTGCAAACGCTTAACCCTTCCAAGGGGCTTTCAAACCCAGCGCTGTGGCTTCAAGGGTGGCCTGACTGTTCATGGAAACTTGTTATACAAACTGGAATGAGCCTGGTTTTACTGAGATTCTGTTGTGAGCTAGGATATAAACAAGGCCTGATAGGAAATTTTGGATCTCAAAGAAAAGCTGAGAAGTTTGGCTCAAAAAATGGGACAGATTGAAACCATTTTTACCAAAGGAATATGAAACAGTTAAAGGAAATTGACTCAGAAGAAGACTCATATCATTTTGAAAAGCTAGACATGAAGCACAACGTGTTCAGTTCTTGTTATAACCGACTGAGTGTGGTGCTATAATGCGCAAACACGTACCAGGCTGATAAAGTATTTCCCTGGGCTTTAAACTGATGATGACACTGTCTCATACTGAGCTGCATATGGAAGAGATTTTCTCCTTTAAAAATTGTGTCAGAGCCAGTGGGAGAAATAGACCTACCAAAGGGCATTTGGAGTTTCATGCTTGGGAAGAACATACACTGTAAATATTGAAACATCTCCTATGATTAAGGTGTTATGCAAAAAGAAAGCAAATCCTTGAGGAAGTTAGCAATTTAGTATACTTTCTATATTCCATTTACCAAAGAGAAATTTTGCCAAACTAATTTATAGTATTCAACCATGGTAGCTAAGTAGATTATGTGTTACATCTGGGTTTCCCATGACTGGGTTGCTGTATAAAAACACAGGCACAGATATTTCTGGAATGCATGCTTTTCTTGGGCAGCATTTCAAAACTAATTTATCAGTATTTTCAAATGATTAATAATGGGAGACTCTATGGATGGGGAGCCCTTGATCATCCAAATCAAGGGTTACTGACTCACAAGTCTATGGGAGGGCTTCCCTGATGGCGCAGTGGTTGAGAATCCGCCTGTCAATGCAGGGGACACGGGTTCAAGCCCTGGTCCGGGAAGATCCCACATGCTGCAGAGCAACTAAGCCCGTGCACCACAACTACTGAGCCTGTGCTCTAGAGCCCGCGAGCCACAACTACTGAGCCCACGTGCTACAACTACTGAAGCCTGTGTGCCTAGAGCCCGTGCTCCACAACAAGAGAAGCCACAGCAATCAGAAGCCCCCACACTGCAACAAAGAGTAGCCCCGGCTCGCCGCAACTAAAGAAAGCCCGCGCACAGCAACGAAGACCCAACGCAGCCAAAAATAAATAAATAAATAAATTTATATTTAAAAAAAAAAAAGTCTGTGGGAGCCAGGCAGGTAATTAATGTATGAAGGGCACAGACCAAAGAGTGGTGGGGACTGTGACAAACTAAGGAGAGAATACATCAAGCCAAGGAGCAGCCATCACTCAGTTCCGACCAGTTGCTGCCATGTGGCAATGGAAGCCCGGGGTGACAGAGTTTCTGATTATTCAAAAAGCCTTAGAAACCCAGCTCTTTGTGTATAATATCCAGATTTTTATATGAAATCTCCTGAAATGTAAATGTTGGCAACCAGTTATTTTATTCATAATAGCTTATTATTATTACAGAGGAAGTACACGTGCATCGTATAAAAACGGGAAATGTAGGCCAACAACAACAGAACATATTCCCACCACTCAGAGAGCACCACTGTTAACACCTTAGTGCATATCCTTTCAGATCTTTTTTATTCATAAATATATAGACATTTTAAAAGCAAAATGATTATGGTTTTGGAACTGGTATTTTATTAATGATTTTGACCTTTCCATTTCAGTAAATTTTCACCCCATCTAATCCCCTGTCCATATTAAAACATTTCCAGTTGACCACAAACATCTTTTGTAGCAATTTGTTTAAACTAACAGGGAATCCAGGACCATACACTGTATTATTATTGCATACCTTAAGTCTCTTTCATAGCAGTTTTGGCTTAAAAAAAAAATCATACTGACTTGCTGAAGAGAGCTGGCCAGTTGCCCTGCAGAATGCTTCACCTCCTAGATTTGTCCAGTTGCTTCCTCCTAGTGTCCATTAGTTCGTTTCTCTATCCCCAATATTTCCTGTAAACTGTAAGTTATATCTAATACTTCTTTTGGGGTAGGGAGCAGCTAGAATATATGCTAGGTTGGGTTATGTATTTGTCTCATACCAGAACTGGCCTACTGGTAAGTGATACCAAGACTGTTTCCAGGAAATGAGTGATGACAGTCTGATCCCTCCAATATACAGTTACATTTTTGTCCTCAAGTTTGTAAACAGACAGTGTTACTTGGCGCTGTATGAATGTGCAGTTGTCTACCAATCATTTCACCTATGGTGTTTAACACCAATAAATAATCTTTGCTAGGATCAATAGTTTTATTAAAGTTCACAAAATGCCATTTTTCCAATTCTGTCATTCTTTCTACATTTATTAGCTGGCATTTTTTCCTTCTTCAACTAGGGTTCAAGTTAATACTATAAAAAATAACTCCCAGTGGGCCAAACTCAATGCATTTGGGGACAGGATTTAGCCAGTGGGCTGCCGCCTTCTGATCTACACTCTAAGCCAGACTGTCTCATCACTGTCACCTGTACCCTGCGCATTAGGTCTCGTTGTAACACTCAATTTCTTTGCATTTGTTGACATGTTGCTTGTAATCTTCTCACCGCATTTTACGTGTGTATTTATCTCCCTGGCTGGACTGTGACCTCCTCAAGGACAGGGACTCCCCTGCAGTATATTTCCTTTGTTTCCCCTAATGTGCTCTTAGAGGTACTTTGGTGATTGCTAATCCTAATTAACAAAAAAGCACCAATAAGAACCAAAAGTTTTCATTATTATCTCTCGTGTTCCCTGGCTTTCCTGCTAAAACTTGCCCTAATTATCTGTCATAGTGAAGCACTTGTCTCATTTACAGTTTACTTATGCCCTGGGAGTCCCTGGGTGGGGGTAGTGGGGAGGGAAGAGGGGAAATAAGCTCTTTATTAGTCTTCAGAAGTTGGAAAGTCATTTTCCAGCTGTGTGACCTTGGGTAAGTCCCATGATCACTCAGAGTTTCTATTTCTTCATTCAGTAAAATGAGGTGACAGCGATATCTCTAAACGCACACCTCGCTTGGCTCTAACTCTCTAGGATACAAGCCTAACCAGTACCTTTTAGTAGATTTCCTCCTAACCCATCTCCCCCTGCTCCCTTCACATGGGTCAACACTATCCTTTCTAAGAGGAGAGTAGCTGAAATAATAACCACAGTGGACAGAATTTGCCTCTGATGACTTCCCGACCATCACAGTTAGACCGGTCTAATCTATATGTCCCAGGAACAGTCTGCTCAGATTTCCAAGGTCAAACCTTAAGACCTCCTTCCCAACGAGAGCCAAGCGTGGACAACAGGGCCCTCCACAAGCAATTGACACAGCAAAGGCCCAGCCTTAGGTCTTCCTTGCTGCAAGGGAGGAGAGGATGGAGAGGATTGAGACTGGTTGGACCCTTGTCCTTCTTGTGGAGTCTTGCCTTTAGGATTCTGAATGCCCCTAGGCCAGCTCTGGGGTATGGGTCCTTCTAAGAAAAGAAAAAAAAAGAAACAAAAATGCTTCAACTCACTGCTTCTTCCCAATCCTTTTCTCGCAGTTCTGTTAGTCTCTTTTTATCCCCCCCTTCTTATTCCCTTCCATCTAGGTACAGTCTCAGGGACCTCATCCAAATGGCTTTCTGTGCCCTGAAACAGCTTTCTCGTATGTCCTCCTTGACTGAGGATGGTCTCCAGCCTGATTATAAACGGAGTCTTACCATTTCTGTGGCCCTGAGAGCTCCACGCGGAAAGGGAAGCAGTCAAGTCTCTAAGAAGTAAGGCAGAGAACCTGCACCAGCCGGCTTATTCACAAGCCCCATTCTGGCCTGTAGCAAACAGGGCTGGCCAGAGCAAATAGCTCAAGTCTGCTGTGAAAGCCTGACCCCTGTCCGTGACTCTCATCTAAAGAGACACAAAATAATTCTTCCATAATTCTTCCATTTCCCCTTTCGCTGTCTCCGGCCTATTGGCTGTTGATGAAAATCAGGTGGCAAATTGGCCAAACAAGGTCCACCTGTTGCTGTATCCTTGGCAGCATCCCATGAATCTTTCAATACCAACAGGAAATAGTAAATAGAACTGCTAAGGATGAACAATCTCCCCATGAACAGGAAGAAGGGAAACTCTTGAGATGTGGGGTACACTTGGAACTTGCCAGTGATGCCTTGCGACAGCTGGGGCTGCTCCTATGCCATGGCCTGCCTTCCCTGGGCCCGTCTTCATCAGATATTAGCACTTGTTTTTCCTCAGGAAGGAGGGAGAAAGTAGCCCTAGTGGCAAGGACAGAGTCTTGGGGACCCCTCAGGGTGAGGACAGATGAGCACAGACCTAGGAAGGAATCAGCCAGTCAGTGGTAGAGGGAGGCCAAAACCACTGTAAGAAACAAAGGGTCAGAGTGACAGAGTGGACAAGACCCCCAAGAGTAAAACAACCGAAGGGATGGATGTAAGCCTACATGTGCTTGTCTGCATTTCCCAGACCTGGAGCAGCCTGGTGAGAAATTTTCCCAGTCACAGAGCCTTTGTATTCACTTATTTAATAGCAATAGTTCAGAAGAAGCAATCCCAGCTGTAGAACACGTAATTGTGTTTCAGAACGTTACCCTGCCAAAAAAAAGTGCATTTCCCCCACTCTGGCACTCCATGGTGTGAATCTGATCTCTTACTTTCACTCAGAGGCCTCTTTTATGCAGTTCCCAGGTTGGCTGGCAAAGTCATCTTAGAATCATCCCTAAATGTGGAATTTCTGTTTTCAAGAGTCATTTCCAATTTGCAACTCTAAGTGGTGGAGAATAAAGACTAAGGATCAAAGGTTATCAGATTAATTTGCCTAAAACCAATTCACCTAGAGACAGTTTCAAATAAGTATTTATCAAATCTGCAGCATTTCAAAAAGTTTAGCAGATTCACCCTTTCACGTTTCATTGCTGTTGTCTGTACACCTTTGTTAGTCAACTGAATATGCCACATGCCTGTTTATTTGTTGAGACTATATTGGCCTTTCAACAGCAGGAACGTAGTAGACAGACCAAGTCATCAAAATCATATTGAGCTCTGTTACAGTTTTCAAAGCATCTAATTTGGAAAAGAATATTGGATTAAGAAACACAAAAAATGATACACAAAATGTCTGTACCAATTCTATTTATTGCTGGAAACTTTAAAAAAGTTTGAAAAGTAGGTAACAGAAAAAGATATCCATAAAGGTAGGAAGCAATCTCGTCATTTACAAAGTGCTGCAAATTTGATAAATTTATGCTGCTGATAACTCAGGGGTACTCTTAGATGAAAAGATATAAATCGTTGAAATACCCAAGCGCGACAAAAACGAACAGAACAACTAAATGGCTATAAAAATACCCAAAAGGGAACTCAGCTTTTGGCAAACTGGTCATCAAGTGAACTTTAAGTAAACAAGTTTTTAGTGGATTGGTTTTAAGAGATCTAGCCAAACTGATCAGAACCAAGTGAAAGTGTTTTGCCTCTCTGGCTCCTGGAACCTCAAGAGTTTGGGAGCTGTGGTGGAAATAACTCTGGTTTCCTCTGAGAGGCAGCAGGTCTGGAGAGCTGAACTACTACTAATGAACCAAGTGTAAGAGTCCCCTGACGAGAGAGAGAGAGAGAGAGAGAGAGAGAGAGAGAGATTGTGTGTGTGTGCCCGTGTGTGCACACAAATGTATACTAGAGATACAGACTAGAATCAGAC
This sequence comes from Lagenorhynchus albirostris, assembly GCF_949774975.1. Taxonomy (NCBI): domain Eukaryota; kingdom Metazoa; phylum Chordata; class Mammalia; order Artiodactyla; family Delphinidae; genus Lagenorhynchus; species Lagenorhynchus albirostris. Next base: position 74,578,928 of record NC_083095.1, on the reverse strand, counting down.
CTTTAGAAAATACTGGAACCCGCCTGTGTGTGCCTGTTATGTGCTACAGCACAGGCTGCACACCTGGAAAGGTCAGTCACCCACATCATGGCAACTGGAGGGCTCCTCCTCCACAATCCATTTGGAATGTCTTGATCTTTGGGTCTCTGGCCCTTGGGGCCCTCCCTAGAGGACTCTTCTGCCAGGGCTACAGAGTGCCTTCCTTTTCTTGGCTGGCCTCAGAGGGGCCCACTGGCCAGAGGAATTTGTCAATGGTGGTGACGGCAGCGGCAGTGACTGCATCTCAGATATACTGGGTTGGCCAAAAAGTTCGTTTGATGTTTTCCATGAGATGGCTCTAGTAGCGCTTAGTTGTCTTTAACTTCATTTGAAACAATTTTGTTAGATTGTATTGTGACAGCTATCACATCAGTGTGCATTTTTAAAAAAACTTATAAAAATTGGTGTATTTTTGTGTAGCCATTTTAATATTGAAGATGGAAGAAAAAAGGAACATTTTCGGCATATTATGCTTTATTATTTCAAGGAAGGTAAAAACACAACTGAAACGCAAAAAAAGATTTTTGCAGTGTATGGAGAAGGTGCTGTGACTGATCGAACGTGTCAAAAGTGGTTTGCGAAGTTTCATGCTGGAGATCTCTCGTTGGATGAAGCTCCGCGGTTGGGTAGACCAGTTGGTTGATAGCAATCAAATCAAGACATTAACTGAGAACAATCAACGAGGGAGACAGCTGACATCCTCAAAATATCCAGATCAAGCGCTGAAAATCATTTGTACCAGCTTGGTTATGTTCATCGCTTTGATGTTTGGGTTCCACCTAAGTTAAGCGAAAAAAAAATGTTCTTGAACATAGTTCTGCATGCGATTCTCCACTGAAATGTAACGAAAACGTTCCGTTTTTGAAACAAATTGTGACAGGTGATGAAAAGTGGATACTGTACAATAATAACGTGGAATGGAAGAGATCGTGGGGCAAACAAAATGAACACCACCAACCACACCAAAGGCCGATCTTCATCCAAAGAAGGTGATGTTGTGTATACGGTGGGATTGGAAGGGAGTCCTTTACTGCGAGCTCCTTCCAGAAAACCAAATGATAAGTTCCAACCAGCACTGCTCCCAATTAGACCAACTGAAAGCAGCACTCGATGAAAAGCATCCGGAATTAGTCAACAGAAAATGCATAATTGTCCATCAGGATAACGCAAGACCACGTGTTTCTTTGATGACCTGGCAAAAACTGTTACAGCTTGGCTGGGAAGTTCTGATTCATCCGCTGTATTCACCAGACAATGCACCTTCAGATTTCCATTCATTTCGGTCTTTACAAAATTCTCTTAATGGAAAAAGTTTCGATTCCCTGGAAGACTGTAAAAGGCACCTGGAACAGTTCTTTGCTCAAAAAGATAAAAAGTTTTGGGAAGATGGAATTATGAAGTTGCCTGAAAAATGGTAGAAGGTAGTGGAACAAAACAGTGATTACACTGTCCAATAAAGTTCTTGGTGAAAATGAAAAACGTGTCTTTTATTTTTACTTAAAAACCGAAGGAACTTTTTGGCCGACCCAATAATTGGCAGGGGGCTGTCGGGCATTGAGCCGCTGCATGTGACAGCCGTGGCAGAGCAAGTGCCCATCCAGAGGGAAGCAGCAGCAGCCTTCCTCGTCACTCAGCTGCATCCGGCAGTCCTAAGGAAGAAGGACACCTAGTTTACCTCAGCCCAGGAACCAGGGACATCGTGGAAGTCGGCCCTGCTGGGCACTAGACTCCCAGTGACTGGGAAAAAGGGGGCGGGGTTGGAGGGGGATGAACTCCCAGAAGAGAAACCTGAGAAAATACCTCAGCTGGACGCCAGGTGTCGCTGCTACAGCAGAAATAATGAGACAGGCTCCCATTTCCAGCTGTTACCAGGAGTCCCTAGTTTTGGGAGTCTTGACTCTGGGGAAGCCAGATTTAGAAAGGACTAAACGACCACACCCAGAGAGAGTGGCTGAAGGACGCGAAAGAGACTGGAGATGGGTCAGAGCACCTTCCTGGTTTCCCGTATCCTAGACCTCTCCTACAGACTGTGGCAGTTCTAGGACTTCACTCCCCCAGCCCCCTTCTAGCTCTCCTCTGGGAGCCCAGGCGCCCAACACTCACCTCACAGTGGTAGCACTCAAAGTGATAATCTCGGTCCATGGATATCACCCTCACAATGTCCTCACAGCCCTGAAATAATGCACACCCCCATGGGCATGAGAGCAGCACGATAACCCCAACTCTCCCCTCCCCCACCAGCCCCCCTTCCAACGGGAGGTTCATACAGAGGCCTCCAGAGCCTCTCTGCCACAGTCTGCAGCTTTGAGGTGGCCTCTGCAGACCCTGCGGGAACGTCCCCCCTCTCCTTCGTTGGCCTCCAGGAAGGCGTGTCCCCTCGTGGAGCCTCCCCTCTGTCCAGGGGCTCAGGCCTTACGGAGGGAAAGGAAAGAGGCAGGCTGCATCAATGAAGTCAGCTAAGCCGGGGACGAGGAGACCCAACAGGGCCTGCTTCCTCGTGGGCTTTTGGCTTCTCTCCCTTGGCACACACAGTGTAAATCATTTCTGACCCCTTCCTACCAGCCCTGAGGATTCTTCCCACCTTTTTCCAGCCCCTACATCTTGGGGCCAGTGACCTTGACTTCAGAGAAAGTCTCCTTCTCTGGACTGGGAGAAAAGAGATGGAGCCTGGGTCCAGCAAGGCTGTCAGACAAGTCCAGGCCCGGATGTTGGGGTCAGGGTGATGACCCAGAGAGCAGAGTCACACGGGAATCTTCGCGGAGTACATTCCTCAGCACCACTGCCTCCCAGGGGAGGCCAGGCGGCATGTCCCCAGTCCCTCCCCAGAGGCAGCAGCACTGGCTGCCCTGCAGGAGAACACAGACATACTGACCTCTGAGGGGAGGATGGGTTGGCCACAGGCCGCACACTTAGGAGCGTAATTCCTGAAAGAGAGAGGACAGAGGGGAGCTGAGGCGGGGGAATCCCTGAGCCCAGGTCCACACCACACCCCGGGCGGGGGACTCACTTGTGGTAGTCGGTGACACAATACACCTGGTTGGAGAAGTCCACAGTGAAGGGGATGCCGTCCAGGCACTTGTTGCAAACGATGCATCGGAAGCAGCCTGGGTGATAGGACTTTCCCATTGCCTGGAGGATCTGGCTCATGGGGCGGGAGGAGAATCAGTCTCTGCTTTCCAGCTACCGATGACGTTCCCTGCTGCTCCCACTAACCTCATCTGAGCCCCTGCTCTCATCCTAGAACAATGCTGTGTAATCTGGGATGACCAAGGAGTCTTAAAATGGAGGCAGAAACCCTGAAAAAGGTCTTAGGGGGCATCCAGGCCAGTGTTTCTCAGACTTGGCTGCATATCAGGGTCACCCAGGGAGGTTTTTAAGCCCATCAATGCCTGGGTCCCACCCAGAAGTATTCACCACAGTCTCTGGTGATGACCCAGCATTGGTATTTTCTTTACTTCTTCCCAGGTGATCTGCTAGGCTGCCAGGGCTGTGAACCACTGATTCAACCCAACTCCTCCTTACAGAAAAGAAAACTGAGCTTCAACTGATCCCAGCCAGTAGCAGAAAGGGGATTAAGCCTCAGGACCCCACACTCCTGGCTCAGGTGGAGGGCCGGGGTGTGCCTGCAGAGTTAGGGAGTTAGAGATCACGGGAGCCCGGGGTGGCAGGCGGAGGAGTCCAGACTTGATCCCATAGGCAAAGAGAAGCCACTGTAAACAGCGGTTCTGGGGAAGAATGGGACGCAAGTAGTTGCTGATAGGTTTCCTCCCCCCACCTTTTCTCAGTATCCATTTAGTTCCTGATTCCACCCCTCGGCCCCTCAGCCTCACAGTCTCAGCTGAAGACACTGTGCTTACCTTCTCCAAAATCAAGTGACCACAGACACAGCATTTCTCAGCTGCCTCCTGAAACCCTGAAAACTAGGAGGAGAAGACCAAGGGAGGATGTTACGGGCCGAGAATGACCTGATGGGTGGAACCCCAGTGGGCCACAGAGAAAGGGGTGGGAGCCAATTCCAGGCCCAGGGGACCCCTCACTCACCAGATAATCTTCCTCACAGTACACAGAGCCGTTGACGCTGTAGAAAGCCTTGCAGCGCAAAGTTCGCCCTAGAAGCAGTAGACAAGGGGCTGGAGCCTCTCCCAGGGTCCAGGCACAGGGCGTCCCCGCCACGGGGTAACTGCTCTCCGGTGTTTCATGATGCGTTTAAATCTGGATTTCAGAGCTTGTCCTCCTAACTGCTGTCTGTCCCGTCTCCCCACACAAATACCCCATCTGATGCAATTCCAATTTGTTTGGTCTCACTCCTGCCAATCCCCACTCCTTTGCTTGCTGCTTCTCCAGCTCCTGCCCCCCTCAACAGTTTCCTGTGGCCCTGCTTTAAAGGGGTGCCGCCTTCTCCAGTGCCTGTGCTTGCTCGGGGAGCCACCTGGGAAAGCAAAGCCAACCACAGGCTGGGGGACAAGGTCAAGGGGCTCTGAACACGGGGCCTACAATGCGCTCAGAGACAATCACACTGTTGTGGACTTTGGTCTCTGGGACCTTTCAACCCAGGAGCTTCTGCACAGCTCTCCTATTCTCCTAGCCCTGTCTATCTCCCAGGGATAGGCTCCATGGAGGTCAGGACATACTGGGACTACTGTTGGGGACAAAGTGCTTTGTTTGAGAGCAAAGTTGGTCCCCTTTCCTGCTGCACTAGGCTGCTTCCCCAAGCTTAGAGGGACCCAGAGTCTCCGGGGTCAGAAGCAGCCCAGGATCTTCTGCAAGCAGACAAGGCAGGACCGCTCCCCATGAAACCAACACCCAGGAACTGCTCCAGGGTGTCTAAATTATCAGGTATGAGGAGGAATGAGACAAGGGTGGAGAATGGGCAAGTTTCCCACCTCTGCCCTCTTCTCATCAAAATCTCCACTGCCAGCTCTGTCCAGTGGTTTAGAAAAGTTGACTTAGAAACTTATGAGACACAAGGGAGTAGAGAGAGGGAAAGAGACATTCCCAGAAGAGGCTCTATAAACAGAAGGACAAATAGATAGATGAACCTAAAGGGAGCCAGGCAGGGGATGGGAGTGGCTGGAGCCAGACAGGCAGAGATAGGAAATTAAAGGTCCAGCAAAGGAATCAGAGTGGGTAAGCAGGGGGGCCGGGTAATGAGGGAGGTGAGGGAAAGGCTGGGGAGTTGAGGCCGCTGGGAGCACCCCCTGCTCCTGGCGGGCCTCCTGAGCTAACAGCAGCGGGCATTCCTGGAGCGTGATGTCATCAGCTTGGCATGGCCCGGTGGCCTGCACTCCAGCGAGGTGGCTGAACTCTGACCAGCCGAGAGAAAACCCCCCTCTCCACTCCCCCACAGCTCCCCGCTCCCTCAGCCCACCCCACCCTTCCCACATTCCAGTCTTTCACTGTCGCCCCAGGCAACTCAAGTCGGCTGCCCAAGACCAAGCCCCTCCAAGGAGAGGCCGGAGGGCTGGGAGGGAGTCCAGGCTGGGCAAGCAGGAAGGCAGAAGAAAGAGGGAGGAATAGAGCGGAGGAAAGAGGCTCAGCAGAGGGAGGGCTGACCTCAGCAAGGGGCGCCAACATGGGGGCGGGCGGGAGAGAGCCAGGTAGAGCACAGAGAAGGGAAGCAAGAGAGAAGGTGGGGGCCAGACCAGCAAATGGAGAGGCACAAGCCCTGCTTTCCCTAGGCACTTGTGAGTGTGTATGTGCGGGGAGTGCTTGAGGCCTCAGGCCCTGGTCCAGAAGGTCTGGGGGCTGCACTCACCACAGGAGCAGCAGACAAAGCACTGGGTATGGTAGAGGCTGTCCAGGGCCTGGCAGGCGTTGCTCTGCCCATAGATGCCTTTGTTGCACTTGATACAGGTGCCTGAGAGGAGAGAAGAAGTTGTCAGCATCATGGCGCACTCCCCCAGCTCAAAACCAGGGATTCCTCATCTTTCCTGATGGCAAAGGACCACCAGTCACAGCCTCCTTTTGACGGGCTCCCTTTTGGGAAGAGAGAGTTAATGGGATGCAGCAAGGTTTTGGCTGGGCAGACTTATTCTTGTTTACTGATTAATCAACAGACATTTTCTGAACATCTATTTAGTGCCTCGCAACAACATTGTGCCCAATACTGTGGAAAATTGGAGAAACTCAAAGATAGGGTCCCTGGACTTCAGATGCTCGGTTTCTGTTGGGGAGAAAAGACTAATCAGGCAAGATATGATCACCGTGGCACTGTGTGGGACAGTCAGAGATGTGAGTCCATAAGGGCCCAGCAGCAGACTGGAAAAAGCTTCCTAGTGAAAGCACGCCAGGTGCAGAAAGCCTCTCCAGGACCTCGGCTTCTCCATCTGTCAAACGAACTGCCATTCGGCTACGGAATGACTTCTTTTTTTTGCCCCTCCCGCTGCGGAGCACAGGCTCCGGACGCGCAGGCCCAGCGGCCAAGGCTCATGGGCCCAGCGGCCAAGGCTCATGGGCCCAGCGGCCAAGGCTCATGGGCCCAGCGGCCATGGCTCATGGGCCCAGCCGCTCCGCGGCACACGGGATCTTCCCAGACCGGGGCACGAACCCGTGTCCCCTGCATCGGCAGGCGGACTCTCAACCACTGCGCCACCAGGGAAGCCCCAGAATGACTTCTGCTCTGTACCTCTAGGTTTCCAAAGATGGAAAGAAGGATCTGGCTCAGCAGAGGGCCCTGTGCAGAGGGGACCATGTGAGTGTGACTCCTCTGGGGAGGTGGCTGCTGAGAATGCAGGGTGTGTTCCAAGGATTGAGGGTTGCAGAGGAAGGGGGGAAGGGAGGCAGAACCCCTCATGTCTCCCTGTCATCTTCTATCATAGGAGGAACAGAGCCAAACTGCTCTTCCCTGACATCTCCTCTAAAATACATAACACCTGGCTCTGGCACCCCCCTTTCCTGGGTGTGTTCTTCCCTCCTTCCACTCCCCAATTCCAGGCCCATGAGTGAGGGCTAGGGCCTGTCTTTGGGAACAGATCCCAACGGGCCCGCCTCACCCCGCCCCACCTCTCCCCCTCGGCACACTGCCACACTCCTTGCCTGTTGGGGCCCATCCAGTCTTTGCCCAGGGGCTTGGGAGCCCGTGCAGCAGCTGCAGCGACTGATGGGCCCAGGCCTGTCCTGCTCCCACCCTCTGGCAGCTGGGCAAGGCTGTAGCCAAGGAAGAGGGCCCCTACTAGGGGCAGGAGTAGGAGGGTACAGTCAGGCTGGGGGTTCTGTCAGAGGCGGCAAACTGACCCCTAGGGAGAGAAGCAGCCCTCCCCCTCACCGGGGTCCAAGGCTTCCCCAGGGGAGGGGAGCTCTGCCCCAAGATTGCCATGCCAGGGGGCCCTGTCAGAGCCATTTCTTTGGGAAGCCTTGGACGTTACGGGAAGACAAGAGCCAACTGCTCAGGCATGTCTGCCTCACCTCCTCTAACCCAGCATATCCACTCCTAGGTTCTTCTGCCATATTACTGCACTCTCTCCCAGCTCCTTTCTTCCTTCTGGTTCTGATGGCTTAGCCGAGGAGATTTCTCTCCACCCATCAACCACTTCTCCCCAGCCTCGAAAGGAAACTGCTAAAAGGATCCTGTTACTTAGTCTCCCGTGACCAAAGCATCATCTGCTCCGGGTTTTCCTCTCTCAGGTGGGGGCGGGGTGGGGGGGAAATGGGGGAAGGTTGGAGTTGAACTAGCCTGCAGCCCTGCTACCTCTGAACCTCCTCCCTTACCTTCCTTCCCTGGCTGGGTTCCTCTCTCTATTTACATTTCTAGCCACAGTGTTCCAGAGCATGGGGTCTGGGGCAGGAACATGGATGGTGAGAAAGGTGAGAAGATGCTGGGAACACTGAAGGGGCTCACAGACCTAGGAGCAGGCCCTCCACCTCTTTCTGTACTTCCTATCACAATCAGATTAGCATTATTTTATACAGTGAAGTGGTGCCTGTGGGTCTTGACTAAAAGATCGTTCAAGACACCAATATCCCCCCCCCAATAGCCGAGACATATAATCAATTAACACTTCCTGAAGGTAACTGCGTCCGGGAGAGAGGCGGCGACCAGGTTTCTTTAGCAGCAGGAAATAAGGGGCTACTTCGTGCCTGAATTCTGAGCAGGTTATGGCCAGAACTGAAGCCCGTGTTATTTCTGGCAGCTATACACGGTCGCCATCCATCCAGGGGTGATGTTGTCCCGGTGGTCAAGGCTTCTGCCCTGACTTCCGGAGGATGGGGAAAACAGAAGCTGACACCAGCGGGTATCGGCTTAAATGCCCACCCACGCACGGAGCCAGCAGGACTGGGGCCAGACGGCAGTAGGGTCTCTGCTTTCCGTCCCAGAGCTTTCTTCCTCCCCCCGGGCTCCTTTCCCGGACCGCGGCCACAGCTCCGCGCGTGTTAGGAAGCAGCTCCCCCACCCCCTGCACCCCACCTCAGCCCAGTGCCGCGCGGCCGGCCCCGCCCGCGGGCACCTGGAGCGCCCGGGCAGGAGCCGGCACGCACGCGGCCCACCCGCCCCGCCCCCCCACCCGCGCATTCCCCAAATTCCTGCGGGCGGAGCCTGGGCCCGGCTGGGGGCGCGGCGCGCAGGAGCCTGCAGGGGCAACGCCGCCGAGGGGGGAGCAAGATGGGGGGATGCTCTCCCAGCCCCACTTGGTTCCCCTCAACAAGGCCTCCTACCGCGAAAAACCCAGGATCTAAAGCTGAGGAACTGGGATTCACGAGATCATCAGGGGGGTTGAATTTAGCAGGAATAAGGTGCCCGTGGTCCATTTGAAACCCAGTGGGAAGGGGAAATTCCTCTTGCCTCTTTCCTAGCCCCGCGTCTCTGCCTCCGACTTCCCAGCGCCCGCCGTCGGGGCAGTGGGGAACCGAATGCGGTGACGGGTCTCTTCCCGTCCCTAACCACTTCTCTCACTCACCAAAGTAGTCCTCTCTGTTCTCCGGCTCCCGCATCCGGGCCCGGGCGGCCTCTGGAACGAACGCACCTGGCGGCTCCTCGAGACCTGACGGCTCAATCCCCGAGGGTTCTCCGCGGGCGCCGGCTTCTCGCCCACCTGTGCCCACCGTCAGGCGCAGCAACGCTGTTAGTTCATCTTGGTATCGGGCGCCCGCGGCGCAGTCCCCATAGCCAGTCACCGAGTGTCGTCCGGGTTGCGCCCCTCGTCTCTCCAAGGGCCCTGCCGCTCCCACTCCGGCCCCGGCTAGAGCTCCCGGGCTGCCCAGGGCTGGGGGATACGAGTGGCGGCTTTCCTGGCAGCCGAACCCCGCGGGCCGATGAGCGCACAGTCGGTCCAGGGCAGCGTGGAGCTCGGGGTAGGCGGACGGCACCCCTCCAGAGGAATAGCCCGCCGGAACCCCGGCCAGAGGTGGGCCAAACAGGCATGGCCCGGCGGGCAGGGGGCTGCCGTGGCGCTGGTCGTAGCCCATGCTGATGCCGCTGGTACGGTTGCTGCAGGGTCGGCTACCTCCGGCTCCACCAGCCCCCGCCCCATCCAGCAGCAGACTGCCCCGGGGGCTGGACGGCTTGCTCGCGTCGCTGGCTGAGCTACTGGCGAAACTGGAGCGGGGGCTTAGGGCTGGGGCCGTCTCCAGCCGAAAGTCGGGGGGCAATGACTGAGGTAGAGGCAAGGCCCGGGTGGGAGGCGGCCCCCCGGGAAAGGAGCCTTCGTAGCGCGGCGCCTCAAAGGAGCCGCGAGGGTTCCGCTCAGCGTCCAGGGGGCCTTGCTCCCGGGCTGGCTCCAACGGCTCATCCCCAGGTCCCCCAGTAGCTCCACGGGGCCCTGATTTCCTAGGTCCCCCCAACCCACTCAGGCGCCCCTTGCCCGGCCCGGGGGTCCCATCAGACCCAGACCTGCTAGATTCACCCTTTCTGCGGCCGAACTTGGCGCTGCCGGAGTCCGAGAGTCTTAACTTCTCCAGCAGGCGACTGGCTTTCTCCCCTAACCGCTCCATGCCCTCGGGCCTGGGGCCTCCAGCCCCCTCCCCGCCCGGCACCCTGCAGCGTCTCGGCGGCCGCTTCTCTTTCCCTGCGGCCGGACTTCGCTTCCCCAGGGGCACAGGATAGGCACAGGGGTTTAGCGGGCGCCCCGGATGCCCGGCGCCAAGAATCCCGCAGCATCCCCCAGCGAGAGGGGTTGCGTCCCCCCGCGCATCAGGGGTTAAGCGGGGCTAGAAGTGCCTACGGCCGCGGCTGTCCGGTCCGCAGGTCTATCTGTTCACGCGTCGACTCGCCCGGCAGCCCCACTCTCCCAGGCCCCCGCCCCCCTCGCTCACACACTCAGCACCGACCCAACTTCTCTCCCAAACTTTTGTCTGCCTGGCCGGATCTACTTTCCTGGAGGGGCGGAGCGCCGTGTGCGAGACGAACGGGGGTGTCGGCGCAGGAATCTGGTGCGCCGGAAAGGGGGGGTGGCGGGTGTTGGTGCTAAGTGTCCTGGAGCTGGAGATCCGCCGACTGGTGGCGAAAGGAGGGCGAGGGGCAGTTTGGACAGTTGCTACTACATCACTCAAGAATTGGGACATGAAAAAGTGGGGGAGGGGGAGGGGAACTCTTTGTTTGCAGTTGGAATGCGCGGAGGGGCACGGTGGAATGTCGCGGTTCAGAAAGGGGCGACGCGAGGCATGTTCTGCGCAAACACCGTGACTTTGTTCCTAGTGTGGGGACTGTGGGAGAGATGAGAAGGGACTGATACAGAAGTAGTGAGACAGGGAGAGAGAAGAAAGGTAGATACATAAAGAGGTTCAGAGACGCATAAGAGCCCAGAAAGGCGAGGAAGCCCTTATAGAGAGGTGGTGGAAGACAGGTATGGAAAGAAAGGAGAGCCGGACCAAATGGGATCGTGGGTGGTGCGGAGACGGAAGGCTGAACAGACCAAGAGAAAGACAAATTTGTTCAGGTCCAGAGAGAATGAGAGACAAACAGATAAGCTGCAATAAAAAGACAACTTTCTGAACCCAAAAGTCTGTAACGGGAGGGAGGGAGCTTTCGTGTGTATGTAAAAGGAGAGAGGAAGAGGCTTGGGACTAATCTCTACCTTCAGGGTAGGACAGATAGAGGGATAGATAGACACCCCCTGGTGTTGGGAAATGAGATTTTTAGCAAATATTTCAGGTGACTGGGGATAGAAGGCCCGGTTTTAGAGCTAGCGAACGCCTCGCCCTTGGTTGGCCCACAGTAGTTGGTGATAAAGAATAAGTACTAACTTAAAAGGGAGAAAAAGAAAATGTCATTTAGAGGACATAGCAAGTGAAAATGATCAAGGTGGAAAAGGAAAAGAGGCTGATCTTGGCCATACTAGGAGGATCAAGAATAAGGAAAAGAGGAAGCCATGGCGGAAGCTGAACATGCCTAATTAAGTATCAGCCAACTGATTTTGCCCAGACTAGCACATGGCGAGGGAGAGGGGAATGGAGAAGGAAATGACTCCTTCGTATTTAGATGGTAAATTCGTATGAAAATTATATGCAAACAAATCATGCATATTATTTTCATCTCAACATTTTGAACACCTTTTATAATTTTAGTGTAGCCTTAGGGAATGGGGGAGGAAAGAAGGTTAATATCTTTGGGGAAATTAATTTGGCACAAACTATTTGGCTTCTCTGTCCTAGCTGCATTGTCTCCCTGACCTCATCTCTCCTGAGAATCAGCCTCTCTGTTTCCCAGGTCAGGCCTACAGCTTTTCTCTGATCCAGAGGACAGTTTACTCTCAGACTGGAAGCAGGGAGGACTGAAAGCATTAGTAACCAAGGGGGGCTATCAGGTTGCATCCAGAGCCTGCTGTGAGCTGTCTTCAGAATCAACCATAACGTTCTCCCTCCTTTCCTGTTTCCACATGGGGAAGGAGAACCTGGATTCTTCCTTCCAGTTACTTACATCCTCTAACATTTGGGAACTTTGCTCCTTTGGGGTTAAAATGGGAGAGTAAATCTTATGAAAAGTTGAGATGCCGTTAAAGGAGGCCCATCCAGGAGTTGGTAGTGGCAGCAGTGGGCACAGTTGGGACCAACAACCTGTGTTTTCAGGGGGATAACAGGAAGGAGACGCAAGTGAAGGGTGTGTGATGTGCTGACAGCGCATGCTCCAGTAGGGCTCACGACCTCTGGGTAGCCACTCCATAGTCTGAACTGGAGCTGGGAGCTCCACAGGCCCTATTCTCCATTCCCACGACCTTAATTAGCCTCAATATACAGGTGACTCCCAAATCCATATTTCTAGCCCAGACATTCTTGGACTTAAAAACTCAGCTGACGAATAGCATCTCCACTTGGTTGTCTCAAAGGCACACAACACCCTGACCTCACCTTCCCTGCCTCCCAAAACTGGCTCCTCCAGCATTTCCTGAGTAAACGGCATCATTAACCACTTAGCTACTTAAGCCAGAAACCTGAACATCAACCCTATGTCCTCCTCCCTTAACCTCAAATCCAAGCAAGTCCTATCAGCAAGTCCTATCAATTCTGCTTCCAAAATATCTTTCAAATCTGTCCTTCCCTCATCATCACCACTATATATATATATGTATGTATCAGGTCATCATCTTTTCTCTCCTGGACCACTGCAAAAGTCTCCCTGCCAAGGCTTTCTCCCTCCCATCCATCTTGAAACCTGAGGTCAAATGATTCTTCAAAAGCACAAAACTGATCATCTTATTTCCCTGTTTAAAACCTGTCAGCGATTTCTCACTGTCCTTTAACTAAGTCTATACTCTTTAAGGTATTTTACAGAGTCTATCTCTCCAGCCTCTTCTCTCAGCAACATCCCCTCCCCAAATGGTTCTGCAGTAGAACTGTACCTTGTCTGTGCTCTCTCTTGCCTCTGGACTTTTGTGCTTGCTATTCCCTAGGTTTGGAACTCTCTCTTGGCTTCCCCTTCCCTCCTGGTTAACTTCTCCCCATCTTTCAAGCATCAATTTAAACACTCTCCGAGAAGCCTTTCCAGACTGCCAGAGCAAGTTAGTTACCCCTGTGGTACATAGCCATGTACTACATTCCCCCATCATCACACTTATCACAATTCATTTCATTGCTTACTTAAATGCCTGGCTTCCTGACTAGACAATAAAACTTCTGATCAGTATCTAACCTGTTCAACAGTTTATCCGTAGCACCTAGCACAGCACCTGACACCTAGTAAGCAATCAGTATTTGTTGTATGATTGACAGAGTGAAGAGAAAGCCACATTTACTTCTCAATCCATCCAAAAAGGCACAAATTTTGTGTGTGTATATATATTCTGCATGTGTGCTTGTGTGCACACACACACGTACACACACACACTCACCTTCCTCAAAATACAGCTTGGCTGACAGGACTAAGAAAGCCACGTATACTGCTTGGTCACACGGTGGGAAAGCAGCTGCTGGTGAGACAGGGGAACTCTTTAAGCCTTAATTTCCTCACGTGTACAATGGGAATAATAAAATCTTCCTTATATAATTCAATAAACAATAGTTATTACATCTAGATCCCAATTCCCAAATACGGATGGAGCCTGTGTTCTGCTCAGAAGAATGAAGCCCATGACTGAAACTGTCCACCAGGTGGCAGTATTACCCTGGCCTGGTCCTGTGCTGCTTCCACTACGGAGCAAGACCAGCAGTCAGGGTAAGAAGTAGAAGGTACGACCAAGGGCCGCTTCACTAGAGCTTTGAGTGAAACCAGAAGAAAAAACAACTCAGAGACCAGGGCATACGTCAAGAAGGCCTCTGTTTCTTGGACCCATCCTCCTTTTCTCAGCCCAGGCTCTTCCGAGGCACTGTTATGCTTAGGAATAAGCATTTTCTGGCTTGTCGTTCACAGCGGGGGGAGGGGGGAGTATTTCCCCCTTGGAGATGAGTCCTTTTATCCCACCAGAGCTGCCAGCTTCCACTTCTAGTGGAGACTGTGTTGAGAAGAGAGGCAGATTTGCTTTCTCAGACTGCAGAAGACATCTCGTCATTCTGGGAAGCCCTGTGGCCACCCATTTTGAGGACATGGGAAGAGGCGGATGCCAGAGTTATTCTTGGTTATACATTTCACTCATCCTTTTCCACCTTGATTTCAATGAACGAGTTCAAGTCAGGACAGCAGGTTTTGTGGGGTTGGTCAAAAGATGGGGAGACAGGTCCATTCTCATCACCTCCCTCATCCTCCTCCTCTTGGAAATTAGGATTGTAAAGTTCTGGTGGAAGGAGCTGGGCCTCAGCAGAAGGTAAGCGGTCTGAGGGAGGTCCATACACACGGTTGGCTTTGGTGCCATGCTTAGAGTTGGCATCCAGGTGGTAGCAGAGCTGCGTGAGGCGCTGGGCCCGGAAACGGGGAGGCCGGGCTACCCAGACACCTGGCTCATTAAGGCTGTCCTCTTCATCTGACATCAGCTCCTCTGTCACATCCTTCCACAGGCGTTGGTCCTCAGGGCCAAAATGCCTCATGATGCTGGATCGGTTGGCAAAAAGCTAAGGTAGGAGCCCAGGACAGAGATTAGGAAAAGCAACAAACCACCATGCATTAGGTTTGGGGAAAGGCTTTGGGTGGAAGGGAGGCTGTGTAAAATCTGTGCCCGAGAGAACCAAGTTCTCAAGAGAACACAAGTCCTCAAGAGAACCCAAGTCAGATCTTAGAACTGGCTCCCTTCCTCCTCCTCCTCTGCTCCGTTCCTGGATCTCAACTCTTTTCTCAGATGCCACGTCCCCTGGCCCTTCCCACTGTGACTTATTTATTAGCGTTTAGAGTTTAGCATCTTGAAAGGAAAGACTAGAAACCTACCCGATATCTGCGACTTCGAAGTTTCTTCTCCTCTTTTTCTTTTAGGCCTTTAAAAGGGTTCAGGGAGTTGCGGTACTCACGCCTCTTAGTAAGGAAGTAGGCTACACAGGCTCCTGGTGGGGAGGGAGAAGGCAGGCAGCAAAAAGCAGGGTCCTCAGCCCTTTTTTTTGCCCTAATACTACTGGATGGGAGAAGGGTGAACCACTGTTTAGACGATGGGCTTTCTGGGTATATCCATCAGCATCTATTCATTCCTCTCTGGTTTAGCTCCCTCTGCCTCCCTCCCTCTCCAACAGGAACTCCTCCCACTATAAAAAGACAACTCCAGGGAGGGAGGGAGGGAGACGCAAGAGGGAAGAGATGTGGGGACATATGTATATGTATAACTGATTCACTTTGTTATACAGCAGAAACTAACACACCATTGTAAAGCAATTATACTCCAATAAAGAGGTTAAAAAAAAAAAAGACAACTCCAATGCTTCTGTAACTCCCTTCCCCCACTCCCAGTTAAACCTACCCCCATTCTACTCAGCTGACAGCAGATTACAAGTACTTTTTCAGCAGAAGCTTTTTTTTTTTTTTTTTTTTTTAGCACAAGCTTTCTTAGTGCTACAGACAAATAACAGAAGAGCAAGGAAAGTAGAAAACCCAGGACATAATATTTAGGGACAAAAGAGCAGGGCTGGATTCTGACCTCCTTTTTATAACACCCTAGATTCAGGCTCTGCGTGTAAATGTCATGCATGATGGTGTTCTGGCCCTTTCCTTCTCCCATTTTCATTTCAGACTGAGTAGGGGAATAAAAAGGCAATTAGAGACAATCCTGTGTGTATTGCAGGTGAAAAGAATAACCAAAACCAATTTTTTAAAGTCCTCTATTTTCAAAACCACCTAAATCATCTCCATATGCCTCTTCTCCTCTGGCCAGGAACAGGGGATGAAGAAAGGATGGGATGGGAGTTAACTTAGTTTTTCTCACCTTTCAGCTCCTTGTCAGTGTAATTGTGGGGACTGGTTACCAGCTCCTGCTTGAGCTTTTCCAGAAGGAACTTCACTACTGAAATATTCCAAGAGGACTTGATGCTGCCACAAGAGAAGAGAGTGAATAAGGCAGTATTTTATTTTATTTATTTATTTTTTGGCTGCACCACGTGGCTTGTGGGATCTTAGTTCCCCGACCAGGGATGGAACCCGTGCCCCCCCGTAGTGGGAGGGTGGAGGTTTTTTGTTTTTTTTTTTTGCGGTACGCGGGTCTCTCACTGTTGTGGCCTCTCCCGTTGCGGAGCACAGGGTCCGGACGTGCAGGCTCAGCGGCCATGGCTCACGGGCCCAGCCGCTCCGCAGCATGTGGGACCCTCCCGGACCGGGGCACGAACCCGTGTCCCCTGCATCGGCAGGCGGACTCTCAACCACCGCGCCACCAGGGAAGCCCAGGGAGAGTGGAGTTTTAACCACTGGATCGCCAGGGAAGTCCCTCGTCAGCATTTTGTTTTTTTTTTTTGTTTTTTCTTTTTTTTTTTGGTACGCGGGCCTCTCACTGCTGTGGCCTCCCCCGTTGCGGAGCACAGGCTCCGGACGCGCAGGCCCAGCGGCCATGGCCCACGGGCCCAGCCGCTCCGCGGCACGTGGGATCCTCCCGGACCGGGGCACGAACCCATGTCCCCTGCATCGGCAGGCGGACTCTCAATCACTGCGCCACCAGGGAAGCCCCCTCGTCAGCATTTTAAAAGCTAGACAGAGATTCCCAGCACTAATCAACTTTGTGGTAAAGTCCTCCATGGCCTAAGACAGTATACAAGGGGCAATGGTGAGATGGAAGCCTTACCCTCACTGTTATACTGAAGCAGCCCCCTCTATTTCCCTCTCCTTGGCAAAGTTCCTTATGATCTTTTCCCTCAAGAGGATCGTACCTTTCAGACCCATTGAATCTCTTGTCATTGGTGATGTGGTTATGCACATTGTGGACCAATTTCTAGGGGAAACAAACAAACAAACACAGAATCAAGCCAGGAGCAAATATGATGAAACCCTCCTCTGGTCCCTAGGCACTGTCCCTATGGGGTTCTCTGCCTGAATCCTGCCCATAGTCTAGGTACCATTTCTGTTGATGCCCTTTCTTAGCCAGAGAGCCGATCCAAGTTAGTATTTCTAATGAACCCTCCCTTTCTTTCCTTTTCATTTAATTTCTGTGGCGTCTCCAGGATTACCCCCTGGTCTTCCTTCTGCTCCCAGGGAATATGATCACTACAGTAGAGGGTTTCAAACACTTCCACAAACACACTCCTAACAGCAAGGAGAGAGCAAATATACACCAGGGCTACTGCAAGTGGACATTTCTTTTTTAAAAAATTTTAATGTTATTTATTTATTTTTGGCTATGTTGGGTCTTCATTGCTGCATGTGAGCTTTCTCTAGTTGCAGTGAGCGGGGGCTACTCTTTGTTGTGGTGCGCGGGCTTCTCATTGCGGTGGCTTCTCTTGTTGAGGAACACGGGCTTTAGGCGTGCGGGCTTCAGTAGTTGTGGCACGCGGGCTGCAGAGCGCAGGCTCAGCAGTTGTGGCGCACGGGCTTAGGTGCTCTGCAGCATGTGGGATCTTCCCGGACCAGGGATCAAACCCACGTCCCCTGCATTGGCAGGCGGATTCTTAACCACTGGGCCACCAGGGAAGTCACTACCTTTGCTTATACACCTTTAATGATGGGTTCTCACTAGTTTTTGACTCAGCTACTATTGAATATCTCTAATTGTTAAAAAATTTTGCCTCAGGGGCTTCCCTGGTGGCACAGTGGTTAAGAATCCGCCTGCCAATGCAGGGGACACAGGTTAGAGCTCTGGTCCAGGAAGATCCCACATGCCGTGGAGCAACTAAGCCCAAGCGCCACAACTACTGAGCCTGTGCTCTAGAGCCTGCGAGCCACAACTACTGAGCCCACGTGCCACAACTACTGAAGCCCGCGCGCCTATAGCCCGTGCTCCGCAACAAGAGAAGCCACCGCAATGAGAAGACCATGCACCGTAATGAAAAGTAGCCCAAGCTCGTCTCAACTAGAGAAAGCCTGTGTGCAGCAACAAAGACCCAGTGCAGCCAAAAATAAATTAATTAATTTAAAAAAATTTGCCTTAGATGCTCCAAAATCTGACCCCAGTTTTGCCCTAACAGCACCTGAAGTATTTGAAGACAGCTTCCATGTACTTACCAAGTCTTTTCTTATCCCATCTAAACACCAAGTCCTTCAACCATTCCTCATGACATAGTTGCCAGACAGACTCCTCATGAAGCTATGAGCCTCCCTGGTTTGCCAGTGTCCCTCTTACAACATGGCACCTGGAACTGAATCTAACTCATCTGTTGAGGTCTGGCCAAAGGGAACATTACTTCCCTGACTAGAACTCTATACTTCTAGGAATGAAACCCAAGATGCTGTACCTCTCTTAGCAAGCCCATCCCTACTCTCAGTGTCACAGAGTTCATTCATAGTGAGCTTGTAGTCCATTTTCCACATGGATTACTATCGCCACCATTCTGCAACTGTTTTTTTTTAACTTTAATGTAGGATTTTACATTTCTTCCTATTAAATTTAGTTTTGTTGTTTCTGATTATATTTTCATTCCAAGGTCCTTCAGTCAATGGAAATTACCCAGTCCCAAACTGATGGGATGCTGATCTCAGGATTTCAGCTTCATATTAAAAAATGCCCAATTTACGCTCCTAGCCCTATGGCTGACTGACCATATCAACTTAGGAAATTACTGTTAACTCTTTATGGTTAGAGTCTCCACTCTATAAAAAAGACTGTTGTACTAGCTTCATATTTGATATAGTTATTTTACCTCTTAGAAGTCCAAACTTGAAAAATCACAAAAGATGGGTAAATGCTTCAGAAAGAATTTGAAAGAGTTGCAGAAAAAAAGAAAAGAAAAAAAAGTAGGGTGGGGGAGTTGCATAGCTTCCAATTCAAGTGGCTTGGAAGAGATCAGCTGATAAACATCCAACCAAGCTTGAAGTGGAAAGGGAAAATACTCTAGACAATAATAAACATTAAGACTGTAAAGGCTGCTGGCTCACCTACCTCCTGAGTGAGCTAAAAATGAATAATTTCCCCAATGGGTGGCTGGGATCTGCAGCAGTCCAAGGAATTAAGATTCCAATTTGGTCCTTTTGGATCTCTAGCAGCGACCCACAGCAGCTTCATCACATTGGAGAGATACCTCTCTCATTCCTTCCCAGAGCTAAAGGTTGGAACAGTGAAGATCTGCAACTATCCCTCTCCCTCTAAACCCACAGACTAATACAAGAACATTTTATATCTTTCTCTGTGACAGGCAGCAAGACTCCCTGACTGGTCCTCTCACACCTCTTCAAGCACTATAACACAGAGCAGGATGACTGAGAATGCTGTCCTCCCAGAAGGTCCCATGCTGAGCTCTCCAAAGGGCAGGAAGAAGCCAGGCCTCATCACTAGACCTCTCGCTGGAGTTAGTAGGCACTAGAGGAATGGAACTGATCAAAAGTCCTGATTTTATGCAAATTTTAATTGTCACACATTTATTCACAATTTAAGCACTATGAATTTTTGGGAAATCCCTTGAAATGTACTTCTAGGTATAAGCCTCCATTTCTATCACTGGCAACAACAGTGCCCTCGGTTGGGCCAGAAATCCATGACAGAGAAACTAAACCTAGTCCCTGTTTTTTTTTTTTTCTTTTAATATTATTTATTTGGCTGCACCTGGTCTTAGCTGCAGCACACGGGATCTTCGTGCGGCATGCGGGATCTTTAGTTATGGCATGCAGGATCTTTTTTTTTTTTTTTTTAGTTGCGGCATGCAAACACTTAGTTGCAGCATGTGGGATCTAGTTCCCTGACCAGGGATCGAACCCAGGCCCCTTGCTTTGGGAGCATGAAGTCTTAGCCACTGGACCACCAGGGAAGTCCCCCTATTCCCTGTTCTTGGTAAGTGACATGTCACTGAACATAACCAAAATTTGAAATGAAGGTTAGAAACCAGTTGATACTGATTATGAATGGTGTCTTCTGGAAGAGAGAGAGAGGAAAAAAAAAAAGAATATGTCAATGTAAAAACATCAAATGAAAAGGCAGAGTAAAGTAGGATCTCTTAGAAAAAGAAAGAATATGAATAAAGGAGGTATAAATGGTAGTCAGCTGTTTTCAATCTTTACTAAGACTGTAACAAGGAGAAATGAGTTCTATACTATGATGAGATCTTGCTGGATGTCAGTGGTGACCTCCACTCCTAACCAGAGCCCTCAAGTTACCTCATCAGCCATTATCCAGAGAGTGGAGACCCATTACCGTCAATGGGAACATGATACGGCTAAAGAACATCCCCACAGTTATCAGAAAGATGTTCTGGGCGACAGAGCGGATCCAAAGGTCTGCGGTCACCCTAGAACAGGCTTTCTCAACCTCGGCACTATTGACATTTTAGGTTGGATAATGGGGGTGTTGGGGGAGACATCCTGTACACTGTAGGATGTTTAGTGACGCTCCTAGGGCTCCGAGCCACTGCAAGGTTTCAGGCAGAACTGGATCATATCAGTACCTTCCCTGCCAAGTGCTCTGAGAATCAGTAGAATCTCCAAACCTTTTACACCTGAGCTGAGTGGCCCTTTGCATCTTTGGGGTACGGGACCACCTCAGGACACCTTGGCCTTTCTGCCCATGGGGACCCTTGCTACTCACCCTGAACACTGGTAATTTGCAGGCAGTTTCCAGTGCTGCTCTGCTGCCGTCAATCTGCTTAACCCCTTAAGGATCTTCCCATCAGGATTATGAGATCACCAGGAGATATGATGTAATTATATAATTATATATATGATAGAATTCCCTTATCTTTAAATGGAAGATATCAATCTATCTGGGAAAACCTAAAGAAGTTCCACTGATAGCAGTGGGGCTGCCTGTCCCTGGGCTAGGGAAGAGGCTCTCTCCTTCTTGCCCCTCCCACTCCAGCAGGCTTCAGGATACCATTCATTCGATATGGGACGTTTAAAATCAACCCACATTTCCCTCTTCACTTATCTCTCCAGACTGAAGAAAAACGTGGAGAAAGCGAGCTCACTTACGGAGAGGACCAGATCCCGCTTGCGCCTGGAGTTCTTCTGCCCACTCCCTCTGGTCCTGCATGGGGAAGCAGTAAATCCTAGAGAGTGTCTCAGCTCCCCAGTTCCCCCAGGGCCTGATTCTTCCAAGGCACCTTCCAGGGCAGCAGCAGCGCTGAGCATGTCCTCGGGGTGGGGCGGGGGCAGCTTGGTTCCGTTTTCCGGCCCTGTCTCTGAGGTTGTCCGCTGGATCGCCGGTTGTGTGGCTGGTGAAAGCTGCTTGGCATAAGCAGGGGCCAGCACCCGCTGCACTGCACCCTCAGAGGCCACATAATCATCCACCAGCTAAGAAGATAAAAAAGAATAGCCTATTAGCCAGCCAGGCTTACGGGAACCTGATCAACCATCATTCATTGGCCAAGTATAATGAACAAGGAGTGTGGGCAAATATTTCTGCGGGTACAGGGCCTCTCATGTTGGGTCATTACCACAGGACTGATTATACAGAGAAGGCATGTTTCTAACGCTTTGTGAGTAGTCATTTACGCTTTGTGCTTGAGTATAGGAAATGTAGCTGGGTAAGTGTTTTGCCTGAAAGGAGTTAGGGGGGGAAGTGATGACAAGAAAGGAAAACAAAGCAAGAGAAGGAGCAAGAGAATAAAATAACAATAAAAAGGAGAGATATGGGAGCAAAGGAGGGAGATATAAAGTCGGAAATCTCTAGAGAGGCTAGCACTGCCTCCCCGACCCCGCCCTTTTCCCTTTGCGGGGCCAGTGTGTGCCCTCACCTTGATCCTGCTCTGGCCACATCCGACTGTCACTGCCCTGACACCTGCTTGCCTGCCTGTGCCCTCACTCAAGGACATAGAGGGTAGGGGAAGGAAGGAGGGAGGAAGGGGGAGAGAGAGAGAGAGGAAAGAAGAAAGGAGGGGGATTTTTGCAGCCCAGAAAACAAAACAGTGAAAGTGGGGGAAAAAAAACACAGAAAGAAGTGGGGGAGGAGGCTGAGATTTATAGACCTGTGAGCTGCTTTCTGTGCTGTGAAATCTAATTCCATCCTGTTGGCTTGGAAGCCTTCCCTGCCAGAAAGAACCACAGCTCAGGGCTCTGCCTGGCCAGGTACCTCCTAGCCTCCTCCCACCTTCCCAGCTCCTCCTCCAACAGTACCAAACCAAGGATAGTCCCTGGCGGGGCACAGACTGGGGCGAGCCGCGGGGCCATCACCCGCACGTGGCTAGGCCTCGGGGCAGCAGTGACCAGTTGCAGTGTAACACAACTGGTCACACTCCTTAGATCCAGCAGATGGGCTGGGAGTCTCATCCCTCCCATCAACCCTGTGTGTTCTGCTGCTCTACACTTTCCTGGGTGTCTGGGCCTCGTCGTGGCGGGGAGGAGGAACAGAGACAGGGCAGAGGGAGGACGCTCTGGAGGAGAGGGTGGAGGAGAGCTGACAGACCTCCCACTGTCTCTCAAGTGGCAACACATCTGTTAGTTTCCCATCTCTGAGATCTCTACAGTTGCTCCATCTCCTTTCCATACTTCCATGTGTGAAACTACTTCTGCAGTTTTTACTCTCCTCAGCCAGGATTTTCCTGCTCATATGGCCCTGAGCAGTAAAGAAGCTGAAATAGCACATGTGCTTCTTTGTCTTTTCCTGCTCACAAAATAGGCCTGCTCGCTTCCCTCTTTCTCCCTACATGTTATCATCCTCTTACTGTGAACTCTCAACTCTCATTTCTGTTCCTCATTTTTATTTCCTGTCCTCTACCTCCCTCCCACCTTACCTCATTTTCTCTCTCTTGCATCAATTCTCCTTCCATTTATGTTCACCTTTCTCCTCTGCTCTTGTTTTCCACTTTTTCTCCTTCCCTTCATTTCCGCCTGCCTCTTTCCCTCCCTACACCTGTCGGCTATTATCTTTGTCCTCTCCCTCCCACTTTCCCTTCTCTCTCTCTCCCCGCCTCTGCCTCTCTCTCCTCACATCCCCATCTCCCTCATAGTCCTGAATTCCTCTTGGCAAGCAGAGGGCCCGTGATCAAATATGAATGAGCCGTCTGTGCTCGGCAGGCATCCTTGCCAGGAGAGGCAGAACCCACGGAGCAGCCAAGGCAGCTGTGGAGAAGGTGCCATGCAGAGCAACAGAGAGGGAGCGCAGTACCACTGCCCCGACACCACTCACGCCAGAAAATGACCTTCTGCCGGAGAGGCCACGGTACCAAAAAAAAAACCCCAAAAAACAAAAAACAAAAAACCCAGGAGGGCTGACTCTCCCTGCCGGCAAAGGAAACTGGGTACCGTGCTGTTCTGTCACAGATACAACCGAAAGAAAGGCTGAAGGATGGAGAGAAGAGAAGAGAAAGAGGCCGGGAAGAGCACAGAAGCACAGCCCCGCTAGTGTCCTGCGCTGCGTACTCACGGGGTTGAGCATCGGAGGCCCCTCGCCTGCAGCCAGGGCGCATACCGGGAGCCGTACGTCTCTCTGAGCGGCCGGGAAGCCCAAGGGCCCAGGCCCCCCAGCTGAGGCCGCTCCCAGCTGCCGCAGCTCCTCGATCACCACCTGCACGCCGCTGCCCACACTGTCACACTCCTCTTCCACGGCCGGCAAGGCCCTGTCTGCCTCTCCGGGGCTCTCCTTGAGGGGCCCGGGCTCCTCGGGCGGGGAGCCGTGCACCCGGCTCTCGCCGTCTTCATCGGGGACGGGCACCTTCCCTTGCCTCAGCTCACCCACTTCCTCCTGGAGACGTTTTAACAATTCGTTGTTGGCCCTGGCGAGACCCAGCGCAGCCTCAGCCAGACCCACGGCCTTATCCACCCGCTGGTAGATAATATGCAGGAGCTGCTCTGAACTCTGGACGGCCAGGCCGTGTCCGGTGACCGTGATCGGGGTGCTGGGAGGAGGGTTCCCGCCCTGACAGCTTGTGCTGCCCCCGCTAGTCTCGCTCTTACAGGCACAGCAGCAGCATCTGGCCTCGCCGCCACTGGGAGGGGAGAAGAGAATGGTGGCGCTGAAGGACATGGTGGCAGAGGCAGGAAGGCCCGTGCTCACGCTGCTGGACTGCTGCAAAAGTGTCCCCAGTCGACCGGACCGCACGAAGCTCTGGTCTCTTTGGATTCACTCTCCTTTTTCATGGAGGTTGGTCGGAGCAGCCTGGGCCCCCGGGGGCTGGGTTCTGTGAAGGAGGAGTGGGCTAGCCCTGAAGGCGCACACAGTCCATGGCTGCCTCTCCTTGGGCTATGGAGCAGAGGGCCTTCTTCTCTGTGCTGCCCTAGCTCAACACAGTGGGGGTCACACTCACCCCTTCCCAAAAGGGTGGGCCTACAAAGCCCTTCGGGAGGAACACAGTTTCAGAGGGTGGAAGGCATGGAATTCCCCACCACTCCAAGCTAAGGAACAGAGATGGGACTCAAAAGGACCCACCGGCATCTGGAAAGATCAGAAAATTAAGGAAGAAAATGTAGATCTGTCTTCTCCGCCTCTCTATCTTGGCTGTAAAAACAGTATTGCATTTTATTGCTTTGACATCATTCCTTAAGGAGTTCAGAACACTTCATGTAGGTTAATCTCATCCACACAACAGCTCTAGGAAACACATGTTAACCCAGGGCCAGAGAAGAGACATGCAGAGAACTTATATATCTTTTTCAAGATCAGGGGAAGACAGCAGAATCCAGTTATGGCTACTTTCAGTTTAGTGTGTGTGTGTATTTAAACTGATACCACTTTTTGTTGACATAAAAAAATCATAATTCTACCGTCTCTATAATTTGCATACAGATGCATTCAGAGTAAGACTCCTAAACAAGGAAAAGGCCAATCAATGCAGCCCCCAACATGTTGCCAACTTCACACTATTATATCATTAATGTTTTGGGCGTGGGCAGGGAAATGAAAGGAAAAGCTGGATAGGAGAGTTGAGCTGCAGTAACCAGGGCTGTGCACAGCCCCCTACTCTCACACTTTGTACACCTGGGCCTACAGCCTCTGCAATAGAAACTAGCTGTTCTGAATCCTCCAGCTGGAAGCCCAGAGAAACCAACTGGGGACCCTCAACTCCACTTCTCATGCTGCTTAAGGGAGAGGCAGAGCTGAACGGGATTGTCTAAGTAGCTACATGCTGCCACTCTACCCGCACAACCAGCCCCCAAAAGGAGAGACCAGAATATCAATGATAAGCCAAACTGCCTCTCTTTTGAATCACTGTAGTTAAGCAACTAAACTACTTCAGGAGGAAAAAAAAAGTGTGGGAGGGTTGGTTTGTACCACTGAGAACACTCCAAGGAACTTCATATTGTCATTTTCTAAATGACACTTGATTACAGAAAAAAGAATCTTTCTGCCTGAAGCTCCCTAAGTGACAAAATCTTAAGTATGTTTACAATTTCCTCAAGAGATACATTTCTATCTTACCCTGTAAATTATATCATAACATCACAATTAAAAGGAGAGGAGAGAGAGGAAAAAAAAAAAAAAAGGAGAGGAGAAGGTTAGGAGAATTTTCCACATTCCAAGATTTGGTTTGTTTGTTTGTTTTGAGTCAGCAATCTCATTTCGGAAACAGCAATATCAATGCCTCTGAGGTACTAAAATGTAAAGCTGACAATGCATTTTAATTACATTTGGTTTTTAAAGAATAGTCTTTATTTTGCTTTTTCTACCCTTTATATCGAAGAAATGCTTTTCTGTGCTAGATATTCACATCTTGTAAGAACTTAAATCCATTTACTGCTTCTCTATCATTAGAGTCACTGGAAGGCATAGTTAAACCTAAAAAACTAAAGGTTAGGACTTCCCTGGTGGCGCAGTGGTTAAGAATCTGCCTGCCGATGCAGGGGACATGGTCCAGGAAGATTCGAGCCCTGGTCCAGGAAGATTCCACATGGCGTGGAGCAACTAAGCCTGTGCGCCACAACTGCTGAGCCTGCGTGCCACAACTACTGAAGCCTGCGTGCCTAGAGCCCATGCTCTGCAACAAGAGAAGCTATCACAGTGAGAAGCCCATGCACTGCAACAAAGAGTAGCACCCGCTCTCCACAACTAGAGAAAAGCCTACTCGCAGCAATGAAGACCCAACACCACCAAAAATAAATAAAACAAACAAACAAAAACAACAACAACAAAAAATAAAGGTTAAAGTCAAATTAAAACGAAAGGTTAAAGGAAAGCACTAAGTGATTCCCAGGTCAATTTGTGGATGAATCATTAATATATCCTTTTCCTTCCTAAATAAGGTCCTACATGCTCCAGCGGGGTTTTTAAGTTTTTTAAAACCAACATCATGCAGAGTTTAATCTGAAACATGGATGTTGTGAGAAAAAGAAAATTATGTAAACAGTAATATACCACTTGGGTTCAGGATTTGTACAACAAGCAATTAAGACCTGTCACTTATATAATACTGTACCTCAACTATACTTCAGTTAAAAAAACTGTTTTTAATAAATAAATAAATAATGTATAAAATTACAAGGATATACTGTACAACACAGGGAATGTAGCCAATATTTTATAATAACTATAAATGGAGTACAACCTCTAAAAATTGTGTATCACTATATTGTACATTTGTAACATATAATTTACATTAACTATACTTCAATTTTTTAAAATTAAAAAAAAATAGAAATGAAGATGCATCATGTTGGGACTCCGGGTGGGTACCCTTCCTGGGATCAAATTGACAACTGCAATACTCTTGCCCCCAAAACTCACTCTTTCTTGCAGGAGGTCTTTACCCCTGCCAGCGTTGTGCCTACCTTGAGCCCCTCCCTCCCCTTAAATAGGTCATCTTCCCAAAACAGCACTAAAATGGGTTGTGTGAACTTGGGCATATAATTCCCTTTTCTGAGCCCCAGTGTTCTCATCTCTGCCTACTTTGAGTGTTTTTGTGAAGACTGTATGTAATATATATAAGGCATCTACAGAATACCGGCACACAGTCAGTGCTCCACACGTAACAGCGAGATTCCTGAAACCTTTTGCCTTCCCATCCTGGACATCCATCCTGATGTCCTAATCTTGAAAAAAAAAAAATACAATGGCTTGAAATAGAATTTGGGGAGTTTCCCTTCTAAATTTAATATCACATTTCTAAGAAAAAATGAATTCAAGTATACAAAGACGCATTTATCAGTACAAAACCTTCTGTGACGCAAATTAGAAAGGTATTGAGAAAACAAGAGTATTTGTAATTTACTTACTATCATGACCTGGTTTAGACTAAGGATAATTTCAACTCTGCTAGTTTTTAATGCTAAATATATTTTCATATTTGTGTTGACATAAAATATCATGATACTATCTGCTCTATAATTTTGTCCCTCAATTTCTTTCTGCTTTTCGATTTTGTGTATTACCTAATTATGTCCATTTTAGAATGTCACGTTCAGGGCAACAAATAGGTGTTTTCTTGAACTAATATGTCTATAAAAACCTGGTACAGTGCAGTGTAGCATAATGGGCGTTCAAATAACTCTTTTGGGGTTCCTATGGATATTACTGCTGACTTAGTTTCCCAGGCTCCTGCTAGAGTCTCCCACATAAGCTCTAAGACACTGAAATAAAAGCATGAGGAAACTGGAGTTGGCAGGTGTTAAAGGAACATTTCACATTATGATATTTACTAACCAGACACCAATTCAAATGCTGGATAAATTATTAAAAACAAAACACTAATATCATTAGTTACATATATCCCCATTAGAGAAGATGAGCAAGTTAAAAACAACAACAAAAATGTGTTTCTAAAAATTCTCTATATGAAAGGCCATGCTAAAGGATGAGTCACCAAAATGGATTGCCACCTCCAAGTACTCAAGTGAAGGGAAGACAAAAGTCCCTACACACAAGGAGCTTACGGTGCATGTGAGAATAGAATGTCTAAAGAACAAGTCAAAATATACACATGTGCCTAAAAATATGGTACAGACTAAAAAAATCTTGAGGAGTTAGTTCAAAATAATAGAAAGATCAACAGAATGAAATCATGTGGAAGGGGGCTTATCGAAGAAAAACCTACAATTGAGCCTTGAGCAAGATATAGGATGAACTGGGAGGGTCGTAAGAAGACGTGATAAGTGTGAGGAAAAAAAACATAACAGAATTAAAAGGGTACATGTGAGAGATCAGAGCAAAATGGCTTATATAAAAGGTACAGAAAGCTGACAGAGGACTTTGAAAATCGAGTTAAGGAAACTCTTAGAGCAGGGGTCCGCAAACCTTTCTCTGTAAAGGACTAGATAGTAAATAACTTAGGCTTTGCAGGCCATGTGGTTTCTGTCACAAGTATTCAACTCTGCCACTGTAGCACAAAGCAGCCATGGACAATACATAAACATGAGCATGGCTGTGTTACAATAAAACTTTATTTATGGACACAGAAATGTCACAAATTACATTTAATATTTACATTAAAAAATATAAAAGCCATTCTTATCTCATGGGCCATACAAAAACAGGTGGCAGGCCAGACCTAAGACTAGGGGCTATAGTTTGCTGACCCCTGTCTTAGATACCTAAAGTGGAACAGTTAGAGGTTAGGAGATTGTTTAATCCTGGAGAGAAGTGATGAGAATCAGCATTGTGGATATGAAGGTTCAATATCCTGGAGGAAGGACTGATCATATTTCTGAACTTAATAAATGTGGGGGATAGAGATTGGTTAAAGACAGCTTCAAGATTATAAACCTGAGGGTCAGAAGATGGTACCACTGACAGAATGATAGAAATGAGGAAGCTGAGAGGAGGCACCAGCATGTTTGAGAAGATGTGTATTTATACAACATGTTAAATTTCAAACTGATGGCAGCATCTTTAAATGGAATGTTCTGAAAGCAACTGGCTAGGACTGAAAAACAAAAACAGGAGGAAGGTCAGAGCTGGAATGCAGATTTGGAAACTTTAGTAGGAGGTTATATTTGAACTTCAGAGAGTGAATGAGCTCTCCAAGGAGTAAATACAAAGTCCTTGGCAAAGGCCAAGGACAGCACTTCGAGCCAATCCTTGCAAGAGGCTTCATTGAAAGAGAAGAATGGTTAGTAAGGTGGGAGGAAAAGAGTGTTATGAAAGCCAAAGTAGAAAGAATATCAAGGGTCTTCCCTGGTGGCGCAGTGGTTGAGAGTCCGCCTGCCGATGCAGGGGACACGGGTTCGTGCCCCGGTCTGGGAAGATCCCACATGCCGCAGAGCGGCTGGGCCCGTGAGCCCTGCGCGTCTGGAGCCTGTGCTCCGCAACGGGAGAGGCCACAACAGTGCGAGGCCCGCGTACAGCAAAAAAGAAGAAAGAAAAAAAAAAAATCCGCCTGCCAATGTAGGGAACACGGGTTCGAGCCCTGGTTTGGGAAGATCCCACATTGCCACAGAGCAACTAAGCCTGTGCACAACTACTGAGGCTGCACTCTAGAGCCCGTGAGCCACAACTACTGAGCCCACGTGCAGCAACTACTGAAGCCCGCGCACCTGGAGCCTGTGCTCAACAAGAGAAGCCACTGCAATGAGAAATGAGAAGCCTGCACACCACAACAAAGAGTAGCCCCCGCTCGCTGCAGCTAGAGAAAACCCACTCACGGCAACGAAGACCCAACGCAGCCAAAAATAAATAAGTAAATTTATTAAAAAGAAGAAGAATATCAAGAAAGTGGATCCAATCAACTGTGACAAGTGCAGCAGAATGGTTAAAAAAGATGCAAATTAAGGAAATACATTTTATTTGTCTGTGATGGTCACTGGCAATGACCAGAGAGGTATTTTTTGTAGTGAAAGTAATACTATGCAGTAGACAAAAGAGAACGTGATGGAGAGAAAATGGAAGCAAGACATGAAGTCAAGTTTTCTAGAGTTTAGTTATGAAAGGAAGGAAATAGGAAGTCAGAGAGGGCACTAGAGCCTCAGTATGTTTAAAAAGCAGAAAGAAAAGGCCAGTGAAAAAGGAAAGGATAAACATATTAGGAAAGGATTTAAGTTTTCTTCTAGCAAGGATTCGCCCATGAGAAGGAAGGAAGGCAAGCTCTTCCCTGAGACTGCAGAGAAGAAAAAGATGGACTCAGCGGCCAAGATTCATTGACATGGAGAGAGGAAGACAAAGATATATGCTATTGAGACATTCTTTTTACTTTACAGACATTTCTCAGTTTGAATAATTCAAACTGATAAAAGAACTTTATTATAGATAGTGCTGCATTATCTGTTGCTACAACCTGCTAAATTCTTCTTTTCTAACACTCCAGACCTACCATAATTAATCATTCTTGCTTTTTTCCATCACTAGTTTAAGGTTCTAAAGCCCATTTAACCCTGCCAACATTATTAACATAGCTAAACTTTATTATGGTATCTTTATTTTACCTCTCAAAATGTATAACTGTTTAATAGCCCATGAAGCAATCCATGGAATGTCTGGCAAAGCAACAGTTAACTGCAGTAAATTATCCAGGCAGTGTCTATACCATTATTATTAAACTTTAATACTGTCAACTTTTGCAACTTCAGATTGCTGATTTATTCTGAAACCAAGAGTTTGCATTCTTGTTCAAGAAAGAAAAAACAGGAATAAACTAAGATTGACCACCACTGAATAACATACATGCCTTTTGCAAAATGCTATCAACTTTTAGAATTGAATGTTAAGAAAAAGATCTTCAATCCTATGATGAGCTGCCAACACAAAATGGCAGCAGCTGTCAAACTTAAGTTTACATAAAATCTGTGTGTTTGGGGTTCATTCTGTATTGGTCTAATTTTAATACATGTGAAAGGAGCCTAGAAAATGTACTTTTCAAAAATTTTGTTTTTTTTAAAATAAGTATTTAGATAAAGAAGAAAGAAAACTCATCTTCTTTAGACAGACAGCTCAGGGTGAGACTGTCCATAATCTTAACTATCCCTTTCCTCCCAAGACATGTATTTTTGTTAGAACTAAATATATCATACCCTTGGCAGCTCCCTTGCTTGCTTCAACCCATTCTGAGTTTGAATATTCTGCATGACTGAGTTCACCTCCAAACTATGAAAAATAAAAGTTTTCCCACTGTTTAATAGGTGTGTAGGGTATGGTATCACTCAGATGATATATGTTTTTATAATGGGCCCTTGACTCATTCAGGGTCATGCTAGCAATGGACTTCCTTAAATGTGATTACTGAAAGCATAGCAATCGATACCATAATCTTCATTTTAAGAAATAAAAAAGGAAAATGGCCACTTAAAGTTCCTGCTGTGCCGGTCAGCCCTTCTCCCCCGCTTGAAGGTGCAAAATGGCTCACCGGATAGAAGGTCCTCTCAAAACCTATTTCTATCAGACATGAGCTCCTTATCACACAAGAGCAGGTAAGTAAATACCATAAAACAATATTTTTCTACATTTTTAAAGACTGACCCATCTAAGGATCTACAAAAAAACAAAATCTAAGACTTCGTTTCTAGGGGTAAAAAAGATGTAGACCCAGAGGGCAGAATGAGTTCCTAAGAAAAGGATCCCACGTAATCCGAAAATTCCAAGTATGTCTGTATAGTAGTACGAGGGTTTTTAACCCGATATAGCACTTTTTTCTTTACATGTGCTAAAAAGCAACTTGGTGAGATTTAAATTACCGGTTTAAGGTTTCCATATCCATGTGCCTGACGTAAATGCCTCTTCCTGCATTTCTGGAGAAACTGAAAAATGAAAAACTAGCTCCTAAAGCTGTATCGTGTGCCCAGCGAGCCCTCGGTAAACGTTAGCTGATTAAATATTAGTCAAAGATGACAAAGTGGGCACGAGGGACAGCAGAACAATTTCCGAAGAGAACGTTTCAGCCACAGGCAGGGAGGACACAGCGGCGCAAGGGAGAATAGAGCTGAGCTCCGCCCTCGAGGCCGCAGGGAACAGGGCGACCCGCCACTGAAGCCCCCGCTAGACTATGCCCTAGGTGTCCTGGGAAAGGGGTGTTCCTCAGAAGGCCCGCAGACAGCAGATTGGCCGAGGCGCGGCCGGGGATCTCGTTGGGTCACCGTGGGTAGACTACGCGGCCAAAAAAGCTCGGAGGGCTTGGGGGGAGTATGGCGGGAGAGTTCCCGTGGCGATCCCGCCTTGGCGGCCCTAAGGGTGTCCCACCTCGTGTGCCCCGCGCGCCGCGCTAGCTGACCGAACGGCGCCAAGAAGGCGCGCGGGCGGCCGCGGACGGCCGAGGCGCGGCTCGTGTACCCGGCTAGCGCGCGCACGCGGGGAGGCCCCGCCCTGCCAGTCTCCGGGCCCCCGGTGATTGGCGGTTGGACGATGAGGCGGAGTAGGGCTGGGGACGTTATTGGCCGCAATCCACAATCACTCAACAAACCAGGGAGGGGAGGGGCCTCTTCAGGGAGGGACACGACTGCGAGGCTTTTTCAAAGCCGTCAGACGCCATCTTTAGCTTCTTTTTTTGTTTGTTTACTCGCTTTTGTTCTCTGTTGCTCACAAAGCTGCGTGTACACGATTATAGGTACAGTGGCTACAAGTCGGCCTCATACATTTGGTGGCGGAAGGCTTTTCGTTCCTACCGGCCTCAGCTGCAGATCTTTCAGCAAGGTGGCAGCTGCCCTTACTTCAAAGAAGTTTTCATTTCGAGGGGCCCCGCGGATTCCCAAGCAAAACCAACCGAGTTTAGCTTTGCTTTGGTAGGAGGGCCAAGACAACGATACATTCGTTGGAGGAATTTTGTTTCTTACAAAGAAATTCAAAGCAAGGACATTGCCTCTGAGCCTAAAAATTAAATAGTCTAGGAAGACAGGGGCTTGGGCTGTGTATACTGCTCTAGAAGAACTCTCTTTTCCGAGAAGGTAGGAAGTATACGTGAAGACCTGCAGTAAGGCGAAAAAGATTAAGAGCAAAACTCCATTAAAAATTCCTAACACTGCTGCCATCACAAAGGGCACTAGACTGACTAGATTTCAAAGATACGCAGGCCTAAACTTGTGGAATGATCCACATTTGAGACTGATCTGACTTGTATTGTTAGGGAATAAAAATGCACTCAATACAGATAAACCCAGAGCCCACACGGGCTACTTTCATTATAGTGAATGTCAAGACCTGTACAAACAGTTTAATCGCCGTTGTTAGGTGTCTTAAATACTGCTTGAAACTGAGTGGGACGCGAGGTGGGGAATGGAAATGTATTATCACACAGAGGTTTTGTTGTCCTGAAATTTGAACTCTACAGTAGATCTTTTTTTATCTCCTGGTCGCTACTTCACTTGTGACATTCCAGTTTCTCCCTCATCACCCCATATACCTCCTATGCTTTCACTCCAATCTGCCAATAGAGATTTGAATATAAATATTTTCCGTATGACTCCTAATAGGAGACGATGGTTCTGTAACAGAAAAAAGTGAGAATACGTCTCCTGTAAGCGGAGGTGCTGTTCTGAGCCTGTTGTTCTCTAATTCATACACTTCTCTCCGTGGCTCTTGGCATGGGGAGAAAGCTTTTCATTTTAAAAATGCAACATGATAACCAAAATGCATTTCTTATCCCTCCCATATATTATTTGCCTTTGCCTCCTCTTGGCACCTCCCCCATCACCACCACCATTAACAGTTTTTGAGAATTGGACTTGACTGGATTATTTTCCTGATATTTTGCCAGCTGTGAAGCTTTTCAAACAAATCCCAACCTATCAACGACCATTTTGTCAAAAAGCCAAGAGAGAACTTCCCTTCTGAACACACCAACCAAACCACACATAAAGGCCAAAATATACACAGCTGTACATTTAAGAACGTGAGACAATAAAAAGCAAAACCACTTAGGCAAAACAGTCACTAAAGGTGGCTTTAAACCACAGACTCAATGCATTGCCTACCCTCATTTGCCACATGGACTGCATATTCCTTGGCAATTATTTAATTATTCACTAATCTTATACTTTAGAAGAAGAGCAGAAAATACAGTAAATGCACATGGAATGAAAATGCCTAAGTAATTCTATGCATAGGATTTCTTCTACGCTTTAATTTGCACATGAAATCCTGTCTGGATCACATTTCGGAACACAACAAAAAAATCCACATCCTAGGGGCTACTTTGCACACAAAAAACCAAAGGCAATCGCTTTTGAAAACAAAATCTGATACGGCACATATACACATACTGTACATATACACAAAGCACAAAACCCCAAGATAAATCTTTACGAAATTACTTGCTTAAAGAAACACACACACACAATGTTCTCATGAAAAATGTGTGTAAGACACACTGTAAGAAGGGCTTTGACCCCCCCCCGCCGGGAAATGAGTGTCACAATTATAAAATCCAAACATTTTTAACCTATTGGCCTTGGACAATTGCCACATTCAAGCCACTTGGTTTTGGTTCTGGGGGAGGATGTGTAAAACGCACGCAAACAGCTTTGTGAGGGAGTCTCAAATCTCCGCTCCCTTACACGTTGCCTGTGGCAGAAATTTACATTATCCCTTCATCCCGCTTAAAAAAAGAAACTTACACTTCCCAAGAGGATAAATTTTTAAAATTCCCCTGACCATAAAAATTTACCAGTTCTTAAAATGTGATAGCAAAAAGAAAAAATCTCTATAAATTTGGCTGGAAACAGTTGTACACGGCCATCCTGCTTCTCAACTTCTTGGTATATTTAAAACCTTGACCAGGAAAAAGAAAGAGGAAGAGAGACAGAAAAAGAAATGGGGAAAAGCGCACATTCCCCTTAGCAACAGTTTCCTCACCCCAGCATTGCCACAGATCTCTATTTTTTTAAAAAAATTTGAAAACACACACAAGATTAAGGAGAAAAAAAATGGAAAAAGGATACCCGAAGGTCGTATGGCTCTTTGTATTCGTGTGTGTGCAAAAAGGAGGACTCGCGGAGCCAGAGCCGGCAAGCCCCGCCCCTCCCCGGACGCCCGCCCGGATTGGCCACTGGCGGCCGCTGGGCGCCCCGCCCGCGAGCACACGCGTAGCACCCGAGGCGCGGGCCCAGGGGGCCCCCAAGGGCCGCCCGACCCCCGACCCTGGCCCCCTTCCGCTCGGACCCTGGCGGCCCGGTTGGCACCTATACCCTTCCCCACCTCTCTCCCCTTCCTTTCACTTTCTCACCCTCCTCTCACCTTTTCCCATGTTTGTTCCTCAGTGAAACCAGGCCTTCGTTACCAGCATAAAAAACCGGTGAGCGAGCACCTTCTGACAATTTGCTAAAGTTGGTTAACTAGTCAGTAAAATTCTAGTTTGGGATTAAGCATCAAGCACTCGGTGCGTGGGCCGAGCTCATGATTTCCAGGTGGAATGTCTCTGGGTCACGTCTATTGCTTAACTCTCCCACCTTTAAATGAACATTCATGCAAGTGCGTGACATCCTTCAGGTGAAAGACAAAGTAGCTTTACACTTTGGGCGAGGATTTTTGCGCAGCCTGCGTCCCCAATTTTTTCTCTATTTGGCTAACACTACATTCTCAAGAACCTAAAATGGTCCCCCTTTACCTCCTGCATGAAGACCTGCTTCTTGTACCTGGATTTTAAACTACTCATAATCTGGCCCCAGGCCCCTGTTTGTACTTATTTCCCACTGCCCTCACTCCTGTATTATTCCTTTGCTCAAGCGGTTTCATCTGCCTGGAGTAATGCCTGTCTCCTCTTCTCTTACTAGTCAGTTTTTAAACACTCTGCAGCTATTTCAGTCAACACAGACCACTTCCTTCTCTCAACTATCAGCATGAACTTCATGTTTACTCAGGTTAGCAGTGCTTAACTCTACCTTGATTGTTTCCCATATTATAGTAATTTCACACTAGTAAATTGTTTGAGATCAGAGATCATATCTTAAACTTCTTTTTTTCCCCTTCAGGAACTACTTTTTAAATTTTTACTGCCGCAGCTGGCATAATTATAGACATTTAGTAAACACTGAAAAATAATCATGTATAATTGAGTGAATTTTTTTTCTAGCTAAACACACACAGATTTTGAAACTCAGATCCCACAACAAGAATTTGCCTTCTTCAGTAGCAGTTCATGAACACTTACTGTGTAGGGACTGCTGTGAATACTTTACATGTGTTTACTTATTTAATCGCCACAGTAGTGGGGAGGTACTCATTATCCTCACTTTATAGATGAGACTAAGACAGAGAGAGGTATAATAATTTGACTAAGGTTATACAGCTAGTAAGAGGTAGACCTGGAACTTGAACCCAGAAAATTTAGCTCCATAGCGCAAGTTCTTAACCGTTATGCCTCACTGGCTCAAAGCACAGCTTTAAAAAATATCTGATTTCATCCTCACAACATTCCACAAGACAGCTGGCCTGAACGCTTACTAAAATATCAATGTAATGAAGTCACACACAAAGATGAGGGGACTGTTCTAAATTAAAGGACAACAGGGGACCTCCCTGGTGGTCCAGTGGGTAAGACTCTGCGCTCCCATCGCAGGGGGCCTGGGTTCGATCCCTGGTCGGGGAACTTGATCCCATGTGCATGCTGCAACTAAGGAGCCCGGCTGCCACAACTAAACATGCCACAACGAAGATCCTGTGTGTTGCAACTAAGACCCGGCACAGCCAAAATAAATAAATAAATATTTTAAAAATAATAATAATAAAAATAAATTAAAGGACAATAAAGAGACATAAGAGACATAAGACCTAAATGCAAAATATGATCCTTGATTGAATCGGGGTTAGGAAAAAAATTATAATGGACATTATCAGGATAATTGGGGAAAATCGAATGCGATAAATGAAATATATGAAACTAGATAATGTGATTGTATCAGTATTAAACAGGCAGGTTATTGGCATCCCAATTTTATAGGAAACAGGATCAGAGAGAGGTTACTACAAGGTCTCATTGCCCCAAGCCGGCTGTCTTATTCAGCCCCCCAGTGCTGAAATGTCTCCTCCATTCACTTGTTGGTTCTCAAAGTCTAGGATATTCTTGGTAGGATCCGCTTCTCAGCAGAAAGGCCTGTTGCCTCCAAGTGTTTTTTTCACCCTAGCAGCACCCTGGCTTATATGACAACCCAGGCAACAGCTTTGCCTGTTACATGAAAATGAGGTGGCAGTGCTTATATTCTTTTTTTTTTTTTTTTTTTGCGGTACGCGGGCCTCTCACTGTTGTGGCCTCTCCCGTTGCGGAGCACAGGCTCCGGACGCACAGGCTCAGCGGCCATGGCTCACAGGGCTAGCCGCTCCGCGGCATGTGGGATCTTCCCGGACTGGGGCACGAACCCGTGTCCCCTGCATCGGCAGGCGGACTCTCAACCACTGTGCCAGCAGGGAAGCCCTAGTGCTTATATTCTTAAGGGTTATAGACTTTCTGTGTTTCCTTTCCCGTGTTTTCCATTATTAAAAAAATAATAATAATACGGGACTTCCCTGGTGGCGCAGTGGTTAAAAATCTGCTTGCCAACGCAGGGGACGCAGGTTTGATCCCTGGTCCGGGAAGATCCCACATGCCGCGGAGCAACTAAGCCCGTGCGCCACAACTACTGAGGCTGCGCTCTAGAGCCTGGGAGCCACAACTGAGCCTGCATGCCGCAACTACTGAAGCCTACGCCCCTAGAGCCTGTGTTATGCAACAAGAGAAGCCACTGCAATGAGAAGCCCGCACACTGCAAGGAAGAGTAGCCCCTGCTCACTGCAACTAGAGAAAGCCTGAACGCAGTAACGAAGACCCAACGCAGCCAAAAAAGATAAATAAAATAATAATAATAATATAAGCCAGGAAAATCACTAGAAAAGTAAACTTTTTACCTTTTTTTTTTTTTTTTTCTTTTTTAGCTGCACTGTGTGGCATGCGGGATCTTAGTTCCCTGAGCAGGGATCAAACCTGTGCCCCCTGCAGTGGAAGCATGGAGTCTTAACCACTGGACCACCAGAGAAGTCCCAGGAAAACATTCACTTTTGATAGGAATATATTAGGACATCTCATATCCTCAAGTGTACAGGTGATCATTTTCAAAAACGTTAGAATGAAGGGAAAACAAAACTGTTAATGACAATTATTATAATCAACATTTATTGAAGGTTTACTTGGTGCCAGCCACTCTATTTCATGTACTCAAGCCTATAAGTACTATTATATTGCCTCTTTTACTAATGAGAAAACTAAGACTCAGAGAGGGAGGGTGACTTACCTCAAGGTCATTAAGCTCATTAAATGGTGGAGTCAGAACTTGAATCCAGGTCTTCTGACTCCAGGACCTGTGCTCTTGACCATTCATTAGTCTCTGCCTAAATTGCAATCCACTCTGCCTTGCTATGTTATACTCTTTTGCTCTCTTGTTCTGAGTCCATGAAAGAGAAGCCTGTCTTCCCTCTGATTATCAGTAGAATGTTTACAACCCCCATACAACATCTCTTGGGATATATCTTTAATTATGAGTCCATTTCTACAAAGGTCAGAGGTAAGATGGAAAAGCCATTTCTTTTCTTTCTTTCTTTCTTTTTAAAATTTATTTATTTTAGGCTGCGTTGTTGCTGCGCGGGTGGCATGTGGGATCTTCCTGGACCAGGACTCGAACCCGTGTCCCCTGCATTGGCAGGCGGATTCTTAACCACTGCACCACCCGGGAAGCCCTCTTTCTTTCTTTCTATTTTTTTTTTTTTTGGTCGCGCCATGCGGCATCCGCCCCCCTGCAGTGGAAGCTCAAAGTCTTAACCACTGGACCACCAGGGAAGTACTGTCATTTCTTTTTCTTTTTTTTTTCCTTATTGTCACAGGGGAATCTTCGGTAGAAAGTTTGAGTAAACCATTTTTGTGCTCTTAGGTAATGAGAATAGGGAGAAGATGCACCTTTTTCACCTAATTACAATTTAAAATTCTAAAGCATTTGAGATTTCAAATGTTAAACTTCACAGATGACTTGTCAATTGAGGAAAAGCTACTTATTTAGCTTTGAATCAAACAGATCTCTTTAGTATTTTAAGCTGTTTCTGTTCAGTGAGATCCCAAAGGGGCCTCTCCACACAGTGAAGTCTAACTTCCCCTGGCATGAGGCCAGGAAGCTGTTTCTGACAGTTATTCATTACCACACCCAAGAGCATTTTAGAACAGTAGTGGAAGGAAATCCCAGAGCCAGTTGGGACTGTGTCCTAAGAGACACTGGAGAGGGAAGTGTCTGAGAGAGTTGAGATTTGGAGAAATGAGAGAGGTTACAGAAAGGTGGAAGATAATGCAAAGGAAAAGAGAAGGAAGAGAGGCAGGCAGCAGGGAAGTACTCAAGGAAGAGTGAAGAAAGGAGTTTATGTTGTAGCAAGAGTGAGGTTCAATTAGATTTTAAAAGAAAAGAGTTATGGATTTGATGATTTATTAAATGCAAAATAAATTGTATAAACAGCTGGGAAGTTTTTCTTTAAAGACCTGCAAATAAAGAATAAATTAAAATGCAATAAAATAAAAAAATAAAGATAGGTAAATGCAAAGTACAATGAGGAAGAGGAAAAGAAAGATGGATGCCAGCTTATACAGGTAGAAGAAATGACAGAATTTGAAAAACCAACACTTGCAACCACCAATGCAAAAATTGATTCAGGAAGGATCATCAGTGGATGCTGAAACCAATGGGTGCAAGACTATGGGAGTACAGGATATTCCCATGATTTCAAATAATCACTCTACTTCTTATTAGTTTACTAATTAATTACAAAGGGCAAATAATGTACCTTTATTTCTTTTTTTAATAAATTTATTTATTTTTTTTTTATTTTTGGCTGTGTTGGTTCTTCGTTGCTGCGCTGGGGCTTTCTCTAGCTGCGGTGAGCGGGGGCTACTCTTCGTTGTGGTGCATGGGCTTCTCATTGCGGTGGCTTCTCTTGTCGCGGAGCACGGGCTCTAGGAGCGTGGGCTCAGTATTTGTGGTGCACGGGCTTAGTTGCTCCGCGGCATGTGGGATCTTCCCGGACCAGGGCTCACACCCGTGTGCCCTGCATTGGCAGGCGGATTCTTAACCACTGTGCCACCAGGGAAGTCCCCAAATAGAGAAACCTAGCAGGCA
Organism: Lagenorhynchus albirostris; assembly: GCF_949774975.1. Lineage (NCBI taxonomy): Eukaryota > Metazoa > Chordata > Mammalia > Artiodactyla > Delphinidae > Lagenorhynchus > Lagenorhynchus albirostris. Next base: position 74,539,138 of record NC_083095.1, on the reverse strand, counting down.
AACTTCAGCGTCATCTATAATGTAACAAACTGACATTATGTGTCCCCAGCAGCAGTGCAATGGGAAGTATACAATATCACCTAGGCAATATTCTTGCTAAAAATGTTTAACCTGAATCTAATCATGAGGAAAGAATCAGACAAATCCAGATTTCACAGGACATATTATGGTCTGTGCTCTTTAAAGTATAAATGTCATAAGAGACACACACACAAATATGAGGACCTATTCTAAATTAAAGCAACTGAAATGACACGACAGTTAAATGTGATGTGTGAGCCTTGATTGAATCCTGGATCAGGAAAAATTATATATGATGTACATTACTGGGACAGTTGGTGAATTTGAATACAGACAGGGTATTAGATAATACGATCATAGTAATGTTAAATTTCTTGGTGTGTTAACAGTACTGTGGTTTTGTAAGGGAATATCTTAGTTCTTAGGAGACATATTTAAGGGTCAAATGTCATGATCTCTGTAACTTACTTTCAAATGATTCAGTAAAATAAATATTAATAAATAAATGGATGTATACATATAAAGTAAATGTGGCAAAATGATAACAATTAGTGAACGTATGTGAAGGGTAACTGGGTATTCATTGTACTATTCTTTCAACTTCTCTGAAGTTTTCAAGCATTTCAGAATTTTTAAAATATAGATAAAACTGTTTGCTTTAGATATTTAAATTCAGCCCTTTCTCAAGACAAGGTCAGGGTCTTAAGGTCTCTGGAATTCTCTGATTCATTTTAGAACTCCATTATAATTCTTCAGAAAATTCTAAAGCACATGTTAATGAACACCACCTAGAATGTCAAAACATTTTGTTTAAACCGGTGGAAGAAAGACAAGTGGCAACAATTCTAGATTTCGAAGGAAACCAAAACCCAAAGAAAGGTGGCTTGTCTCCATTTTTGGGTGTGGGGCTTGGTGGCACAACTTCTTCTCTTTCACCATTAGTCCTTCCCTTATAAAGAGCAAGTCACTCATGCACCTGACATCCAGGAACCAGGCTTGGGTATTGGCTAAGCCTCTGTCCATGGATTGAAGAGAAAGCAAAATAAAACAAAATATGGTAAGGGAGATAACCTACAGAGCTACACCTGGAGCTCAGTTCTTCAGGGGCTGATCGTATTTTGTGTGAGACTAATCCTGCCATTTGAAGAGAAAGAGAGCAGGACCGCAGAATCCAGGCAAGGTGGGGATGGGCAGGAATGCTTCTCAAAACTGCCTTTTATGACACCTAGTTGTAGTCATTTATAAGCAGGGGGTTGGCAAAACATTTTTTAAAGATTCATAAAGCAAGTAATTTTAATTTGTCTTAATTTAAAAATTAATATAACGTTTCATAGTATGTTTCAGAGGAGCAAACAGCATCTTGAAATGCAAAAATAATAGGGAGTCACAATGCTGAGAAGAGTAAGAATCACTGGCATTAAGGCACCATAGTGAAATCCTTCATTCATTCATTTATTCATTAAAAATACATTTATTATCTCTACTGAGTAGCCTGCAGCACCCTAGACATTGGAGAATAAACAAAAGTGTAGTAAAGTGTTTAACTGAAAAGGAAGACAGGTATCGTAAAACAATCAGAGACCTTACACAGATGCTCATGGATGTAGCCCATGCAGCCAAGGACCACACCTGGGCTCTACTGACTCAAGGCTGATCCACCTTTATGTGCCATTTTCCCTCTTTGGGACGTACTTAGAGATGTGGGACCATGCTTAATCTGTTGTTCTGGTTTAAACTGCTCCACTGCTTTCTTTTCTAAAGATTAAGCTTCGAGTGCAGCCTCAAGACTCAAGGGAAACAGAATGATTATGAGCCCTCCCACAGAACCCTGGTGCTCAATGGATTTCCTCTAATCAGACAACAATGCACATCACTGCTCCAGATGAACTACCATGAAAAAAGGGTCAATGTGTTCTGTGAAACTCTGTGGAAGGGGAAGCTAAGAATGTCTGATGTCCTTGGGATAGTGATGATATTGAGGCGAGGCTAGGAAAAGAGCTGCAATACGTACAAAAATATCCCTTTGACTTTAGTCCCTTGTGGGCTACACACATTTCTACGTGAATCTACTTATTTCCTTCTTACCAGAAGCACCTGCTATTCCTGTCTCCCTGGGAACTTGTGGCCCCCCTCTCGCTATTTGAACAGCCTTGGTCCTGACCTGTGGGCATGTATGTGTGAGGTGTGTGGCCAGGGGGTATGAAAGTGAGGGGAGAGAGGACCTCTTTGTGAGTCAAAAAATAAAATGTTAAAAGGTACTGAATCTGTGATCCTGCCTTACTTACCCTCCTGCTCTTATGAGACCGGTTTCTGCTTTTCTGTCTTCCTGGCTGGGTTGAGAAAAGGTGGTTCTGAGAGAGCTCAAACCTTCTTTCCAACCTTGCACAAGCAGAGTAGACAGAGAGAGATTCTTGCAGAATGTAAGTGACTGTGACAGTACAGGGGCAGCACACAGAGGCACGTGTTCATTATGTATGGCTGGAGAAATTATCTGTCTCCAGGGGGACATGTTTCACTGTGCATTAGCTTCTCGCTGCTTCCTTCTTCCCTATTTCTCTGCCCACTCTATCACTTGTCCTTCTGAGTCTCCCTTCCCACTCCCTGACCCACACCCCCATTCACAGTCCAGCTCTGCCCATCAATGTCTCCATCCATCTTCTCTGCCACGACCCGTCTCCCTCTCCTCTTTGCTCAATCTCACTCTTGCTGTCCAGGAGTCGCTTTTCTGTCTCATTTGTCTCTTGTTTTCTCTAGCTCACTTTCTCGCATTCCATCTGTGTTTCCCTCTGTAATACCAGTTTTTTGGGTACCCTGAAGCTAGCAATAACCTTTTCTTGTTACATTAATGTCCATAAGCAGCACTTGGTTTATTGATTGATTAGTTTTTATTTAAATTCTGTGGAGGAAAGAGAAGGGAATTTTTATAAAGTGAGAGCAGAGAGAAAACATGAAATCAAGCAGAGAGACAACAAAAAGAAGGGGCATCCTGAGAAGATGGGGGTGGGGCTGATATAGGGGGAGGCATCAGAAGGGGTTGAACCCACGGTGTCTAATTTCCTTTCACATAAACTGGTTCAGATCTTCACGGCTGATGACAGCTAAGTCTGGATTATAAAGTGTGAAGTGCCAAGTTAGGCTTGGCACCTGACTCAGAGGCAGAGCTTCAGGGAGAAATGAGTTGGGTTAAATAAACCCAAGAAGCTGACGTGGGTAGAATTTCTGCCTGACCCATTAACAACGGCGAATGGGACATTTTAGAAATGGTTTTTATTGAAATGCTTCAGTGGGGCATAGCCCCGAGAAGCAAGAACTTGGCTGTGAGGCCAGCCCTGGGGTGCACTGTGGGGATGTGGAGAGTCGGCTGATGCAGGGGTGGGGGGCGGCCCGGGTCAGGCAGGAGGTGTCAACAGCTGCTCATCAGAGCAGTTGTGACTGCTGTGTTTGCTCTCTCATCTTGCCCGCTATAATTAAAGCTTTCCCAATACGATTCTGGCTTCCTAAAGGGAAACTAGAATTTAAAAAACAAACAAGAAAAAATACCCCAAAATAGCAGAGATGCTTAGTTGCAATATACATGTTTTATTTTTAAAATAAATTTATTATTATTTAAAAATTTTTTTTTGGCTGCGTTGGGTCTTTGTTGCTGCACGCGGGCTTTCTCTAGTTGCAGCGAGTGGAAGCTATTCTTCGTTGCGGTGCGCGGGCTTCTCATTGAGGTGGCTTCTCTTGTTGTGGAGCATGGGCTCTAGGCACGCGGGCTTCAGTAGTTGTGGCACACAGGCTCAGTAGTTGTGGCGCACGGGTTTAGTTGCTCCGCGGCATGTGGGATCTTCCCGGACCAGGGCTCTAACCCATGTTTCCTGCATTGGCAGGCGGATTCTTAACCGCCTCAAGGGAAGTCCCTATACATATATTTTAAATCATAAAGCTGTTAATCCTGTCTTGAGGTCACTGCTGCTGGTCAGTTTCAAAGCATCTAATCTACTGCTAGAGCCCTGGCAGGAGGGGGTCTTAACAAAACAATCAAAACTAACAGAAAATGAAATATCTAATTGTATTCACCAAATTAGATACGCTCATGTGAATTCATCACTGACCCAACCATCCTCCTTCTTCTGAGACTAGGGAAATGCTCCCCCAGTTTCCCTCCACCTTTTTTCACCTTACTCCCTTTCCATCCCCCCTCTTGCCTCGCTCCCCTGAGAGTCCACATAGAACCTGTGGACCATAACAAATCAGTTGTTTTATTTCCCCTCAAAGGATGTAACTTTCCATTCCCCAAATGGCTTTGACAGTTTTCTCATTTGCTAGCTGAGGAGGATATCAAGAGACATTGACCTTCTGGTTTTGCCTAAAGAGGGAACACTCAGTAACTATTATGCTTCAGTCCCTGATTTAACTGTGACCTTCCTCCCTCCTCCTCATGTCCCCGCCTACCTTTTCACCTTCCCTCATGAACATTCTACTCACCCCACAGGGCACCGCTGCTCCCTGTAGCCCTCCCTTGCCTGGTTTGGAGATGCTGTAAGGCACATCTGTCTTCAACCCCACAGCATTCCCTGCCAGCAAGAGGAAGCATGGGGCCTCTAGGAGTGTTTTGCTCCCTGTTTAATCAGATTAGTCCCATCACCTACCCTGAGGAGTCACATTTTGGTGTTACTGAGCTATCCGTGGAAGGAGAAATTGTCAGACATCACTGAAAAAGCCCTGGCCCTTGGATGCCTGGGAATTGCAGAGAGAAATTAATCTTCTGCCTATTTAAGGCAATTTCTTTTCCATAATCCTTTGTCAAGAGGACTGCACTGGGAAATTAATCTGATGGGAGTCCCTGAACTGGTACACTCCACTCAACAGCATCTCTCCAGTGCTATGCAGCATCCATCATCCCTGCACAAGCAGAGACACACGTCACTGCAAAGCTAACTCCCCACCAGTCCCAGCAGCAAAAAACTGCAATTGCAGAGTGAGCATCACTGGGCCTGGAGACTTGCAGTTTTCCTCTATCTCTGCTCTAATTTCTTTCCAGAAAACCTACCACAGATTGATCTCTTCCATTAAGCCAGTCTTTCTTTTTTTTTGGTACTTGGGCCTCTCACTGTTGTGGCCTCTCCCATTGCGGAGCACAGGGCTTTCCGGACACGCAGGCTCAGCGGCCATGGCTCACGGGCCCAGCCGCTCTGCGGCATGTGGGATCTTCCCGGATCGGGGCACGAACCCGTGTCTCCTGCATTGACAGGCGGACTCTCAACCACTGCGCCACCAGGGAAGCCCAAGCCAGTCTTTCTTTTATCCAAAATGCAGGAAGGCAGAGAAGCAGGGATATGCCAGAACACAGGACTCTAGGATATGCGGTTTTTGCCTGAACATAAGGACTCAGCCAGTGCAGAACAGGTGTTTACACTGAACAGCTAGACCACTGCAAAGTCAGGTGTGAGATAGCAACAAGGCAAGGGCAGCATTGCTTCATGACTGTCTCTTCTCTCCACACTGAATTTTCTTTCATGGGAAAAGAGCCCAGGGAGTCTCATGCTCTCTGGGGGTCAATGTAAAAGAATTTCAATCTTCAACTCTCTTTTCTTCCTGAAGGTTATTTCCCAGGGCAGTTATTTTCAAATTGTGTTCCTTGGGGTTCCAAGAAGTTCCAGGGAGTATGTGTGGTGGTGGGAGGTGATGTGGGAAGTGGCTGGAGGGGGAAGCTTAATGGTTGAGGCTCTGGACCCTTCAACTCTACTTCAATCTGATTTGATTTCTTTCAGGGGCTTGGATTTCTCCTAAGAGTTCTTTTTTTTTTTTCAAGAGTTCATTTTTTAAAAAGGGTCCCAGGTTTCCCTGGTGGCGCAGTAGTTGAGAATCTGCCTGCCAATGCAGGTGACACGGGTTCGAGCCCTAGTCTGGGAAGATCCTACATGCCGCGGAGCAACTAGCCCCGTGCACCACAACTACTGAGCCTGTGCTCTAGAGCCCGCGAGCCACAACTACTGAGCCTGTGCACCCCAACTACTGAGCCTGCACGTCTGGAGCCTGTGCCCCGCAACAAGAGAGGCCGCGACAGTGAAAGGCTCGCGCACCGCGATGAAGAGTGGTCCCCGCTTGCCGCAACTAGATAAAGCCCTCGCACAGAAACGAAGACCCAACACAGCCAAAAATAAATAAAATTTTAAAAAAAGAGTTCTAATTTTGTAAAAGGTCTGCAAACCACTGTCCTAAGTGAGAGGAAGATGACTGTGTCTCTGCCTCTTGCAGCTAAGCATCTGCCGGCGGCTGCGCAGAAGGGAGCTGTAGCGTGGCTCCTGCCTGCTTTGACTGTAGAGCAGGTCTAGGTCCTCGCTGGCAGCTCCTCAGCTCCAGGGGCTCTGGAGGCACCTTTCAGCAAAATGAATCTCCTTAGGCACCAGAGTCATTTGTTTTCCAAACTCCCTTCTCTGGTCTCACTAATTTCCAATTTCCCTGCATTTGACAAATGCAATTAACAAGCCTCCATCAGTTCCTGGCCGACAGCCCTCATCAGTCAATACGGAGACTGCAGGAGGCTGAAGGGGGAGGGAAGGTGCAAGAAGGGAAGGTTGCTGCAGTATGGGGGAGAAGAGGCTTTACCCCTCTATTTCTGTGGATAACCCTTCCCAGCCCCTTGGCCTCAAAAGACGACACTCCACTGTCACCCTCACCAACCACTTTCTTCCTTCTTGCCAACTAATACAAATCAGTGTTTATGCCCTCCTCTCCCATTTCTTAAGTTTCTCCCATCAACCTCCTCTATCTCCCCTACGTCCTATGTCTTGTCTTTAACAGAAGGCCTTGCCATCTGCTGCCACCATAGCTTGGGAAGCCCCTCAGCGCTGGGTGTGATAAATCAGCCATCTCTGCTCTCAGCAGGGCCTCTTCCCCACCCACACGTTCCGGTGGAAATCCTGTGCCGCTTCCTGCCCAGGAGACTGTAAGTCCACCATCATCTCCTTCCGTCTCCCACACTGGCACACACTGGAGGGCCAGGACAGGGATCACCAGGCTGGTGGTCACTACTGCTTTCACACACACCTCTGTCCTCTCTTTTCCCAGGGTCAAAGGCTTCCCTTCCCAACTGGCTTACCCTCTTCACCTTTCTGCTCTCCATGTAGCATCAGCCTCCCCTCCCCCACCACAGGAGGAGAGCTTTTTTCCTCCGAGCTCGGCCTGGTACAGCCCTGTGCATCTTTCCACCTCATCAACTTTTCATCTCTTTGCAAACAGAATCAGGAAGTCTCTCCCTCCTCCCTCCCTCTCCTTCTCCTTTGTTATTAGCTTCATGAGTGGGGACGTTAATGTATTCACTAGACGATGTCTTCACACCGCTGTTTCCTGTAATTACAGTCACTTCCCTCCCACTGTCCCGGCTTATTTGACTGTAAAGTGCTTGGAGGAGGGACAGTGTGGAGAAAAGACACAATACAGGCTGAGATCGAGTAGTGTAATGTTAACATCCAAGAAAGTAAAACAAATAATTACCTCTGCAGTAGCTCATTAACAACGGGTAACACATGGAGGTCAATGCACCAGAGATAAAAAAAAAATGATGGATACAATCAGGGACCCCTCCACTAGAGGATGGGGAGCTGTACCCATATTACCAACAACAGTCACCCCAAGCAAGGCAAGCAGCCACATCTGCCCTCCTTCAGGGGGTAGATCCACTATATTTGTCATGTAGATCAGCTACATTGTTACTGGAGACTCGGATCCAGCCATCCTCCCGGACATGGTAGAGGTTGACGGAACCTCCTGAGTAGGCATCTCTGTAGGTGGCTTGGTAGATGGCGCGACGGGCCAGATCATAGGCCTCTTCCACCTCCAGGTCATAGGAGTAACCCCTATCCATGACCCCATAAGCATACACAGAGCCAGAACCTACAGAGAAGGTGGCCCCCGAGATCCGGTTTCCTTCACTGTCCACGTAGTAGAGGCCTGGAAAGAGAGATGAGGTTAGTAAGAAAAAAATGATCACCGCTTTTGACATCTGATTCATCCTCCAAGGCAACAGTTCTCCATTCTTGTTGAAAACCAGGGGAGACCAACAGAAATACAAGAAAATAGCACTTCTATAAAATTACTTAAAAAAAAGGTGAAGAAATCAAATTAAATTTTAAGACTTCAGGATTCTACACATACCATCCCATCTTACCTCACATTACAGTAACTGCCTTGTCTGTCTTCTCTGTACAACCAAAAAGCAAGTATAATTCAAATGACTTAGGTTTCAAGCACAGAACTTCAGGCACTGTGAGAGGTAATATTTAAGACAATCCTGGGATTTCCCTGGCGGTCCAGTGGTTAAGACTCTGCACTTCCAACGCAGGGGGTGCAGGTACGATCCCTGGTTGGTGAACTAGGATCCCACAGGCTGTGCAGCCAAAAAATGAAGGAAAAAAAACCCAAAAAGACAATCCTAACCCTCAGGGTTTAGACTATCTGGAGTGCAAGGCATACGTCACACAGTAGGAGAATAAAGCCTATAATTTTAAATCATATTGTAAAGACCCGCACTGTCCAGTATGGTAGCCACTAGCCACATGTGACTACTAAGCATTTGAAATGAAGCTAGTACCACATGCTAGCTAGTACCACATCATCATGATATTTTGGATCTACTGGGCTAAATAAAATATATTATTACAATTAATTTTCCTTTTTATTTTAAAAAATGTGGCTACTATAACATTTAAAATTACATGTATGGCTCACACTATATTTCTATTGGACAGTGCTGGTACAGTGGTAGGCCAGGTCAATCGCCTATTTTTTTATTTTAATTTTTTAAATTAATTTCTTTTTTTTTTGGCTGCGCTGAGCGGCTTGTGGGCTCTTAGTTCCCCAAACCCGGGCCCTCGGCAGTGAAAGCGCACAGTCCTAACCACCAGACTGCCAGGGAATTCCCCCAACCACCATTTTTATAAAGTTTTATTGGAACATAGCCACAGTCATTTGTGTATATATTGTCTATGACTACTTTTTTGCTAAAACAATGGAGCTATGTAGTTGAGACAAAGATCATATAGCCTACAAGCCTAGAATATTTACTTATATTTGGCCCTTTATGAAAAAGTTAGCCAACCTCTGGTATAGACAAAAGTTTAGACAAAGATGTAGTAAAATTTTTATCATTTCCATCTGCCCACTGGGCCTCTCCAGCTGGATGCCTTTGTCACCAAATTCATATTTAAATTTCCTGTCCTCAAATACTTTTAGTGGTTCTCCATTACCTACCAAACTCATCCGTCTTCTGCCCCACCAATCCTGCTGTATTTTCAAATTCTGTCAATGCATCACTAATATTTTTCCTATTTCAGTGGTTCTCAACACTCACTATGCATCAGAATCCTCTAAGGAAGTTTTTTTTTTTTTTTTTTTTTGCCACAACAAGCATCTTGCAGGATCTTAGTTTCTGGATCAGGGATCAAACCCAGGGCCCCGGCTGTGAAAGTGCTAAGTCCTAGCCAATGGACAACCAGGGAATTCCCAGGAAGTTTTTAAAAAAGATGCCTAGGACTTACCCCAGGTATTCTTTTTCAATTGGTCTGGGTGGGGGACAAGCATGGATCTAGATTCTTAAGTTCTTCAGGTGATTATGATACAAGCCAGGTTGAAAAGCACTGCCCTTATCAGTTGTCAGGTTCCAATGGTTCTAACATGGAGCCCCTCCTCAAGTCCCATTGCCCCTACCTTGCCTAGCAGCTCACCATCTGGTTCCAATTGCTTCACAATTAAACTAGACTTTAGTTCCAATTAAATTAGATGTCCAGTTACTTCCCCCAAAATCTCATGCTTCTTCCCTGTCTTCTTTTGTTCATTGTTTCCTTTCTCTCATTTTCACATCCAGGAAAATGAGTCCGCCTCAATTCCTCCCATCAGAAGCAATCCCCCCACCCCCCAAATTCCTTCAACATTTTATTGGTTCTCTTTAAAGCGGCATTCATCTCATTCAGCCTTGCATTAAGTAATCTGTGACCCTTTCTCAGTCAGCTTGAGGCCGGGGGCTGACTCATCCTGAATGGGACAGCTTGTCAGGAAGGCTTCTTGAGATGGTACAATTTAGGTTATGCTATGACTTCCTGGGTTTTCCTTGCTAGCCAGTTTCTGTACTCTCTTACATTGTTTTCCACCACCTGGGACCAATCCAATAGCTAAGGTTCAAAACAACATTTCTGAAATGCTACCCTAGACCACACAAGATGTATGGAACTCTTCTTTCACACTTTTCAAAGAGAAAAGTGTTTCAATTTCCAAAGTAACAAACTGAGCTCCTCTATCACATGCACTTTTAAATCTCTCCTCATTCATCCTCTATTTCTTTTTTCTTTCTTTTTTTTTTTTTTTGCGGTAGGCGGGCCTCTCACTGTTGTGGCCTCTCCCGTTGCGGAGCACAGGCTCCGGATGCGCAGGCTCAGCGGCCATGGCTCACGGGCCTAGCCGCTCCGCGGCATATGGGATCTTCCCAGACCGGGGCACGAACCTGTGTCCCCTGCATCGGCAGGCAGACTCAACCACCGCGCCACCAGGGAAGCCCATTTCATCCTCTATTGAGTAATGAACTAATATTCTCCAAAGCAAATGAAAAAGTGGTGGGTATCCTACAGTTGTTCAAAAGAGGAAAACTAGGCATTTAGAAAGCAGGTAAATGAGGGAATTCCCTGGTGGTCCAGTGGTTAGGACTCAGTGCTTTCACTGGTCAGGAATCCCTGACAGTTCAATTTCTAGTCAAGGAATCCCGCAAGCTGTGCAGTCAAAAAAAAAGGAGTGGGGGGCAGGTAAATGAATGAAGCAAAACCAATAGGAGGGAAGAGTAACTATTTTCAAGCAACAAAGGGGAAAATTAAACAGAAAGTGACTAGCTGTATCCCAGCTTGACTAAAGGGACAGTCACAATTGGCTGAAAAAGAACTGATATCAGATACAAGACTGAATTTCCTGGCAAGGTTTTTATATACCAGAAGGAAAAATAGGCTAAGGAATTTCTTTTCAGAGATGACAACAGGACCTAGGTGATTATATCAAGCAAAGAAAGGAGATGAGCCCCAAAGGGCCCCGCTTCTAGGCCAAAGACTCTTCAGGAAAAAAGGGAAGAGAAATGACTAACTTTTGAGTAGGTACTTAGTGTCGCTGTCCAATATGGAAGGCACCAGCGACATGTCGCTGTGAGCACCTGAAATGGGGCTAATGACACATGCCAAAATGATAATAGTTATTTTGGATTAAGAGAACTGTTAAAATTAATTTCACCCATTTCTTTTCACTTTTTAAATACATCCATTAGAAAATGTAAAATTACATGTGCGGCTCACATTGTATTTCTATCAGATGGCACTGACTAGAGTTTTTATGTCTATTAGCCGATTTAATTCTTAAATACAACTCTTTGCAGGTCTTATCATTTTACAGGAAAGGCCAGAAGGAAACACATTATGTGTCAGACACTACATGCTTGACATGTATTACCTCATGGAACCTATGTAACAGATGATGAAACAGTCTGAGAAAATAAGCAACCTGCCCAAGGTCACATGGGTGGTCAATGACACAGCTGATCTACTTCCCTGCCCCTTCCTGCACTACAGCCCTTCCTTGAACAAACAGACGAAAAGGACTGAGAACTAACCAACACATCCCCAGCACTGACATAAGCTCTTCCATTCATCTGTTCATCCAACCCCTCTTCTCTGTAGTGCCAGCCCAAGAATCACATGGTTGCAGCTTAACTCACCAGGGCCTCTCTTATCCCAGCCACAGATCATGGTGCCCATGGACAGCCCCATGCCTTTATACTGATACACCATGTTGGCAAGCAGCTTGGAGGCAGCTGCTACCGAGATGCGTTCCTTGTTTCGAAGCTCATAGATTCGACACTGCCGAGCCAACAGCCGCTCCCAAAAGCTGCAATCCGCTGCACCCCCAGCCATGGTACCCAGCAGGTAGGGGTTGATCTCTATCACCTTCTTTACTGTCTGGGAGGCAATGTAGGCACCTGCTGTGGCCCGGGAGTCTGCTGCAACAATGACTCCATGGCGAAACTGTTAAGATCAGAGGAAACACAAAACAGGCCACATGAGACCACAAAAACATCATCTTTGACATTTCTTTATGCATCAGTGCAAACCCAGAACATCTCTGTCTCTGCCGTTTTATACTTCACAACATACTTTCCCTCATATTAATGTCACTAGAGCTTCACATCAATCCCTTGACATGGGATTACCTTCAGTATTACCTTCACTTGATGGCTGACGAATGAGATCGAACGACTTACCCTAGATCATACAGCCAGTTATTGCAAAGCTGGGCCAAGAATCCCAACTGTCTGGCTCCTAGTACAGTGCTTCCTCCCACCAATCTTCCTCCTCAAACCATAACGTTTCGGTAACCCTGGCCTATCGGGGCTTCTCAGTTTCTAAAACCTTTGGTGGTTACAACAGCCTTCCCTCTGCCAGTGTTCACTGCTGCTGCGGCCTTTCCTGGACAGGAGCACCCTGGGGTCGCCTAGGTATCAACCCAAGCGGCCTCGGGCTCCTTCTCCCACTTACCACACGCCCCGCCCTTCCAGCCCCATCGCCCCCCACTCCGGCCAGAGCGAGAACCGAGGCCTCTCGGGGCAGTGACACAGCAAAACCGCCGGGGTTGGGGTGAGAGGTCCGAGCCTCCGTCTGGGTTTCGTGGCCGCGACCACCGCGGGTTCCGGACCAGCTGGGAGGTCGGGAAGGGCGCGGGCGCACGGAACTGAGCCCGGCGCGACGGCTGGGTCCGCACCTTGAAGGCCAGGGTGGTAGTTCCATGAAGCATTTCGATTCTCGGCTCCTCTGGGACACCCCAGCTGGGCGCGACCAGGCTCAGCCCATCGCTGGGACTCCCTGGACCCAGGTCCAGCAGATCCGCACGACCCCCGAGCCCGAAAAACCCGCGCCGGTTCACGGGTAGCGGCCTCTCCAACACGCTGGCCAGCGCCATGTCTAGTAAGGGCAAAGGGAACTGCCTGCCAGAACGCCTAGCAAAGAGCGGCCGGGCAACGCCTCGTCGTCACAGCTTCACTTCCTATTAAATCTATCACAGGGAGCAACCATTTTAACTCCTGGCAACCACGCCTCCAAACACAAGAGCCAGACGCGAGTGATTATTTTCACCGAGGAGGAAAAAATAAATGGCTTCACTCCCCTTAAATTACAAAGAGATGTGGCTGCCATCTTGACTTTGGTCACGTAAACAACACGGGATTAGATTAACCTCAAATTCATAGGAAGCAATCGCAAACGTCCAGGTTGAGGGACGGAAGTGGGGCCGGCCATCTTTCAGAAGGGCGTGACTGGATGAAATCCTGTTCTAAACGGTAGCGGTAAATCAGCCCCGCGCCGCCCCGCCCCGCCCGGTGTCCTAGCAACACTTACATCACTACTGCTTCAGCAGTCTGTTAACGCGACTGAAGTTGCCATTTTGTGTAAGGGCACTCTCTAATACTGGGTAAAATAATGATCTACGCTGAGGCCATTTTCCTATGAAGTTAGTAAAACCACAGTAGTTTGTGCTAAAAAGCGCAACAAAATAAGAGCGCTATACCGCTTGTTGTTTGATAACATCAATCGCCACGCTACCCACGTTCTCTAACAGTAACCAGTTTTTAAGATTCAGCATTGTCTTTACTCCCACCCTCTGGTGGAAATTCTATTGAGTAATGAATTGACCAAAAGGCAGATAGAAGAATAAAGAAGGAAAAGCAAAGGGCCCAGTTAATCCACAGACTGGGTTCGCAATTCAGCTCCTGAATAACTGAGTCAATAGTAATTTACCATTTCAGAGCCCGGAGGAGAGTTGAGGCTCCATAAAGATGTACAAAGAGGTTTTCTGACTTAAGCTAACTAAGACAAGCTCTTGTTCAGGAATGTGCTGTATTTCATTGTTTCTTCCTCTCTTCACCCACCTTCATTTTTCAGCCCTTTTGGGAACCATAACAAGCAAGGAAGTGGGCAAGTGTATGAAATGTTGCCTCCTGCTTTATGGTTCTATGAAGACAGCATCTGCCCTTCCTTGTTGGATTCCAGCAGCAACATCCATCAATATCTAAATTCCTGGGCTTCCCTGGTGGCGCAGTGGTTGAGAATCCGCCTGCCAATGCAGGGGACACGAGTTCGATCCCTGGTCCGGGAAGATCCCACATGCCGTGGAGCAGCTGAGCACATGCACCACAACTACTGAGGCTGTGCTCTAGAGCCCGTGAGCCACAACTACTGAGCCCGTGTGCCGCAACTACTGAAGCACATGCCTAGAGCCTGTGCTCCGCAACAAGAGAAGCCACCACAATGAGAAGCCCGTGCACCACAACGAAGGGTGGCCCCCGCTCACCGCAACTAGAGAAAGCCTGTGTGCAGCAACGAACACTCAACACAGCCAAAAATAAATTTATTAAAAAAAATACACACATATATATATATATATATATATATATAATTCCTCTTTCCTCTGATGCCCAACTCAGCCCCTCCTCCTCCCAACAGACTCTGAGAGTGTTGTATTTTTAATGCTGAAATTTGGCAACTCTTTCCAAACCCAACCATCAGAATGTAATGAAGCAGAAGATCTTTCTGTGGCTCTCACACTTGGATGGTGTGGAAAATGCAGAGTGCCTCTGTTTACTGAGCATGTATTATTTTGCAGTCACTCCTGCAATGCAACTAATCCTCCTGACTTCTCTCAGTGGTTCTTTCCCTCTGCCACTAATGCTGTCTGCCTCTCTTAAGGCACTTTCACATTTTACCTGGTTATAAATATACATTTATCTCCCACTGGATTGTGAGCTTTTAAAGACAGGCATTTCTCGGGAATCCCCTGGCGGTCCAGTGGTTAGGACTCCACACTTTCAGCGCCAGGGCCTCAGGTTCAATCCCTGGTCAGGGAAATAAGATCCCACAAGCTGCACAGCATGGCCAAAAAAACCCAACAACTGTAAAGACAGGCATTTCTCTATTATTTATCTCTGTGCCCGCTGTGTGCTTAATACACGTTTGCAAAATGAACACATGAAAGAATGACAATAATGTTCTTCCAGTCACAGAGGCTTGAAGCCCTGGCTCATCTTGACAACTCCCCTTCCTTTACTCCACGTCCACTAGGTTGCCAAGTCCTGTTCATTCTCCCTCTACAGTGCTTCTCACATTCTTTTTCATTGCAACTGATACCGCCTTTGGCTTCTTATGTCCTCACTCCTGAATTACTGAAATATTCTGATTTTTCTGGGTACAAACTATATCTCTAATTTATTCTGCGCAGCACCAGATTGATTTTCCTGAAACATCTTGATCTTATCATTTGCCTGCTTAAAAATGGTCTGTAAGGTTCAACTCCTCAGCATGCATTCAAGGCCTTCCATAATCTGTTCCCAATTTACCTTACATTAGTTCTCTGCTCCAAGCTCCCACTCAGGGAGACCTCAAAGAGGAGAGGTACAAATGATCAGTGCTGCTGTTGGTGGGAATATAAATTGGTGCAGTCACTATGGAGAATACTAAGGAATTTCCTCAAAAAAAAAAATTAAAAATAGAACTACCATATGACCTAGTAATCCCATGTCTGGGTATTTATCCAAAGGAAATGAAATCATTATCTCGTAGAGATAGCTGCACCCCAATGTTCATTGCAGCATTATTCACAACTGCCAAGATGTGGAAACAATATCCATCATCAATGGATGAACGCATAAAGTGTTATATATGTGGTGGAACATTATTCAGCCATAAAAAAGAAGGAAATCCTGCCATCTGTGACAACTTGGATGAAACCTGAGGGCATTATTGCCAAGTGCAAGAAGTCAGATGGAGAAAAACAAATACTGTATGATCTTACTTATATGTAGAGTCTAACAAAGCCAAACTTTTAGAAACAGATAGTAGATTGGTGGTTGCCAGAGGCTCAGGGTTGGAGAAAATGAGATGTTGGTCAAAAGTGTACAAACTTCCAGTCATAAGAGGAATAAGTTCTGGGAATCTAATGTACAGCATGGCAACTATAGTTAACAATACTCTTGTATACTTGAAAGTTGCCAAGAGAGTAGATCTTAAATGTTCTTATCATAACAACAACAAAAATGGTAATCAAGTAAGGTGAAGGATTTAACTTACCTTATGGTGTAAACATTTTGCAATACACAGACACACACACAGAGGTATCAAATCATCATATTGTACACCTTAAACTTACGCAATGCTATACGTCCATTGTATCTCAATAAAGCAGGGGTTGGGGGAAGAAAGCAATGATAAGTGCTGTAGTTCAGAGGTGAGAGAGTTTGGTATAGATTGGGGTGAGGTTGGGGGTCCAGGAAGGCTTTGCCAAGGAGGTCTGGATCATTTCCTTAAATATCACTTAGATCCCCTTTCTTCTCAAACTCACAGTCTCTCCTCTCTCGGCCCGGATCTGGGAAGTATTTTCAGAATAGGTGGTACTTAAGCCAGACTTGGAAAGATAGGATTCAAAAAGATGAAGGGGAGGTGGGAGATGTGTTAGGAATTGCGTGAAAAGAGGTTGTGGTGGATGGATTAGGATTGGACCACAGTGGGCCTTAAATGCCAGCCTAGGGTGGACAACAGGAAAGCCCGGCATCCCAACCACTAGGCCACCAGGGAACGCCCATGGCAATCTCTTCTGACTGTGCCATTGCACTGACTTGTCTCCACCTTTCCCAAGGCTGGCAGCCCTTTCAGAGCAGGGGCAGGGCCTTATTTATCTTTGTGGACCCAGTGCCCTCCACAGGAAAACCCAGAGGAACCCAGCTCTGCTCCTTCCACTGGTGCCCCCTTTCCTTTTCAGTTTCCCAGCCACCACCCAACTCCAGGTGCTTGGAGGATGACAGACAGGAGACTCCTTGGATGACGCCCGAGTGTGTCATGGGCAGCGTCTCCCCAGCGCTGGAGACTCTACCGGCCTCGCTCTGTCTCCCCTCAGCAGTCCTCTGAGGGAGAGGGCGCTGCTCCATCAGCCAGTCCCAAAGCCTGGTTTGGGGTTAGGGAGAAGGGAAGCCACAGATCACACGCCTTCCCAGCTGGTTCTGGCCGCAGCCCAGCTCCTCCTTGCTCTCTCTCTTCCTCCGCCTGACCCAGCTCACAAATCCCTGCTTTGTTCCTTCCAACCTTCGCTGGACCCCAGGGATGGCTCTGCAGGATGTGTGCAAGTGGCAGGCCCCCGACACCCAAGAAGCCTCACCTCACCTGCCTCAGGCTGGTGGCTGGGCTGTGCCCCAGGGCTGGGACCCTCAAACCTTCCTGCAAATCCATGGCCCCAGGCTGGCCCATGGTACCACGACCCTGGCTTTCCGCTTCCGTCATGGAGTCATCGCTGCGGCTGACACGCGGTCCTCCTGTGGTGACTACGTGGCCTGTCCAGCCTCACGCAAGGTCATCCCTGTGCATCAGCACCTCCTGGGCACCACCTCTGGCACCTCGGCCGACTGCGCCACATGGTACCGGGTGCTACAGCGGGAGCTGCGGCTGCGGGCACTGAGGGAGGGTCAGCTGCCCAGCGTGGCCGGCGCCGCCAGACTCTTATCAGTCATGATGTCGCGCTATCGGGGGCTGGATCTGTGCGTGGCCACTGCCCTGTGCGGCTGGGACCGTTCCGGCCCTGCCCTCTTCTACGTCTACAGCGACGGCACCTGCCTGCAGGGGGACATCTTCTCAGTGGGCTCTGGATCTCCCTATGCCTATGGTGTGCTAGATGGCGGCTACCACTATGACATGAGCACCCAGGAAGCCTATGCCCTGGCCCGCCGTGCTGTGGCCCATGCCACCCACCGTGATGCCTACTCGGGGGGCTCCGTGGACCTCTTCCACGTGCGGGAGAGTGGATGGGAATATGTGTCCCGCAACGATGCCTGGGTGCTGTACTCGGAACTGCGGAAGCTCCCAGGGCCGGGGCCAGAGCAGGAACGGGAGGAGGAGGCCATCCCGGACAGAGCCGGTGAAGGCGGAGAACCGTCTGTGGCACCAGCCCCGGGGGACTCGAGGATGCCCGCAGAGGCGCTGTGAGCAGCAGGAGGACCTGGGGGCCCAGCCCCGGGAGTGGGTGGCGGATGGGGCCGCAGTGGGGGCAGACTCATGGCGTCTGGCTCCTGCTCTCGTGGGTTGCCGGCTTCATTTGTTGCAAGTCTCCATCACTTTCTCCTCCCAGAGCCATTGAGGCTCTCTCCGACATGTTCCTGTTGGCGCCCAATAGATTGATCCAGCCTCCTTCTCAGCACCGAGTCCTCTTTCAGCAAGTACTTATTGCGCACCGGCTGCACGCCAGATGCTGTGCTAGGTGCTAGACCCTCTTTTCTTGCCATCCTCCTTTCTGCTTTTCCCCTCCTATCCCCAGTCTCTCTTCCTCTCGTTTTAGTCCTTAGCTCAGCTTCAGAGCCTTCGCCACTTTCTCACCTTGGTGAGTGGCGATGGCTGGAGGAGAATGGAGTGGGGAGAGTAGCCCAGCGGGCCCAGGCTGGCAGAGGAGACAGTGCAGCATGTACACCTGGGGGTGGCCATGGGCTTCCCACATCTGTTTTTCTTCTCTGCCCCCCTCCCCGACCTGACCCGAATGACCATGATGCAAACCCCTTTCCTGAACGCAGTTTTCATGATAACTCTTTGAGGTAAAAATGATCCTCACTTGACAGAAGAGGAAACAGGTTCAAAGGGTTATGTGACTTGCCCTAGGTCACACAGTCAGTGCAGAGATGATGCTGGGGTGCAGGCCTTCCGCTCCAGGGCTGTGGTCCTTCAGCTCAGTTTCTCTCCCAGGGCCTCTTCCTGCCAGGCGTCTGGGGAGTGACGTGGGGAAGAGAGCAGTTGGGCCGTGCCCCTGCCTGGTGGCCAGGGAAGGAGGAACCCAGAGGAGCCCGAGGGCCTGGAGGGCTGAGCCCCCTCTACCCCCGCTTGTCAGGACCTGAGCCATCGCCCCAGGCACCTCCCCCCCCCCCACCCCCAGTCCCTTGCACTCTGGCTTCCAGGCATGTCATGGCCATTGCCCAACTTCTCCTCCTGCTGTCCCTTTGCCTTCTCTCCAGCCTCTCTTTCCAGTAGCTCCCTCTGGGCATGAAGAAAAGAGAGAAGCGTCTGTGCTAGTGGGAACTGCTGGGTTAGCACATCCTTTCCCACCCCCCTGTCCCCTTGCCGCTCCCTTGTAAGCCCTGACTTGGCGATGCAGGCTGACAGCTCCAGGTGGGATGCCTCCCCACCCTCCTTTCCCCAGGCCAAGTGAGGGAGGAAAGCACGGTCAGCCTAGGAGGTGGCACCTGAAGATTCCTGAATCTTCTTTCTCTATCCCATTCCTACAGCTTCCAGTCCCAAGATGAACAATACCTTTCCTCCCTCTTGGACACCCCTCCTCCCAGCCTCCAGCCCAGTCGTGAGCCCCAAGCCTGCACCTCAGGCTAAGAATTCCTCCAGGCAGGAGCTGGCCAGACAGAGGAGCCCCAGCAGACTCTGGCTTTCAGGGGATGATGGGAGAGGACGGAAGAAAGCTGAGGGAGTCCCAGGAGGGAAAGCAGTAGGGGAGAGGGGGGGAAATGGTCAGGGGAAGGGGGGCCGCAGAAAGGTGCCCAGTACAGGAAGACTAGGCTTCGAGCCAGGGTCTGGGAATCTGGCTGGTGGTCT
Source organism: Lagenorhynchus albirostris (assembly GCF_949774975.1). Classification (NCBI taxonomy): domain Eukaryota; kingdom Metazoa; phylum Chordata; class Mammalia; order Artiodactyla; family Delphinidae; genus Lagenorhynchus; species Lagenorhynchus albirostris. The sequence continues at coordinate 74,519,486 of NC_083095.1, read as the reverse complement.
CCATAGCAATTCTTCATCCCTCACCCACTCCTCAGCCTCAGGGGAGGAGGTGCAGGACACTGGCAATGATCACTAGAGGTCGAGGACCCCAGGCCAGCTTGGTCCTGGAGGAACACAGGAGGAAGGGCAGCTTTTGCCCAGGGTTCAAGTGTTTGATTGACGCAGACATAAGAGGGGGCACCTCCACATGCAGAGGTGAGTGTGGGTCTGTGACCTGTTGTATGTGAGTGATCCGGGATAGGCGATGCATGTGCAGTTCCTATGTGCAGAGACAGGAAACAGGCTGGAAGTTATCAGGGAGAAAGACGGGCCTTATCACTTCTTTTGGGGAAAAGAGGTCCAGAGTGGGGTGGGGCAGGGCTCACCCCACTGGTTCGATACTTCTGCATCCTCCCACCCCTGTCCTGAAGCCCCAGGGGTGAGAAAAGGCAGGGAGGGAGGGGCGGGCTAGCTTGGGGTTGCCACTTGAGCCCAGCCCAAGGCTCCCTGAGAACCACATGCAGCTCACCCCCTGGAACACTCTGTGCCCCTCCTCTTCCCATTAATCAGGGAAGGAGGATTAAACCCAGATAGGGAGGGCATAACAGGGGGGGAGCCCCACTCTTCTTGCGTCTCCTCCCATCACCTCTCCCTTTCTCTCTCTCTTTTCCTTCCATGGTTCTGCCCTTCTTCCCTCCCTTTGACGGATTCTGTTTTTCCAATGGTGAGGTATTTAAGACCAGAGATAAGCCTGAGGGTCTAGCTGAAAAGCCTGTTTCCCTACATTGTTGTTTTCCTTGAAGCTTAATGAGTTGGGGAGGACCTCAGGAGGGTGTTAAGGAGGGCTGGGAGAGGAGGCAAAGGCCTGCATCCCACTTCAATGCACCCCTCCTCGCCCAGGGGCGGCCCACGAGTCAATCCCTCCTTCTCTCCACTTACTCCTGGAGGCTTGATGCAGACATCAGGGGAGACCAAAGGTGTGGATCTAGCTCTGAACAGGAAGACTTGTCCTTGTGGCTCCCTGCTTGGAGTGCTGCCTCCTAATCGTCTCCCTCAGGGGCGGACAGTCTGCTCTCACACAGGCCTTCAGGCAGGCAGGGGCCCGGTTCCAGCCTTCAGCAGAGTCAATGACAATGCCAGCATCGGAGCAGGGTCCTTGTTCTCCCACTGCCTGGTTGCCCTAACCAAACGGCGTGGAAGGTACAAGAAGGCGTCCTCCCATTAGAGCAGCCATCCCTGATTATCTGCACTCTGCACTTGGAGGGAAAGGTCACAAGGACCTATCGGGACCCATCTACTTGAGTCCCCAGGAGCCCTGCCTGGAGTTACGAGGCATGGGTGCTAATTCTGCTTGCCGGGTGGACCCCTTCTCTGCTTAGGGAGTGCACGGTGAGAGATGCTGGCCACCTGCTGGGCTCCCACCCCAGTTGACTTTGATTCAGCCCTTCGAACAGCCCGCCTCCCTGGTCCCTCTCCCTCCTCTTTGTGCCCACAAAGAGTAAGACCAGAGACTGGGAAGAATAAAAGGTGGGGCAGCAGGCCCCAGGTCCACTGTGACTGTGCCACCTCGCCCTGGCCCACCCTTTCTCCAACTGGGACCACAGGCCCCAGGAGGCACTCACTGGCTTACCCCCTCTGCTCTTCCCCACCCATACTTATTCCTAGTCTAGAGCTCCTCTTCCTCTCTTCTTAGTCTTTTATAGCTCCCCCTTTTCTCCACTTTCTCCTTCCCACTTTCCCCTCTGGCCAATCTCCACATCTTAATTTCCTTGGACAGTTTGAGACCAACAGAGAACCCAGAGGTTGTGGGGGTAGAGGTACATGTCATTATCTCTTTCGTCCCTGTATGGTGTCAACCCAAAGCCTCCTCTATTAAGGGGACTTGAAGCGACTGTCCCCCAAAGGAGAAAGGAGAAGGGGTCGAGGGGGTGGGCTTAGGCCTCTCCTCCAGCCCTTTGGCACAGTGACGCTCTTACAGACACCTGAGTGCAGAAAGGAAAGCAGGACTCCAGCTTTACAAAATAAAGTGTTTGTTTATTATGAAATTAGAGATGGAGGCCCCTCCCCTTCCTCCCTCTTCCCCCTCCCCAGCTGCCTCCCTCTTTCCTTCCCATCCCTCCCCCTGGGGCCTGGGAAGCACACAAGACAATGCCCAGAGCTAGGTTGCCCAGGGCCGGCTGACGGCTGGGCAGAGCTCCAGGGAGGCGGCCACGTTGGGGGCTGGAGCTCTTGCCCCGGGAGGTGAGCTGGCTCCCTCTCTCGCTGGAGGCCAATGGAGCCAGGATGAGGCCATGAGTGATGGATGGAACCATGCGGGCAGGTCTGCAACGACAGGAGAGCCCGAGTGAGAGGTGGGGCGTGAGGGAGGGCTTTGGGCCACCCCTGTGTTCCACATAGTCTAGGGACACTGACCTGGGGCAGAACATCCCCTGCAGGAGGGTGGGCAGCAGTGGCTGGAAGTTTCTCTTGTTTCTGGGATGGACAACGGAAGAAACCAAAAAGGCAGTCACAGGGACCCACAGAGAATGCGGGCAGATGTGGGCAGGAGACAGACAGAGAACGTGTGTGCGGGCACGGGCGACAGACAGAGCAGTGAGTGACAGATTTAGAATGGGGGAGACCAAAACAGAGCCACAAGAAAGTGGAATCACAGTGAGAGAACGGAGAGATTCAGAGTCTGAGCCGCACAACGCAGTCCCAGACAGGGAGAGTGTCAGAGACAGAGACAGAGATCCCTGGAGAGAGACGAACAGACGACTCAGGACGAGGGAGGTAAGGGGGAGGTTGCCCTGGGGAAGTGGGGAGGAGGGACATGGGGATCGGGGAGGCCTGGGGACCCCTGGGCTGCTGCCGCCTGCCTGGACCCCGGGGGCTCACTCAGCGGGCCTGTGCAGCCGTCACGCTGTGGCGGGCAGGGCCAGGCCGGCTCTCAGGGGGCCGGGGGCTCCTTGGCCCCGTAGAGCTCGGCCAGGGTGCGGAAGAGCGGCCCCCAGTCGTCCAGCGGCTCAGCGGGGCCCGGGGCGCCGCCGATCTCGCTGCCGGAGCCCAGGGAGCTGAGGGAGCCGCAGGAGGAGCCCCGGCCCTCGTAGCCGTACACCTGCACCGAGTCGTAGGGTGGGACGCTGGGGTCGTCGTCCGCCCCGCGCAGCCGCAGCGCCAGCAGCTGCGCCACGTCGGCGGGGCCGGGGGGCCGGGGCTGGCGCGGCGCCCTGGCCCAGGGCAGCACATCTCGGCGCGCGGTCGGGCCGGGAGCCAGCGGGGCAGCCCCGTCGGGGTTTTGCAGGGCGCTGATGTCGAAGGCCTCTGTGTCCTCCTCGCCGCCGCCCTCGTCGTCGTAGGTGATGATGTTCTCACGCACGTCCTCCTCCTCCAGCACCATCAGGGCTTCCTGCTTCTGGCGTCGCAGGGCCACGAAGAGCACCACCAGGGCTGGGGGAGAGGCGCACACGGGCCGCTGAGCCGGCAGGGCCAGGCGTGGGGCAGCCTGGTTCCAATCAGAACGGCCTAGGGGTGGCAAGCCCTGGGTTTGACATCTGGCAAAGCTTGTTTGAATCCTGACTTCAACCCTTTACTCGCTGTGTGACCATGGAAAGTTGCTTAACTTCCCTGAACGTCTTTCGCCCTTAGATTGCTTGTGTGGAAAAGAGGGAAAACATATTTACCCCTCAGGGTTGTTGAAAGGATGAAATACCAAGTGCTGTGCCCAGCGCCACACGGGGCCCAGAGTCAGGGCTCAATAAACAGTTTTTATGGCTCATGACTCTCATTAGATTGACAGGCCAGGGATACGAGGCCAGAGCTTTTGTCTCAGATGCAGGAGGCAGTGGGAGAATCCAGGCACGAGGGTTCCTTCGAGACCTAGGATGGATTTCCCTATGTCCGGTGTCCTCGTTCCTCTCCACACACCCTGCAGGCCTGGACCCCACATTTATGTCCCACTGTGGCCTGACTCACCAAGCAGGGTGCCCACACAGGTGATGATGGCGAGCAGGGCCCCGGTGCTGAGCCCAGCAGGTGAGAGCTGAGCCTCGGGCCGGCAGGAGGCCACGGAGCCATCGGGCCGGCAGCGGCACACGCTGACAGTTACTGTGGCGGTGCTTCTCAGTGCCGGCTGCCCCCAGTCCCACAGTTCTATGGGGACCAGGTAGGGGGCCTGGCGGGGCGGGGCGGGGCGAGAGGGCAGCAGCAGGCTGGCAGAGCCATCTGTGGGAGAGGAAGGTGTTGGGTCACCTCCTGGGACACGTTCCCAGTAAGGTCGTTGCAGTCCCAGTAAGGTCGTTCCCAGTAAGGTCGTTGCAGCCCAGGGTCACCTCCTGGGACACGTTCCCAGTAAGGTCTGTGGGGAAGGTTTGCAAAGAGCAAAACCACATCCACCCTGTGTTGGTTTTTTTCTTGCCCCACTGCGCGCGCGGCTTGCAGGATCTCAGTTCCCCAACCAGGGATTGAACCCAGGCCACGGCAGTGAAAGCCCAGAATCCTAACCACGAGGCCACCAGGGAACTCCCCAAACCACATCCACCTTCTGTTGGGTGGAGGGCCCAGGTAGGCAGGCAGGGCCGAGGGTGGTAGAGGAGAGGAGGGAAGCAGGCATGGGCACGGTTGTAGGAGGCTACCCACCTCGGTTGTCCCGTACAGTGAAGTTGGCATCGGGGTCTAGGGGACCTTGAAGGGAGATACGGCTATTGTTGCCGACTTCATCTCTGTCCAGGGCCCTGAGGACCTGAATCAGCTGGGAGGAAGAAAAGAAGCCTTGTACGGAGTGGGCAGCTGGAGAGGTCTTGAGTTCCCGACCCCCCTGCCTCAGCGGCTCACCTGGCCGGGCGCTGCAGATTCACACACAAAGGTGTCGTAGGGCTCCGCCAGCTGGGGAGCGTTGTCATTCTCATCCAGGGTCTGGATGGCCACTTGCACCCGGGAGGCCTGTGCGGAGCTGTCTGAAGCCAGAAACACAAACACGTACACCCCATGCAAGCACACACATCACAGTTACGCACAACACACGGGGTGTGTGGGCACGGATGCCATACGCAGCACATAGCATGCATGTGGGATACATGAGATAACGCATGCAATATGCAAGTAGCAAACAATGTTGCGAAATGAATGGAACAAGCGCATACAACAGCCATGTGGTACCCGAGATGTGTGCAATACATATACCACATACACTCAACAGGAGTGTAGCACCCATAACATACATATACAAGAACCCACATGCAGGGTACACGTGCCATAAAGGAAAGGTAGACAGAGGTTGCATACCGGATGCACACAGACAGTAGCCATGAAACATACAAACACATTCATACCGTCCATTTGATGTACACTCAGTGTTTTAAAACAAATGCAACATACATGAAGTGAATGTTCAATATATACAGTGAATGTAGTATCACGACCCCCAAGATGCAGAAAATGCGTTTTCATGCACAAAACCGGTGGACACACACATACACACACCATCAGAGGTCTGGGAGGTTGTGGTGTAGCAGTGAGTATCACTTAGAGTTGACCTTGGGGAGGCAGGAGCTACGTGATACTCAGGGGCAGAGCCAGGCCACCCTGGGTACCACAGCCAGACACAGGCCCCCTCGTCATTGGGTGGCTCCCACCATTACCCTGCCTTGCTTCTCACTGCCCGTGGCATCCAAGAGAAAATGGAAATTATGCATCCCTGCCTGCCCCAGTGTTCACCTCCTCTAGGCTAAACCTCACAGTTCCTTTAGTCTTTTCCCCGAGTTGAGGGAGAGCTGGCTGGCTTTTGGGAAGGTGCTGAGCTGACAGCCTGGGCAGAGGAGCAGACTGCCTGGTTAAAGGGTCTGGGATACCCTGAGATGGGACGGGGCTGGGGCCCATTCCTTCGCTGCAGTTAAGGCCCAGGGCCTGCTAGTCAATACTGGGGTGCAGGATTTGGCAGGAGATGAGAAGACACTGAGGGGAATACACACACACACACACACACACACACGCGCAGGGCTACGTATACACAGGCAGCCACAGACACGCTACATATACCACAAATACACACAGGGACGTTCACACAGACAGACACGCATGTACTGCCCCAGAGCTGCACGGTCATAAACATAAACCTATCTACATACAATTCGACACGTATGAGAGGCAGTATGGCAGAGGAGACAACAGCTGAGATTCTGCAGCCTGACTGGGACTGAGGCCCCACCACTTAATGTCTGTGTGACCTTGGGAAGTTACTTAACTTCTCTTTGCCCGAGTTTCCTCCCTTTAAAATGGGGGAAAAAATCGTACCTTCTTCATAAAGTTGTGGTGATGATTAAATGAAGTAACCCACATTTGGTACTTAGAACAGTGTCCGATACACAATAAATAGTAAATTATTACTATCTGTCCACAAACACATGCACAAAACAATATATACAAACAGCTACTTGTATCTATCACTATATACATCCAATTACACATATGCACAAATAATATAAATACAATTCTATACACTCAACTACGTACACATATATGCAGCTATAGACGTATACTCACAAACATGGGTATGTATGTATATGTACTTTCCACACGTGTGGAATCATACACATGTAAGTACACACCCACGTGTACACACACACATAGCTCTTCACGGACATGTACAAGTACGTATGCACACAGTGACAACTTCCCTAAACAGGACACAGACGGCAAACGTAGGAGACCCTGAGGCATAAGCAGGCATGGTGAGGAGAGGTTCATAGAAGGGAGGGAGGTCTAAGGCTGAACCACACTACCGGTGACCGGTGACTGACATGGGCAGTGCATGGAGTTGGTCCCTCTCCCTACCCTTGAGGGCTCCTGGCAGGGCTTCCCAGAGAGGGGCTCCTGGCACCACCTCCCCACCCTGGCCCCGGTCAGCTCCCAGAGGAGGGGCCCAGCCCCGCCCTGATGCCCCTTCAGCCTGAAGCAGAGAGTGGGCCAGGCAGGGTCTCACAGGGTGCGGGAAGCTATTCAAGGTTAGATTTATTTCCGGGTTGGGGAAAGTCAGGTATGGGAGCCAACTGAAACTGAGGGGAAATGCTCAGGCAGACCCACTGTGCCCAGCCCAGGCAGGAGACCAGAAGGCCTGCCTGGTGGTGATGATGCAGGCTGGGGACCCAGTGGCTGTACGCTGGGTGAGGGTGTGATGGCACTAGCCGCCCTCCCCCACCCCCGTACGTCCGCGCCCAGGGACGGCCCCTCTGCTGGGAGGCTGCTGCCTCCTCCCGGTTCTCCCAGGGGCCCAGGACTCCTCACCGACTTCTGTGGCCAGCACTGTGAGGTTGTGCCAGACACGAGCCTCGCGGTCCAGGGGCACTGCCGTGCGGATGGTACCATCTTCAGGCTCGATGGAGAAGCAGTGCTCCGGGTCCGTGTTGGGGAGGATGGAGTATCTGGGGAGATGGAGTGGGGCTGGGGGCTGATCTGCGGCAGGGCCAGAGCTTGCAGCTACCCCTCCCTCCCTCTGTTCACCTTGCTGGGCCTCATGGCTCAGCTGGGCAGAGGGCCTGAGCTGGCCAGAGACGCGCACCCAGAGCCATAGTTCACGTTAGGGTCCCCTCAAAAGACAAATATCCCCGGGGAGTCATCAACATTAAACACCTGTCCTAACATGCCGGGGACTGGGTTTCATGGGCGTGCAGGGAGAGAGACAGAGGTGACGTCGGGTAAACACTGCCTGTCTTTCCGACTTCTGGGGCTCTGCTCTGGGGACCAGGGACCCAAGTTCTAGCCCTGCTCTGTCTCAGGTCAGCTGTGTGACCTTGGGCAAATCTTTTAACCTGTTTCCTCAACTACAAAATGGGAATGACTCCCTCAGTGCTATGACAGGGATGCTGGCTGGGGCGGTGGAAAGAGTGGGTCTTCTTGGGGCCGACAAGTCCGGATTTGAATCCCAGCACTGCTACTTACTGACTGTGTGACCTTGGGCAAATTACTCAACCTCTCAGGGCCAGGCCTCTAAAGCAGGGGTCCCCAAACCCCGGGCTGCCAGTACTGGTCCATGGCCTGTTAGGAACTGAGCCACACCGCTCGCGTTACCGCCTGAACCATTCCCAACGCCCCCCCAACCCCCCGCTGTCCGTGGAAAAATTACGTTGCACAAAACCGGTCCCTGCTGCCGAGAAGGTCGGGGACCGCAGCTCTAAAGCAACCGGAGCTGAGACGGTTACTACCCTTATCTACTATCCGACTCTCACAGGTTGTTGGAGAAGGAAATGTTATCAAGCGGGTAAAATGTGAAAAGCTGAGCGAGCGGTCAATAGCCGTGGCCATCAACTGATCCGTCGCACTCATCAGATGAGGTTCCATCTGCTCGCACTGCCACCGGGAGGCGCTACTATCATCCACCCAGAGGGATGGGTGGAGAGTGTGGGAGGGGTCAGCAAGGTCCTCCAGCCCTGCCCTGGCCCCAGGCCTGCAGTGAGGGAGACTTCTGCCAGGAGGTGAGCGTGATTTGCAGTAAAGGGGGCACATCCTCGGGCGGGAATAGCATGCTGCTGGGCCCTGGCCCTGAGCCCGCCTGCACCCCAGCTCACCTGATCGGGCTGGCCTGGGAGTCCAGGTCAGCAGCTGACACCTGGCCCACCAGGGTCCCGGGAGACTTGTTCTCGGGGACTGCCAAGATGTAGGCAGCCTGGGTGAAAGCGGGTGGTTCTGGGGCATCCTGCACAGCCACGCGCACTGAGGCCACGTCCTTGAAGGGCCCTCGCCGCAGGTAGGCTGGGTCGATGAGCGTGTTGGTCGCCTCCACACGGAAGGAGTAGGAGCGACGGGTCTCGAAGTCTAGGGGCTGTGGTGAGGGGGACGGAGTGACTGAGGCAGGGGGGAACCCGGGAGGTGGGCACCAGAGGGGCAGTGGCCTCGGTGGTCGGGGTGGGGTGGGGCGCGGGTTACTCGGTCAGAACTCTAGGTCTGCCCCCAGTTCCGTCACAGACTTGCTCTGTGCAAAGTCCTGAGCCAGTCACTCCCCCGTTCTGGCCCTTAGGCCCTCATCTGAAAGACGAGGAGATGACCGTAATCTCTAAGCTCCAACACAGGGATCCCGACCGAGCCTGTTCTAGCCCTGTTAGAAGCGTGTCCCATGGGGCAGGAGGCAAGTGTGAGTGGGTCCGCAGCGCTAGCAGAGAGGAGGCTAACCTTGCGGACAGTGAGGAGGCCATCTCGACCCCGGGCGTCTGTGCTGATGCTGAAGGCCTCGGACCCCTCCCCATCCAGGATGCTGTATGCCATGAGGGCGTTGTCCCCCAGGTCTGGGTCCTGGGCCCGCAGCCGGCCCACCAGGGTGCCCGGCCCAGCGGTCTCCACCACGGAGAACTGGTACAGGCCTTGGAGTGGATGGAGGGAGACGTTCTGAGAGAGGTCCCCGGTCCTCCTCCCTCCCCCAGCACATCCTTCTCCCAGGCCTGGCTGGGGGAGGGGTGGGGAGGCTTCTCCCGAGGCTGTAGGGCTGGGGGGCGGTCAAAGGGCGGCTCAGGTGGGGCACTTGTCCCTTACTCTGAGGGAACTTGGGGGGGTTGTCGTTGACATCGCTGAGGGTGACCGTCACCGTAGTGCTGCCCGACAGCCCCCCCATGTGGCCGCCCATGTCCTTGGCCTGAATCACCACCAAGAACTCCTCCTGTGTCTCGCGGTCCATGTTGGGGATGGCGGTCCGCACCACTCCTAGGGGGAGAGACGACGAGTCAGGGGGTGCCTGTCCCCACGGCTGCCCTACCCGCCTCCCAAGCTCTATCCTCACCAGTCTGGGGGTCCACAGAGAAGAAAGGCAGTCCATCCAGCACAGTGTACACCAGCTTGGCACTGTTCCCGTAGCTGGGGTCATCGGCATCGTGAGCGGTCACCTGGATCACTGATGTCCCTGTGGGGGACCCCGGCACTCCGCTCAGCCGGGGCAGAGCCAAGTGGGGAAGAAGGGTAGATGGGCGGGACCCAGACATGAGCGGGGCTGAATTGCAGGAGGTGGGTTCTGGGGCGGAAAGCGGTCGGGGAAGGAGAGGTGAGGGCACTCTAGGAGATGGGATCCGGAATGTCCGGACCTGGGGTACTCACCGACATTGGACATCTCGGGTACTGTGGCGTGGTAGGGCCCAAGGGGAAAGATGGGTGGATTGTCGTTGATGTCTTGCACCTTGATAATGAACTCCGATGGGGGCTCCAGGGGTCGGTTGGAGGCTCGGTCCACAGCTTGGGCCAGTAGAACGTACTGTGCCTTCTCCTCCCGGTCCAGGCTCTTGGTGACATGGATATTGCCTGTGGCCTCGTCAATCACAAATACAGTGCCTGCCCCCTCTCCGGTCAGCAGGTACTTGGTGCGGCCCTCACCCCTGTCCACATCTGAGTGCAGCTGTAGGGATCGGGGAAACATGGCAGCGGGTTCCAAGCATAGGGACAGAAAGTTAGAGTCTAAATCTAGGATTGAGTGGAGTGTTGGGTGTCCTGAGGGACCAAGGTCATTGCAGAAGTGAGGAAGTTGCGGGGCAGGGCCTTGAGGGTTAGGGTAGACATGGGAGGGGTGGATCCCTACCTTGCCAATAAGGACAGGCTCTGGTCCGGCATATTCCTCAATGACAAAGAACTGGTTCCACACCCAGCTCCGTCGGGTCCGAAGCAGTGCTGGTCCTGGGGCCCCCTGGGACCCTGCCCAAGCCTGGGCTGGGGCTGCCAGGCGCCCCATGCAGCTCCAGCCACCCAGCCAGGTCAGCAGGAGCCTCACAAGGCCCCACATGTTTGGGCTCAGCCAGGGCTCTGTTCACTGCTCCCGGGTGCTGAGGCATGAGCTGGCTGGGGCAGAGGGGCAGATGCTTCGGGGCTGCCCCATGGATCCACACCTGCAGGATGCACAGCTGTTTACGGTTAAGGAAACCCTTAAACTCTTAAACCTCCCCAAAGTTAGATGCGGAAGATCACACCTCCAAGGAACCAGACGCCCCACTGCCCAGAACCCAGACTAAGACAGAGAGCAGACAGTCTGATCTTTCCCTCCACCCAGGCTCTGCCCGTATCCACCTCCAGCCCTCCAAGCTGATAAATCTCCGGCCACTCAACTCTGAGTAGAGAAGCTTGGGAAGAAGATAGGAGAGGGGATGCTGGGAGGGCTTGGAACCCCAAACTGGCCCCTCTGCTCCCAGGGTGGGCATGCAGCTTGGGGCTGGAGGAGATGGGGGCTACCAGGGAAAGGGCTTAAAATCCAGGGATTGGGATTCATGGAGGTGGGGTCTCAGGGCGCCTAGGTCAGGCTGAGATGACAAGCAGGGCAGCCTCAGACAGGGTTGAGAGCCTGTGAAAGTCCGTCCTCCACAGGCACTCTGCCTCTCCAGAACCTGCCCCCGACACACAGCTAGCTGAAGTCCTTGAAGGGGGACTGGGCTCCCAGGGCAGAGTGGGGGGCCAGAGCTGAAAGAAGAGGGGTGGTAGAGGCCGAAGACTGGGGAGGGGGAGCAGAGGCGGACCCAGAGGCTAGAGACACAGCGTGATTAAGGGTGAGACCAAGACTCAGGGACTGTCAGACAGAGACAGAGACAGAATGGCAGCAAGAGACAGGAGGAAAGAGATCAAAGGAGGTAGCCTGGGTGCCTGAAAGGCAGAGAGGAGTCATGGGTACCAGGATTGAGAATGGGTGGAAGAGGGGGCAGAGGGGCTTTCAGTACGTGTGATGACCAGGAAGGGGCAGCTTTAGCTGCCGGGGTTAGACCAGGCCGCCCCGGTGCGGAACTTCATTCTGGGAGAAGGGGCAGCCAGGAGGGGCTGTGGGAAGGAAGCTAGAGGACCCTTCCCACCACTGTCTCCTCCCTCTCCTCCAACGGGCACCCCTCAGGTGGCTGTGGCTGCGCCCCTCCTCCCGTAGAGCAGACATACACCTGACAGTCCTCTCCTTCCCGAGGGAAGAGGGAAGCCGGGGCCAGAGAGGGAGGCGGGACGGAGAGAAGGAAGGCGATAGAGGACTGGGAAACAGGATAGCGGGAAGGGAAGGGAAGAGGAGAGCAGAGGGAAGGAACGGGGAAGGAAAGGAAAGCGGGAAAAAGAAAAGACAGGAGAGGAGAGAAAGGTGGAGGAAGAAAAAGGCAAAGAGGAAGAGATGGAGCAAGACAGGGCAAGAGGGAGAGAGAAGGGTTGGGGAGCCAGGGAAGGGGCAGAAAAGGCAAACAGGCAGAGAGAAGGCAAGATGAAGAGAAATCGAGGGAGAGGAAGATGGGAAAAAGAGGGAGAGAGAGGTGCGAGGGAAGAAGGGAAAGCGGTAGAGCGCGGGAGAAGGGAGCCGGCAGTGGGCTCCCAGTGGCGGAGCGCACCGTTCACCGCTCTGAAGACACCCGCAGGCTGCGGGCCCCCTGCTGCCCCTCCGAGGATTCCCAACCGCGGGCTCCAGGGCAGGCGCCCTTACCTGGCAGTGCCAAGGGGCCCAGCCCGGTGGGGAGCGCCCCCGCCCGCCCCCGTCGCCGGGTCCCGGGGGCGCAGCCCCTAGCCGATCGGAGCGGGCGCCGCGGCTCCGCTGCAGGTCTGAGCAGCCCCGGCTAGAACAAGGGAGCGAGACGGAGGGGGCGGGGGAAGGAGGCTCCGCCTGCGGAGGAGCGAGGCGCCTCCGCGCCGCGCGGGAGGGCCCAGCCTCCGACCCTCCCCGGCCAGCCCTGGCCGCGCAGCGGGGGGCGGGGGCGGTGCCTGCTGCCCGCCCCCTCGGCGCTGCCGGGCGCATACAGATGCGGTGCCCCTCCCGGGCCGGGCCCGCAGCGCCTGGAGGGGCACTCGGGCGGGAGGGCTTCCAGGCCACGGCGCCAGGCCGTTTCCGAAGAGCTAGCGGAGAAGGCGCACCCGGGAGCGCGAAGTGGCCCGCACGCCCCCCGCAGCCGGGCGAAGGGCGAGCGCACAGTGAGCAGGGGAATCTGGAGCCCACTGCGGAGGCCCGGTTCGCCGCCCCCGGACCAGCCTTGGAGGCTGCTGTGGACCCCGGCCGTGAGGCGGCAGCATTTTGGGAACCTGTGCACGGAAGGGTAGCGGGCCGGCTGGGGGCTTTAAGCACAGCAGAAAGGTCCAGGGAGTCCGCGGGCTGGGCCCAGGGAACAAACAGGGCAGGGACCGAGGCGACGTCGGCGGGAGGGCACGGAGCCTTTTTGGGAAGCTCATTTACAGGAGCCTACTGAGCGAGCGGCTGCCGCCCCCTGGTGGCAGTTATGGGCGGCACCTTGAAGGTGGTGACCAGGTGACCAAATGCCTCTAGCACAGCACCGGGACACCCCTCTTCCCAGGGCGTCTTTCCCTCGGCCCTCCAGCGAGGAAGATCCACAGCTGTGTGTGGCTAGAGCCGAGGCAGGGATGGAGGGAGGGTGGGAAGTCCCTGCTCCAGGAAGCAGCAGCCTAAGTTAAGGGTATGGAATGCAAGCAATGCTGGCTGCACTGCATGCTGCAGCCTCCCCTTCAACATGGCTCTCACCCAGGCCCTGCCCAAGGAAAGCCACTCAATCACACTAGTTAAAACTAAGTCAATTTTATTATTTTCCATAGACCACATCATTTAATAATAAAAAAAATAAAAATAAAAATTGAACAAAAGGAAAAGGTGGATATAAAGTGGAACCGGTGGGCAGGAGGCATGGGCTGCAGGACCAAAGAGACTGGGAACTGCAGGGGCCCTGGGACTCAGGAGGAGATGCTGATTCAGCTCATAGGTGACCCAGTCCTGGCCCCGGCTGTTCCCAAAAGGGGGGTGCAAGTACCAAAGGAGGTGGTGAGCAGGATGGAGGAAAAACGAGAGAGAGGTTTGGGGCTCCTGGCTGTTCCCCAGCTCTGGGCCAACCACCTCCCTCCCTAACATAGCTCCTCCCTCTCACAGACTTAATGGGAAATGAGAGGGAGGAGAGGGCTAAGTCCCAAGAGATAGATTACGGGGGTAGGGTGGGAAGATGCCCACTGCTCCATTTGGTATGTGGGGACAGGTGGCAGCCAGACTTCAGCACTGGGCAAATGGTGTGAAAGACCCCTGGTTCCAGGGTGGTGGAGATTGTACCTATCCCTCTGTGGCCTTGAAGCCCCCTGGGGCAGGGTGGCCGGTGCCTGCAGCTCTCCCTAGTGTTCTCCCGGCTAGCGGCTAGCGGCGCCCACCCCGGTCCCGCACAGGTGTGCTCCGACTCCGGCTCCTGCTGTGGCGCTTGGTGTCTCTGCGGTCCCTCTCCCTGCCTCGTTCCCGGTCCCTGTCCCTCTCCCGATCTCGATCTCCCCTGTCCCGCTCCCTGTCCCTCTCTCTCTCCCTGTCCCTCTCCCGGCTGTGCTCTCGCCGCTTCTCTCGCTCCAGCTGTCGGGTCCGTTCCCGCTCCGCCTCCTTCTCCCGCTCCTTCTGCTCTTCTTCTTCTTGCTCCTTTCGCCGCTTCTCCCGCTCCTTGGCCCGTTCAGCGCGCTCTGCCTCCTTCTGAACAATCTGCAGCAGGCAGGGAAGGCAGAGAACAGGTACCTCAGCCCTGCTCACATGAGTCTCACCTGGTCTCCCTGCACCTGGACCCTGCACTCTTAGCTCGGGACCACTGTCAGCCTTCCTGCTATGCAGGAAGGGGCAGGGCCTCAGCAGTCACATCTGTCCTCGTCTCAGAGCCCCAAGCCCTCCTCCCAGTCTTCATCTTTTATGCCCACGACAGGTAGTGGCACCATCCATGCCTGGCCTCTGGTATTTCCTAAGCTAACTTGATGTGAACAAACCTCTATTCTCTCTAGTGGAGTAGCATAAACCTACAATTCCCAAAAGGCCCATCACAAAGAAACGGAGATTTAAAAAGCTAAAACCCCTAGAAATTAGAAAGAGAAACAGCTGAGTTTATTAAACACAGATTTCTCAGCTAACTAAAATCAACTTCCAAGAAGCACGGTTGGCACCACCAGCTTCCTGGGACACACACAGAGTTCCGATCTCGTGTCTACCTCTATCCTTTATGGGTCTGGCTTCTCTATGGCCCACTCAATCAACTGGGTCTTAAAACTGCCTCCTTCTGTGATGCTTAGCTTCTGCCTTATTATTCTAAGCCAATACCTGGGCCTATTCACTCTCGTAGTCACATGACTCTCCCCTTGCTCACTCCCAAGCCTTGATGTAGCTTGGCAGGTGGTTCCTCCTGAGCTTGAGAGTGCCCCTCAAGGCAGGAAGGCGTGTGCTCACCTGGCTGTCAGTAAGTGGGAGCCAATAGATGCAGGGAGCTGCCTTGGTCTTACGGAAAAGGTCGTCCAGCAGCTTGGCAGGTGGTTCCTCCTGAGCTTTCTCTGAGGTGGAAGAAAGTGAGTCAGACTTGATGCATATGACTCTGCCCCGTCCCATCTGGGTCCCTTTCCCACCTACTACTGAGTATGTGTGCCCCCCATAACTAAGTACCTTTCTTCTCACTCTTCTTTTCTTTAGACTTTGCGCGTTCCTTGCGGCGGCGGTCACGGGACCGTGATCGGGAACGGGGCCCTTCTCGAACTTTGTCCCGATCCCATTCACGCTCTGATCGCGTTCGCTCCCGCCGCTCCATCTCCCGTTCCCGCTCTGCCCACTGTTCCCGCACCGCCCGCTCCTGCTCCCGCTGCTCTGCCCTGGGGTGCTGTGGTGGCTGGGCTGGGGGCGGGGGCGGGGGGTGCAGCGGCCGTGGTACCCCCTGATCCTCTGTCTTAGTTTCAGAGGGACGGTCCACCAAGAGGCCTCGGTGATAATCCAGCTGCGGGTAGAGGAGGGACAAGGATAGTCAGGATGAAGATGACATCACTCCCACTGAAGGAGCCCAGGTACCAGTGAACAGACTTTGGAGCCCCATGGTTCAACTAAAGGAACCAAAGAGGAGGGAAAAGGAATCTCAGTGACGGCAGGTTTGGCTGGGATCTCAGCTGGAATCTAGCGGATACAGCCTCCCCTGCCCCTACCCGCCTCCTTCCTTTCCCTTGGTTTCTTACCTCATCTTGCTCAGCATAGTCAGCACAGAGGAATTTGGGGTTGGACTGGGGCCATTTGACCCCATGTAGAGCTGTGCGGGTGGCAACTGCTTCCTCTACTGTCGAGTACTGACAGAGGGAGGGAGAAGGCAGAGGGTCACAACAGGCCTTCAACCCTTCCCACTTGCCACAATGCCCTCAAATCTGCCCACGATGGTCACAAAAGGAAATACAGGCCACAACCTAGAGAATCAGTTTCTTCCCCTCACCGTTACAAAGCAGTGAGATTTGATCTTGTCAATCCAGAAAGCCTCTTCTACCAGAGTTCCTGTACGTCCCAACAATTCCTTCAGTTGGCCTAAAGTGAAGGGACGAACCTGCCAATGAAAACAAAATTTCAGGGTCTTAAAGAAGGCAAGAACTATACTCATGTAACTAGTCTGAAGATTTCCCACACCACTGTCACAGGAGTATAGCTTCCAAGTCTGGGTGAGGCCAGAGAGGTTAGGAACCCTCCATCAGGAATGTGAGAAGAGTGGTAACACTGTCTGAGACATCATGGGCCAGGCTCTCTACAAATTCTCAAGACAACCCTGCAGGGTGATACTTTTTTCTCCCCATTTTTCAGATGAGACAGGTTGTGTGGTAAAATAACTCACTCAATGAGTGAGTAACCAGCAGATCCAGGAGATGAACCTAAGAAACATGAGTCCAAAGCTCAGACTCTAAACCAAGCTGCACTGTGGGAAAAAAATGACTTACCAAATTGGAGATGTGGACGATGTTACTGATCTTGCCCCGGGGTGGGGAGGGCACTTGAGCAGTCCGGACTGGGTCATCAATTGTAATGGAAACTCCCGACTTCTGCTGGCTAATGGAACGTCGAGTTAAGGTGTCTCCTAAAGTCACTATCAAATAGAGCACAAGAATGACTTTCAGCAGGGAGCAATGCTGGCTCTTTCACCTCCAGCAGGACTTTAAAATTCCCTACCAATAGTCACTGTCCCATCTAAATGTGCTGAGCACCTGCACTGTGCAAGGTACGGTCCAGGCTGATCTCCTCATTATGGAGATGCAAAAATTAAACAGATTCAAACCTAGCCCTCAAGCAGCTTGATAACTAGGAGAAGACATGTGTAAAATACTAGAACACGAGGCAGAAAACATTAAACGCTTTAAAAGAGGTCCAAATAAAGTGCTCTGGGAATTCAGGGGGCCACATGTTTCACTCATAATGCTGCACCTACCTTTCTTTACTTCATGCTCCACAGGTGGGGGCAAGGCCACCTCTACTGAGACCTGGGGAGGTACAGGGGCTTCTGCTTCAGGCTCCTTCTCTTCTTCCTCCTCTTCCCTCTGCCCATTCTCCTGGCCCTCGGAAGGCACCACCTGTAAGGTATCAGATAACAGACGGATTCTTTTTTTTTAATTAATTTATTATTTACTTATTTGGCTGTCCCGGGTCTTAGCTGTAGCATGTGGGATCTAGTTACCTGACCAAGGATCAAACCCAGGCCCCCTGCATTGGGAGCGTGGAGTCTTAGCCACTGGACCACCAGGGAAGTCCCTACAGAGGGATTCTTAAACACCGAACAGGTACACTCTTTCAGTTTCTGGTTTCTCGGGGAGAGATGGTGGTAAGTCAACCTAACACGCTTCTTCCACTAGGGAGGAAATTTCATTATTATGTTCACCTCCACCAGATCCTGGGATTTGTAGTGCCTCAACTCTGCCATGAGGAAAACTAAGGCAGGAATTGGCAAATTTTTTCTGTACAGGGCAAGATATTAAACATTTTAGACTCTGTGAGCCATATGGTTGCAGTTACTCAACTCTGATATTATAGCACTTAAGCAGCCAGAGACAAGAGTAAATGAACTGGGCTTCCCTGGCGGTGCAGTGGTTATGAATCCGCCTGCCAATGCCGGGGACACGGGTTCGAACCCCGGTCCGGGGGATCCCACATGCCGCGGAGCAACTAAGCCCGTGTGCCACAACTACTGAGCCTGCGCTCTAGAGCCCGTGAGACGCGACTCCTGAGCCCATGTGCCACGACTACTGAAGCTCATGCGCCTAGAGCCCGTGTTCTGCAGCGAGAAGCTGCCGCAATGAGAAGCCCGCGTACCGCCAACGAAGACCCAACGCAGCCAAAAATAAACAAAAAAAAAGAATAAATGAACTGGGGTGGCTGTGTTCTTACAGAACTTTATTACAGGCTACAGGTTAGATCTGGTAGCCTGCTGACCCCTACCCTACAAGGGCCAACTCACCCAACCCTCTGCACAGATGGCAGACTTCCCTTCTAGGACTCCGCCTTAGCTCCTCATTCAGTTGCCCACTCTGCATCCATGGCCCCCTCCCCCAAAGTGGGGGGCAGGAGCCTTACCTGAGTGACGGTCCGGCATATTTTCAGCCCCTTGTCATGGGTCCCATCATCACCATTACGCTCTGTCTCATCCTCAGAGATTCGGGAGTCGTCAGCATGAAGATCCACAACAGCCTCCTGCCCCGCCAGGGGTTTGATGTCGGGGATGAGGCTCTGGGACACAGATACCCCCCACCCCGTTACACTGGGCCCATGTCTACTCCCACGTCATGTCTCATCCTCCCTTCCCCGGCCCCTCCCACCTCACCTTGAGTGATTCGGTGGTGATACTGATGGAGGGTTTCTTCTGTGTGGTGGCCGTGCTGGCTCCCCAACGCCGCTTCCGACTAGGCTGGCCCCCCTCTGTGTCACTGTTTCCAGCTGGCACCCCCTTGGTAGCTGCTGTCCCCAAGAAATAGGACCCCACAGTTAGATGCTCTCAGGCCCTCTGCTGGTTCACACCACAACACCCACAGAGAGGCTTCGACTGGAATTTTAGTAAAAGGTTAACTTAAGGAAACCACATTTGGGGACTGGGGAAACCATGCTTCAGAGTAAACAATAAAAGGCCTAGAGCCACTTCCTGAAAGATGAAAACTACTGATCTCTGAAGGCAACAAGGAAGAGCTAACTAGGCCGGTAAGCAATTTAAACTTTTAGTGGTAGAAAAATCTAAAGTACTGGGGAAGACAGATTGAGGACGACATGGGAATGAGAAAAACAAGACTATGTGATACTAAAATTCAAGTTAATTTAATTTTAGATCATGATGTGACCTGGTCATGCTTGAGGTTATTTTCATATTACAGACTGATATATTTCAAGTCATAAAGACCTATTACACTTTTGTCAATGAGGAGTTCCTCATTGGCAAAATGTTAAAGATGTTACTGTTGGAGGTGTGGGCACTCTCATTTTCTCAGATGCTCTCTTAGAATAAAGTATAAACTGGTAAGCATTTTATAGGAATCCCTCAAACCCACTCCTCGTTCTGAGGGTTCAGACATCTGAAATAATAAAAGCAGGACTAAATAAGAAATGGTAAGACATCTCACGGTGTATCTCATTAGGGTTAAGAAAGAAGTGTGACTGGGGAAAAATAACAAGGATTGTTTGTGAAGTTCTGAATTTTAAAATGAAACACTACCTACGCCCAAAAGATGTAGATTTGCTGGGTGGAGGTGGTGGGATGGCAGGGGGCGACGCAAGAATGCCACTGACGGAGAATGGGAATCTACTTCTCTATCAACTCTGATTTTTATGGTATTCCGGACCTGTATCAGGGATTTGGGGCTAGACTTACAGACAACGGAGATCTTCCTCTTGAATGATTTGGGCAGCGAGCTCTGTATAGAGAAGAAAAGGGGAAAAAAGAGAAAGAGACACACCCCACAGAGAGGGGGGAAAGAGGTTAGATGGGGCAGTCTTAGCATAGGCTCCAAAGACACAGAGAGAGAGAGACACAGAGACAGACAGAGACCAAAACAGAAGCGGCAAACGGCAAAAACGAAGCAGAATCAATGCAAGTTAGAGAAAAAAATAAAACCAAACATCACAGCAGGGAAAAGTCATCTAGTCCATACCACACCTATGTATTAGCTTAACCAGAAATAAGCTGGAAGAAGAATTTCAGTAGCCTCCCAGCCCTTTAAAAGCATTGGTCATGCCCTCTTCCACTGTCTCTACTGGTCGAGAGGATGCCAAGCCCAACAAGCTATGTCCAGAGCTGGGTCATCTGGTCCTTCTAAGGTCTTCCTTGCTAACTCGAGGAAAACACGAGGAAACAAGGAAAACCAACTTTGGGATGGCACTTTGACAACATAACCCTCCTCTTCTTCTCAGTGCCCAGCCTGACATCCACTGACATTGGCTCTGAGTGGCTTGGACAGCAGACTGTTAAGACTGCCCAGATGCCCACCACACTGTGGACGGCAGCACCAGACTCACTGGAGATGAGCCTCCTGAGCCAATTGCCAGCAGAAAGAATTTAAAGGTGTCTTTGGTAAAGACAAGTTTTTATGCAGGGCAGACTGGCCCTAGGGAGTTTCAGACTTTCTGACCACTGTATGGAGCTCTAGCAGAGCCTTTACTGTTTCTTCTCCAAACAGGGCTTATGCCTTAGGGGCTCTGCCAAGGACCAGAAACTTCCAAACTTGCTTTTGAGCAAGTCTCTGCCCCAAACACTCAGTGGGAGAAAGACTGTGGACAGAGCAAAAAGAGGAAGAGAGAGAGCAAAAAAGGGAATAGAGCATTTTAGATTTAAGTGCTTATTTCTGGAAAAACTAAGACCTACCACCCTTCTAAAGGGTAGGGCAGGAACCCTCTTGATGAAATCCCTTTTCCCCATCCACCCCCCAGCCCCGTTTGTGTCGTCTAACCAAGTCTCCTTGGTCTCCGTTAAGGGCCAGCCTGACCCCTAGCCAGGCCGCTCTCGATGGGTAAGTTAGTGAGAAAAAAAAAAAGTCTTAATTAAAACAGGAAAAACATGAACCAAATAAATAAACAAATCCAATAAAGAAATCAGAAAAAAAGATAAAGAAAAAAATTAAAATAAAAGATTAAAAAAAGAGGAGAAAGAAGAAAATAAAGAGGAAAATAAACTAGGAATATGACAAATGTTCCAGGTACCATCTCACACCTGGGATCTTCAGTTCAGCCAATCGCACCTCACTGTGTACTGTATCTAGTCAACCGCCGGTCCAATCAGAATGAGCCCTCCCTGCTAGGCGCTGTGCAATTGGTGGGGGGTTGGGTTGGCAAAAAAGGTGGGCGCACGGCGTGGTGGTCAGCACGGCACTGCCAGAGTCCTCCCAGGGGCGCAGGGGGGGCGGGAGGGAAACGTGTGGGGGGACGCTGCCCAGTTTCCATGATGTCAAGACAGTTCACTGGTGGTGGCCAGGCTCAGCGAGGGGTACGGGGGAAAGGGGGCAGAGACATCAGTCCCGGCCCTGTAGGGGCATCATCTTGCAGTCCCTGATGAGATGGCCTGTAAGTAGCAGAAATGGTCCTGGCCTTTTATCGTGAGAGGCAGGACCCTATGTCCATCAGTGGCAAGCTGCAGCGACACCACCACCCAATACTTGGAATCCAGGTGATGACTCCAGAGTCCCTTTCTCCTCTGCCTGTAACTGGGGAGGGGGTCCTCTCACCGAGTGGGATCATGGAGCCTCTGTTGAAGGCAGCCTGGGGGTAGTAGGTGGGTAGCCCCAGGACCTGGCACACATTCAGCAGCAAGGTCAGAATACTTTTCTTCTGAGAGTGGTGTGTGGCATCTCCTCAGGGACTCCAGCTGAGACAGCGGTTCCAGTCAGGTGGGTGGATGAGCCCCTGCCTCCAGGGATGGAGGAGAAGTTGGAGCAACCAACATATGCTGCCCTTCACCATGGACAACAGGGACCAAAGGAAAGTCCATCTGATGAGCAAGTGGTGATACATGGCTGGGCTGTCATCAGCCTTAAATCTCTGGGCTCAGACCCTAGACTTCTCTGCAGGGTTCCTAGTCGTCACAGCTTAAGCGGAGAGCCCCACTCAGTATTTTACAGCATGGCACTGTGATCACAAACATTGACTCTTTAGGAGGTCTTGGTGCCCTAGATGGGGATCCCAACAGTCTGTAGCAAATAAGGCAACCCAGAGTCCTCAAAAGGGCAAGGGCGTGTGGGCAGGCGCCCCAGCACTGACACAAGCTCTTCTTGGGGTGTCCCAAAGAGGGAGATGATGCAAGTCCACCCCTTTCCAAATGCTTTTTGCTTTCTCAATACAAGTCTCTCCAGAACAGTGCTCTTCTTGGCCCCCTGATGTAAGCAAGGCAGGGAGGCAAAAGGGGGCCCATCACAGGATCCCATACACATGCCCCCCTCTGGCCAAGACACCTGGATAGCAGACTCGGCTGACTGGGCAGCTCAGGAGCAGCGGGTGGGTCCAGAGGAAGAGGCGGCATCAGCGATTGGCCAGTTGGGCAGGGTTATATTTTACGGGCGGATTACCGTACATGAGGTACTTGGACAAAGTTTTACGGGGAAGAAGGACCTTGTAATAAATAATATTCTGCACATCAAATCACGTTCACCGGCCCCCACCCCCGCAACACACACCAAAGAAAGGCTACACACACAACAGTCCCTCCCACCCTATTACCCTACTCCCAAACCCAGCTAATTCTTGCTCTAATTACTTTAAGAGCCAAGAAGACTTCGCTGGCTCTGATGGGGGGAGCCCCCTGAATTGGGTTCAGGACACAAGATAAGATATATGCCAAAAAAGTAAGTAAAGAGGTCACAAAATTGGGGAAGGGGCCTTTGGGATGACCCCAGGGGCTGGCTTCTAAGTAGCTACATCTCTGCAATGAGACCACTAGGGGGCAGATGAGGAACAAAAATTCCTCAGCATGGTGGTCAGCTGAGAACCACCACGGCCCACTAGATGGCGCTGATCTCCAACACACTTTTAAAAAGGAGGGAAAGCTAGAGGGGTTACCACAGGGAGAAGCTGGAGAAGGTAGCCGGTAAAGCTGAGCCTGGGTCTTAAAGGGCCATTAACTGACTTTCCCGCTGGTTACAAACTTCCCCACCTGCACTACTTCCCCAACAAGGAACGGGGAATAAAGGAGCCCTGTTCCCATCACAAGGGGTCTCCCTTGCTAAACCAGCGAATTCTCCCTTGGCCCTATCCTGATCCAAGTCTTTGCCTAGTCCCTTCTTTAAGCTATCCCACTGTGTACGAGGGATCACCGGAGTGCTCTATTCTTTCCCCCAGGTCCACTCCTGCCCACCCACCCCAGCAGGTGGCTTGGATATTTACCTCTTTCTTCTCCTCATCCTCGGCACTGCCCTCTGGGCGGTCATCATTGCTGACTTGGTCTGCAATAGGCATGGGGGGCTCTGGAACCTCATTTTCAGGTCTGTTTTCACTTGTGTCCATGGTCACTTCCTCCTTCTCCTCACTGTCAGTATGGGGAGAGGTTGGGAGGGAAGGGCAGGAAAGAACCAAGGGGAAGAGAGAGCAAGACGTTAGGTTTTGGGTCAAGGAAACCCCCATGCCTCATCACTTGGGTGGGATTGGGAGGGCTGCTTTTTAGATCAGACTAGAGACCTTGTCCCCCCAGGAAAACCAGGAAACGGTTTTCCTAGGGGAAAGAGCACAGATCACAGCAACCACATTCACTCACTGCCCAGATGGGATAAAGCTGTGATGTGTGGGGTCAGGGCTCCAATGTTCTTAGGTAATTCACCAGAGTACCCCTATATGAAGAGGAGAAACATCCCTCTCTGCAAAGTCCCTCAAAAGTAACTGTGATTTGCCTACAACCCCGTGGACCTGGGCGCAGACCTGGGCGCAGACACCTTTACTTAGCCAAACTGCATGAGAAACTAAGGGAAGCCTGATTCCTTAAAAAGAGGAGAAAGAACAGCCAGGGCTGTGGCAGATGATCCCAACCTTGGGTTTAATCAACTGCTTAGTAAGTAAAAGCCTACTGACCCTCAGGGTCTGCAGACACCAGGAATGGAGAAATGGTGGGGGTGCGGGCTGCAGGGAGAGGAAGGCTGGCGAGGGTTCAAGCTTCAACAGGGACCCCCTCTAATCCAAAAGGAAAAACAAAAACTGCCAGACAGAGTATGAAAGCTCCGAGAAGCACCAGGCCACTTTTACCTGCTCAGAGGTGTAGGAATTGTTCTTACATTCGGCCTTCGCCCAGTTTCTCCCACTCCCTTATTCCAACTTCCAAGAGATAAAGAGAGCAGGCCTCCCAGTCAGGACACACCCTCCCCTACACCACGCATCCCCCCCACAAACGCTGAACCCACTCCCCCACCCCTCTGAATCACACAAGTCAGCTCCCATTGCAGGCAACGAATCCCAGAGGTTCACTTCAGATAAACTATCTTCCCATCTTCTTTTTTCTGTCTTCATCCTGAACTTCTAACTCTAACCTCATCCTCACTACCACCCAAACACTGAGGGGTAAAAAAATCAAATCAAGATGATCAGGGGCCTAAGTCTCAAGAGAGGGGAAAGCAAGCCTCCCCAGGCTGACCATCACCAGAAAATTCAGCATTCTCGGCAGGCTGCCTGACACCCAGAGGTCAGAACAGCCTCCCCAGAGCAGGCAGGGAGGGATGCATGGGAAGGGGGGGAGGAGAAAATCGGAAATGTGCCCCCAGCTAATAGGCTCCCACAGAAACACGAGATTCAACTGCCTAAATCTAAAGAAAAGTCTTATCCAAAAAATACCTATTTCCCACACAGAGAGGGCAAGTGGGGCCAATTAGAAACCGGGCAGGAAGGACAAAGGGGGAAAGCAGAATGACTGAAGACAAATCAAAACGAAAAGACGGAATGAAAGCCACGGGGAAGAGAAGGGAGATGAGAGGAGCTAGAGTGGTGGGGAAAAGGGATACATGGAAATGTGAAGCTCTCACCCTTCTTTGCTTTCTGATAACATGATTTTTTTTCTCCCCCTGGAAGTGCTGTTTATCCCTTTCTGGAATGGAAGAAATAACAAAAACCAAACAAAAAAATCCTAAAAAATTAAAAAAAAAACCAAAACACCTTCCTTGTCCCAAGATCCCACCACCTCCTCCCCAACCACCCGATCCAGAGAGAGAAAATCGAGATGCAGCAACTGGGGATCCAAAAAATGGTAAATGGAAGGGGAGATGGTGGTGGTGGTGAGGGGAGGCTAAAATAGATCTGGCTTTTAAGAGATAAGCGTTAAGTCCTCACGGCAAACCCCGAATTCAGCTGGATTGGTCTCTCTGGAGAAGGAGGAGGAAGAGGGCCAGGCTGCTGGTAGTGGCTGGCTCTATTGTATTGGCGGAGCGGCGGCGATCAGCCGGAGACATGCAGGGGAGCCATCTTGCCACTTACCCAGCAGCCCGTGTGTGCGGATGGGGGAGGGCCCTGCTGCAGCAGGGGAGGGGAAAGAAGAGAGGGAGGGCGCTGAGTGAGCAAGGCTCTTATCCTCTGGCAGGCCACAAGGAGCTCACTGCTGGCTCAAAAGGCCTGGCCTTTTTCCTTCTTTTCTCAGGTTACAACAGCTACCGAGGCCTAACCCCACAGGGAGAGGGTGCTCTCTCCTCCTTTTCCACGGGGGCGGGGGAGGGGGCTGGGTGGAGAGGACATACAAAGTTACAGCTGCTTGCTTGGAAGATTCCAGAGAATAGAAGGAAAGGAAACAGCAGAGCTGGGAGTGAAAAATGATAAGAAGGAAGATAACAAAGCCAAAGTTGCAAAGAGACAGAGGGGAGGGTCACGAGCACTTTTTAAGTGCCCACCTTCCTCTATCTGAGAAGCCAGGCATAGAACACTGAAACCAGATCAGCTGGTTCAAGGTGGGGAGGTGGGATGAGATTTGGCACTATCCAATCACTGTATGGTAACTGGCTGCTCACCACGAGCAATGACCACGCATCCTTTCTTCAGGGAGATGGAAGGAGTGGATAAGGAGAAAGTTCCTTTTTGAATTACCAGTAGTGGAGGGGAGAGGTGTCTCTGAAGAGAAGACAGACAACTTTGTTTCACAGAGTCTTTAATAAGGTCACCCTGCCCCAGGGTCTGCAGGAGCCAGAAAGGAAACGGATAAACAGGGCAAGGGGACCTTGGGTAGAAGGGCTCCAAAATGAGGGCTCTGAAGTAGATAAGAAACTGAAATGAGAGGACTGTTATTGGGGACGGGGGGGTGGTGGTGGGGTGTGTGCCGATCTGCTGGGCAGAAAGTGGGAACTAAATGGAAATTACTAATCAGGGGCATCTTCAGACTAATGTAAAATGGGAAGTTGTCTCTACCCATTCAAAAAAGCACTCAGTAGATGCTCAAAATGCCCATTTGTTGACTGCAAAGGTGCTCCTTTTGTATCCCAGTGGCAGTAAAGGTTTAACACTAAGACAAGCTTCTGTGTACTTAACCAAAAACTTAGTATTATCTCATTTGTAATACCAGAGCGTTTAGTCAAAACTGAAACTTCCTCCCTGCTGCTTAAAATCTTAAACTTACATGCCAACTGCATGCTAAAGCAGTCGCGTTTATACATCACAGTACAGCTCCTTTTCACTGAGTGGTCCCTGGCTGCTCAGTAAGGTTGAGAGCTCTGGAGTCAAACTGGCTGGGTCTCAATCCAGGCCTCAGCCCCACCGCACACAAGTAGCATAATATTGGGCAAGTTCCTGATCCCCTCTGTGTATCAGTTTCTTAATCTGTAAAGTAGGGGTAATAACAATACCTATCTCATCTAACAGTGTGATAAGGATTTGCTCTTAGGAGTCTGGCTTGGAAGACACCCCAAGTCAAGGTAAGGATATGCATAAAACACGTGTACGTTTAATAGGCCATTATCTCATTTGGTGACACCTAGGGAGCTTTTTTTTTTTTTGAGCATCCTCAAAGAGTAGACTGCTCTTTCTCTGATGTAAAGGCACTAATTGGTTTGACAGTTCTCAGCAATGCCCTCATCACTGTCTAGTACCTGCTGGTTTACTTCCCCCTCACCTCTACCCTGCAGAGTTCCTCAAGGTCAGAGACTGCATCCCTTGACCCCTAGCCTGGGGCCTAACGCAAAGAAACGCTCAGTAAATATTTCCCAATTAGGTTGTCATTGGGGGTACCAAGTGGATATTTTAGTAAATCCTCGCTGAATTAAAGGTTTTCTTCTTAATAAGTATTTTTGGATAGAATTCCCACAGACACCGTTATCCTACAGAGAAATGTTACCTTCAAACATCCTCAAATACATGTTCCCTGTCCATCAATTGCCCTAAAATTCTTTCAGCTGCCAATATGCCTCTCCAAAAGTGGCATCCCTGGAGGAAGAATCTTCTTTCAATTGGAAATTCTATCTCATTTTTTTCAAGAATTTTATGACATTATTCTTGGCCTTAAGACACAATGAGTTTGTGCTGTCTACTTCCCCATGATCAAACCTGTGGGACCGAAGAATTCCCAAAACTTTATTTTCATAAGAAAAAGAGGAAGCCTCGAAATTATCCCAAAATGGGACTCAATCTACTTGCAGGACTAGTCCCAAAGCCTTCTTAGCTATGCGTCAGAGCCCCACACAGCTTTTCTTTGTAGTCCCTTTTATGCAAAAGGCATCTCCTTTCCCACTATTTAAATTCTTGCACAAATATTTCTGATATCTTTGAAAAAATAAGTGAAACTGCATAGGGATGGGGGTGGGTGATATCTACCCAAAATTAAACAGTGCACAAAGCATTTGTAGCCCAGAAGAAAAGGACAGAACTACTTACGGGCTAATAACATCACATTAGAGTTCACATCTGAATAGGAATGAGATCAGAAAAACTAATGGAAAGGGAAATTTCTATAGACATATGTTTGAGCTTTAGTTACTATAGAAAATTCAGAAGGAACTGAGGACCTGATGTGAAATTTAATAAGAAACAGTGGGATCTGACTACCCTTAGGCAGTGAGATTTAAACATAGCATACCCTCAGGAGCATACTAGTCCCAAGATAACCCAGGTCGGTATGGTTTTAGAGGGTGTGTCCTTAGATACCAACTTCTCAGTGAGCAAACTATTGGTAACAATAAATTTTACTTTTTAAAAATTATGCATCATTTGGCATACTGGCACTGTAGGTCCCCTGAGGAGTATCAATTACACTGTCATACTGGCTTAAAGGACCATTTCCTTCCTCCTACTCAGGTGAAAAAACAAATAAGCATAGTGCCAAGAGCCCAACGCTGCTATTGCCTGCAAGGTTTGTGTATACAGGAAGGTTGTATTTAGAAAAATTGGGGTTTGAATTAACTATTACTGGATGATACAGCTGCCCACACAAAGTTTTTCCTTTCCCTTTCTTTTTCTTTTTCTCTATGTTTTTTAATGTAAAAAGAGAGTACCATTATTTTCTGCTGTATGAGGAAATTTTTGTTGTATCTATAAGCAGGCAGAGGACTAGATTCTGGAACGGGGCTCAAGTGAAACAGAACTGAGGGCTCACAAATTCCTGCCCCAAGAAATGAAAAAGATACCTTACCTCATAAACCTAGAATTCCTCAGGGCACAATCAGAATCACAATGGATTTAACCAAGCACAGCCAAAAAAATTTAGGCAATCTCTTCCAAGTGGTGAGAGGTCCTTGAAGTAAAGTCTAATTTTTTTTTTAACACTTTACTGAATCAACAGGCCCCAGCTCTGTTTTTTTTAAAACTCATGTGACTTCTTGTTGAGATAGAGAGGAAAACCAAGATTAAGCTACAAATGGTCTTTTCCATTTAGCACTCACTGTTGATCCCACTTTTAAAACTGGCCAGGGCTCCAGAGATCACCAGGCTGAACACTAGCACTCTAGAGGGCTGAAAGACCAGAAGGAGTGTTGTGAATTAGTTTAGTACGGCCTCCAGAAATGTAGGCAAACTTCTCAAAGATTCATTTACCAAACCCAGTGCCAGAAGAGCCTATGGGTTTTGAGCATCTCATTTTGTTAGGCTGCTGCATAGACCATGTGGAAGGTAGGCAGAAGGAAAGCAAGTAAGAGCGATGTGTGAGAGCTACTTCTGAGCTCAGACTGCGTTTCTAACCTATGGGCTGCTCCACCGAAGCTTGCTTAGGCAACAATGGACAATCTCAATATTTGCCCAAGGTGCCACTTGCTATCCCCATGCCAGAATCAATGTGACTAGATAAGCTCAGTCATAAATGAAGATCAAAGCCACGTTTACCTGAGGAGAAAAACTCTGTATATAACTCCAAGGTTCATTTGCCCTGGACGTGCATGCAAAAATCCATTAAATAAGGTGCTTCAAAACAGCACAAAGTGCCACTCTGTTGCCAGGATCTCAGAGACCTACAGGATTTGAGGACAAGCAAGCAGCTTTTCAGAAAATTACTTGCCTCTCAAGGTGCACAGGAGGCACTTCCTCAGGCCCAATTAGTAGCAGGTTGTCAACATCTACTTTGAAACTGCCATTACAGAAAAGACATGCTATACTCCCATGGGATAGGGGAGGGAAAGGCAGGCATTATCTCTGATTGATGGATAGGGAAGGGAAGGTGTCACCCCATTTCCTCATCGATGGTGTAGCTGGGGAATCCTGAACACCTTCCAGAATCCGCTGGTTTTTCACTTTAAGGTCCTAGAAGAAAAACCCTTTTCCAAAGGATAATGTACCCATTCCAAAATGGAAAAACAAAAACTTTTTTCAAAGGCAATAGAGTGAACTTTTAGCTTTCAAACCAAAAATGTAATGGCCACAAGATGGCAGCAGAGGCAAGAATATT